>NW_010972580.1:1923174-1973861 GCF_000737465.1 Haliaeetus leucocephalus | reverse complement strand
TGAAGGGGTGCACAGCCTGGTGCATCCCTGCAAACCCCCGGGGAGGGCTGGGTCCCCCCCGCACAAGGGCCATGCAGCATCCCCTGCACCCCAGGCAGCCCCGGTGCCCCCAGAGTAAAGCCGAGGGCCCGTGGGAGATGCCCACGGTGCCGCCAGCCCCACGTCAGGTCTCGCTGTGCCGCAAGCAAACACCTTCCCCTGCCCCGGACCTCAGCGTGGGAATCCGTCTCTGCCGGCGCGAGGAGCCAAGGGCCGCTGCGAGCTGCTGGCGCGTGTTTTCGGTTGCACCTCTGGGTGCTCGGAGGGGTTATTTCAGCCCAAGTACAGTATTGCTGAGCCAGCCCAGCTGAATCCTCCTCCATCCATCTCTGCGGCACAGAGCTGGGCAGCTCCCGTCTTACCTGTGGATGGGGGACTGCTGAGGTCGGACACAGCTCATTGCACCTTCCACTGTGGGGCTGTTGGTGCAGCGCTCCAGCCTCATGGTACTTGCTGAGGAGCGTGGGGTGAAGAGCATCACACAGTATCCAATGTAAATATATCCCATACCCAAGAGCTGAATATAAAAGGCTTTTAAAAACTTTTAAATGTCTTTTAAACTTTTTTTTTTTACACCTCCCCTCCAGACAGGCCTGCCCAACCTCCCAAAAGCCACCCAAAGACGGCAGCGTATGTGGAAAATGCTGGAAATCAGCATTTTCCTGGCTTTGTACGGCCGTTGGGCGGTTTCTGTGCAAGGAGGCCCACTGCAATGGGAGCCACATGGGCACCACAGATTCCTGCTTGGGGGGGTTTCTTCGGTGCTAAAAACCATTCGCACCTTAAAAACCACCAGCACCGAACCAGTGCGGCTGCTCACACCTCCCCAGAGGTCTGGCTGGAGGTAACATGTCACCCCGAGGCACCTGGAGAAGACTGAAAGTCGCAATTTGCTTCAAACAAAAACCCCAAATCCTTGAAACCTGGGAGGAAAAAAATCCCATCGGGCAGCCAGGCACTGGCTCGGCTGGGCATCGCCCTGCCCGGGAGCTGGAGAGCTGGTTCTCCTCCATTTCTGGAGTGATCGAGAAAGCTTTGAGTGGGGAGGTGGGAACACTTGCGGCACGGTGCAAAGATTTGGTCCCAGCGATGCGGACAGGGTGATGCTTGCGGTGCCCATCTCGTGGGAGCATCCCTGGGGATGGAGGAGCCTCACTTCTTCCTCGAGCTTCCTCTCGATTTGGGCAGGACATCAGACCTTGACATGCAAACACTGACATAGAAAAGTCAGGCGAGACGATGCTTTTAATCAGCCCAAGATGATGGCAGCGCTTCCTTGAGCAGGGGAGCAGGATCTGGCCCCGAAACGGCACGACGCAGGGGGATGCATGTAAGCCAGCCACGTGTTTGGCCGTTCTTGCAAAAATAAATGAATCTATTGTTTCCCAGCAAGGCAGGAAGGACCTGCAGACCGGTGCCAGGACGGGCTTTGGGGATGCAAACCCTCCGGGGGGGGGCCCAATTAAGCACATCAGCATCTGGCCTGTTGGGTTTTTTTTAAGCCAGGGATTATTTTTTAATTGAAGCAGCGCTGGGAGAACAGCCTCGCTCGCCTTCCACAGCTGGACGTGTGCCGGCGGCTGCCCGTGGGTAGCGAACACAACAGCCCAGAGGAGAGGAGGGAATTGCCCAGATCCTTGCTCCCATCCCTAAACCTTGGAGACCACTCCTGGGCGACGCCACCCACCAAAGTGCCAGCGGCTGGACGCGATGGAGCCGTGAAGTCCCACGAGTGGGACCCTCCATCCATGCCGGACAAGCCTGAAAACCCTTTTCCGGGAGGCAAATCCCATGCAAAGGAGACACGGCAGAGTCAAAAGGCTTCAGATCCCATGGAGCATCACCGCCTCCTGGCCTGGTTCACCCCATGTCTTGGAGGCCCCTACGCTGCATGTGATTAGAAGATAATTAGCACTTCCTAATAATTAATTCCTCCATTGCGGGCCAACAGCTCCTCACCTACTCTCCTCCTAATCCGGTTTAGTACCAGCTGAGTTGCTACTCGTTGGAGTGGATCGGGAGGAAATGCATTTTTCCCTTTCCCTGGGATGTTTCCAAGCTGTCTGACCTCTCTGGCCCTAAGGAGTTGCTGCCAGACGAGGGGACGCGGCCGTGTGTAGGGGACGGCCGACTGTGCCGCCGGCCATGCTCTCGGAAGAGCTCCTTGCACCGGGCGATGGATGGGAGCGATGGGCTCGTCCCGGGCTTAGCCAGCCCTTGGGACGTTCAGCATCTGTGGCCGATTCCCGCAGTCGGAGCATCTGTATCTGTCCCCTAGCTGGAAAAATAAATGCTGTTTTTTTGGCCGAAGCAACATACCATATGGGGAGTGGTCGCAGTGGAGGGGCTATGATGAGACAGGGTGAAACAACATTGGCTCGAGTGAAAGTCACCCTGCAGAAGGATTTGGAAAACCTTTCCAGAGATGGATCCGTGCCACTCGCCCACCTTTGGCCGGAGGTCTGCCCTGGTCAGGAGGACTGGCAGAAAATGGGTCAGTCAGGATGCTCAACTTCCCACAGGTTGGAAACTAAGTGTCACTAATGAGCTGTGGGATTCGGGATGGGAAAGAAAAACCCAGATTTGAAGCTGGGGTGCTCAATGGCAGCAAGGCACCCTGTGAGTACTAAGTCTGGGGCTGATACAGGGCACGTTTAAAGTTTGCTTGTGCCAGAGGCATTAGAGGACAGGATCTGGGGACCCACGGACCACGAGAGCAGTGGCCGTAGCACCAGGCTTGAGGGCAGATGCTCTGGAGGAAGGATCTGCACCAACCCACCAGCCACCTCTGAGGACTGGCAGGTCCAAAGGGTCTATTTTAGAGCCCAGAGAGGACATGGGGGTACATTATATGACCAGGGAGGCCACATGTCCTGCTCCATTGTGCTCTTCCAAGGATGTTCCCCTCACCCTATGGCTCTCCGCAGGACTGGGGGGCTCCAGGAGAACAGCGCTGGAGACCAAAGCCCTGCCTTGCAGGCAGTGACCGTCGAGGGGCTGCCGGCACCACGGACGCTTTGCTTCGCTTCGGCAACCGCAGCCGGGGACCGCCCGCACGCCGGGGACCGGCAGCACCTGCCAGGCTCCGCCGCGAGCTCAGCCCTCCGTCCGCGCCGCCTCGGCCTCATCCTGGCCTCCGAAAAGGACCGGCCAGGCCAAGATCAACAGCCACCTGGCAGGAGCTGCCGCGCTGAGGTCACTGCTTAGGGAAGAGGCCGTCTTGGCGTCTGCTGGCTCCTCTCTCCCCCGCGCCGGCAGCAGCAGCAGAAGGCGGCCACGTCGCTCTCCCCGCGTTGGAGACAGGAGGGGGGACGGCCAGGGGAGCCCCAATCCCAGCGATGGAGATGCCTTCGCCCCCCGCTGAAGCTCGCTGCCGGGCTCTGTAGAGAGGGGTGGTCTGCAGCCCCCTCGCTGGGACGTGGGGCTTGACACGTCCCCTGGCGTGGTGGGGAAATCCGCACGGGAATACGGCAGGGGACTCATCCCCAAGGCACTAGTTTGTATTTGCACCCTCCCGCCCTGAGGACGAGCCTGGGGGCTCAGCTCCTCCACGGCCCCAGGCATGTTGGTGGCCATTGGGCGCCCGGGGTGATGCTGATGCTCCCGAAGGTTTGGTTTTCCCAAGTGCCAATGGGTTTCGTGCTGGGAGAGGAGTCTCAGTGCTGGTGGTCGGGGCTCCACCGGGCAGGGGGGTGTCGGGGAAGCACCCTCGCCTGCACTGCAGTTTGCTCCCCGTGTTCCTCGCCTGAGCGCAGAAACACAGTATTTAAGATCAGCCCCGGCTTCGCTCGACACCCAGCTGCGGGTAGAAGGATCCCGGCCAAAAAGAAGGGCCGTTTCCCTGCCTCCAAACCGAGCGTCCCCTCGGCCCTTGCAAGAAGCAGACGGGGCTTTGCCGGCTGCTGGGGTCCCTCCAGGGGCTCGGTCAGCCCCAGACCCCTTCCCCAAATCTCTCCCCAACCCCCTTCCCTCCCAGCACCGCAAAGGGGGTCCCTTTGTGGGTACCCCGCGCTGAGGCTCTCGGGGCTCTTTACTGCTCTCTCTTCTGCAGCCCTTAAAAGTCAGGCAAGTTCAAGCTGCAAATAATTTATTAAAACCAGATGTGCTCGCTCAAAGCTGCCACGAGGAATCTCAGGGCGCTCCAGCCCTGGGAGGGCCAGCGCCGAGATCCCTGCCCTTCCGCCGCGGGGGCGAGACGAAGCCAGGGGCTGCCCGGGGAGCAGCACTGCCCTCTGAGCCCGCTGCCTCTCCTTCCTCCCCAGGGCTCCTGGAAAGGAGCAGAGAGGAATTCCAGCCATTTGCAAGAAATTCGCCTTTTAGAAAAAAACACTTTCTCTGCATGACTCAAGAGCAAATTAGCAGAGCTGGGTTGCAGAGCGGGGAGGGAAGGCAGCTGGAGAGCGGCGGAGGACAGCACATCCCGAACGGCATCTTCCTCCTGCTGGAAGCAGGGATGGGACCGGGGAGTGGAGATCCCACCCTGTCCCACGGCCCTTTCCAGCAGGAGCAGCGTGGTCCAGCGGCCACACAGTTGGCCCCAGATGCTTCGTTTCCACCTCTGCCACTGCCTTACCTCGTAGCCATGGGCACGTCCCCTTCCACCTCCGTCCCTCACCGGTCCCTGTAGCCTGAAGGGCTTTTGGCATCAATCCCAGCCGGTCTCCTGGGTTTGGGTGCGAGCGGGTGGATTTTCAGGATTAGCAGGAGCTGGGATGAGCCAATGCTGAACAGAGCAGGTTTTGAGCCCTGATCTCGATGCGGAGCTGAGCCAGGCCAAGAGCGAGGAGGTTGCCGACACGGCAGCCCGTGTCCCGTGGACCCCGGCCAGCGTGTGCTCGTGGCTCCCACGCAGCTGGCAGCTTTGGTCAAGAGAGGACACAGGGCTGAGCAGTGCTCTGTTTTTTTTCTTCCCGTGAATGCAAACCAGAGCCAAGCACCTTATAAACCCACTGCCTGCGTTCCCCGTGGCTGCTCGAGTGGGGATGAGAGATCTGGCCTGCACACAAGGCCGACTCTTCCCGTCTTCGCTCTGCTGCTCCCCGCAGCATCCCTGGCATTTTTAGCTCCATTCCATGCGTTTTTAGCTCCAGCTGGACCACAGCACCCCTCTCTGCCCCGTCCCTGCAGCCCAAGTAAAAGCAAATGGGAGAGCAGCTCCGGGCCAGGGCTGCCTGCGGGCTGGTGAGGCTCATCCCACACCAGTGGGGCGGATGGTGGCTAACCTCCGTTTTCAGGCTTTACTGGATCAGCCTGAAGCACCGAGCCTCCCCTGCGCTGACCCAGCAGCCGGCCAGCGTTTGGAAATGAGGAGCAACAGAAACACCAAGCTGCAGCCAAAGGATGGAGGGAGAAGAAAAGGCTGCGGCAACCCATCCCATGGCAAGATGCGGGGCTGGGAGCGAAGAGGAGCACGGAGGAGCGTGCGGAGCTGGCAGCAGCGTGCGGCTCCTCACCAGGCAGCACGCGCCAGCAGCTTTTCCCGTCCTTTGCACCCCCACGCAGTTAAGGCATGAAACGAGAGTGTGTCTCAGCCCTGGTCCTGGCTCCTGCTCCCTCACCCGGCACAGACAATAGCGTCCTTGTGGCCAAGACCCACGTTCCTGGGTGTGAACGTGGCGAGGGGAGGCCGAGGGGCTCGGCGTTTGCTTGGCCTCTTGCCCCCCACCCAGGGTGATGGCCGCGGGGCACCCGGCTGCACCCAAGGGCAGCGCCGGGGCCAGGGCGCAGCCACGTGCGGCGGGGGAAATTCAGGGTCTCGGTGCAAAAATTTGTCGGCGTGTGGTAGAACGGGCACCTCTGGGTTGGGTGGGGGTCAGGACTGCGCCGGGTCCTGCTTCCATGTGCCGCAAATCTCCTCTCCCGCTCCGTGCCGGGGGTGGGAAGGTTTAAGTCAAGGCTGCTCGAGCCAGGCTCGCGTAGCACCCAGAAAATAACATCCTCCGGCAGCAAACCCCAGGGAGGCACTGGCAAGCGGTAGCAAACCTCTTGTCGAGGGTTTGCCAGGTCACAAAATAAACTGGGACTGGCCCATTTGGCAGAAGGAAGCTCGTTTCATAGCGTGACTCCTAACCGCTAACGTAGGAGGCGAAGCATCCAGCGAGGCAGCCCCTCGGTAAGTCTCATTCCTGCTGGCGTCAAGCTGAGCGTGTAATCCTGCGTACATCCCTGCTCCCGGGCACGCCATGCAGGCGTGGTGGGTACCTGGCCCGGAGGCCTGACCGTCACCGCAGGATGCTTGTGCATTCGCTGCTGAAACGCTGCCGCCGCCTCCCCCTGCCCAAATCTGTGTCGCATCATCAAAACTGGCACCAGGGGCTGAAAAATAATCAATCGCAGCAGTGGGGAGGGAGCCGAGCTGCTCTCGGTGTTCGGTTTCACTCGCGCTCAGCCGAAAGCTGTCTTTAACTTCAAGTGCAGCAAGGGTGACGTCAGGTTTGCAGCAAAATCCTGATCCCCAGCAACTCTTCCTCCAGAGGAACGGGGCTCTGGCAGGCAGGTACGGCCCCGTTTCACGGCAGGGGTGGCCGGGAATGCCCCGCACAGAGGTTGCAACACGCCTGCGGAGGAGCTGGGCATGTGAACTGGCACTCCTCAGTTATTAGTCCAGATATAAGCAGACTTGACACCTTCAGCTGCCAAGGTCCTTTTTCATTTTCTATTGTATGTTTTTTTTAAAGCTGACAAGACTCAGCCATAAGAAATTAAAGGAGCCGAGTTTCTCATCGCTGCTCAACACTGTTATTCTGGATGACTGAGAGCCTCGGGTGCCCACCGGGTTGCGGCTGGTAGGTTGCAGCCACTGGCTCTCAGTACAGCCAGCCAGGGCATGGGTGTTCGACACAAATTTTCATCAACTGACACAAAAAAGGTGTTTTTTGTGTCCTGGACATATATAGCTTCTAAAGGCAGCTGCTACTCTGCTGGAAACGAGGGACAAACCCACCTCAGACGTCTGTCTTGATGTTCTAGAACAAAATCAATGCCAGTAATTAAATAAAACCTAGTAATTTTCAGCGATTCCCCCCTCTGATGCAGAGATCTCACTGCTCCGAGCTGTTGAATGCAACCTTCCTCCATCCTTCCTCATCTTGTCCCGCATCACCTCTGCACAGCCACTGCAAGAGAGCTCGTGCCAACACTATGAAGAGCAAAACAGGAAGAGCCAAGCAAATCAGTTTCTTAAAACTTATTTTAATATCCATGTCTCATCTGTTGGGTAGAGCCAAAACAGTCTGGCCTGGTTTAAGTTACAAATTCTTCATACACTTTTCTTTAAGTAAATGAACAGTGTGGCAATAGGGTCTGTTATTGGAAGTGAAACCCATATTAACAAGGAAGGTGTCGCAGCCAGAATTCTACCAGGGTTCTTCACCGCTATCAGCCCTGGGAAAGCCCAACGCTGTCCCCAGGCCCCTGGATGGGTGTTGCACAGCAGGAATAAATGCATCTGACACAAAACTAATCACACCCACAGAGATAGCACACACTGTATGTCCAAGAAACAACGGGACCGGGATAGAAAAAAACCCTTTTAGAATTCTCCCTGATGCAGACAGACACCAAATCATCAGTTTCAGCAAACAGGATGAAGCATCAACCCTGATTTCGCCTGACAGAGGCTGAATAGACATGTTGAACTGCTGCTTGTTAAACAGTTAACTTCTGGAATAGAGCAGTAGGGATGGAAAGGGCTAAGAAATTATGGCTGAGGATTTAAAGATGCAGTATTTCTTGTCTTTGTTTAAAACACTACAGTTTAGAGACCACCTTAATGCAGCTGCAGGTGAATACATCCAATTAAAAGCCCAAGAGTCACTACAAAAATAGTAATGAAAATCAGAGCAGCAGAGTTCTTCACTTCCCAGGTCCATTGCTTAATTTCAACAGACTCCTCCACTTCTCAATTAACCACGAGTTCCTGATCAGGTTTAAGCAGTGTATTTGCAGATGATGGCTTACAATAAGGCAGACAAGTGGTAGTCCTCTCCAAAAGTGCATGACAGAGAACATCACTTGCCATGAGAACGCCATTTGGGTACCGAGCGCCCCAAACAGCCCACGCGCTGCCAGAGCTGTGGGTACAATCCTGGAGGTGCTGCGCAGAGGATAGTCCACACCACAGTGGTCTGGGTATTGGGTTAGGAAGTGGGCACAGGGTAATTTGTTTTTTAAACAACACCCTGAGTTGCAGTAGTGCACTGCTCAGCTCCCTTCTGAGACAAACTTTGCTCTTGAACACTGCATCTTTAAATATTTCTGGCTATGAACTCCTGCCACATGTTAGGAGCACTCCAACCTGGCTGCCACATGTTCAAGTGCTGTGCTTTTTGTGTGTGTTTTCAGTTTTCCTTCAATGTGGGGGGAAAAGGGGGCAGAGTGGGGACAAGAGGCTTGCGTTTCACAGCAGGCAGACTCCAGCTGAAGGTGTAAGACCCCTCCAGGCAGATTACAGAAGGGAGACAAGAATAATAATTAGGGTGTTTGCTCCCTTCAAGAACATTATCTCATTCCCTCTCATCTGAAATTGGATGCAGCGATGGCAGCAAGTTAGGAAAGTCAGCAAGTTTTAAAAGGAAAGTGTTAAGAGAGAGAGGAAGCTTTGCTGCCAAGTCACCTAACTGAGAAGAGCAGACAAGTCTTCAGCTTCGGATTTTTATAACATGAACAAGATATGTACAGTACTGCGTGAGCACAGATCACACCTGTGATCAACTGAGCTGTGCTCTGATTCTTCCCCGTTTGCTGCCTGCCTTTTCAACAGTCAACAGATATCATGCTCACGAGAGCAGAGAGCATGTCGTGAACATGTCAGGGTGTGTCTTCAAAAAGAACAGCACTTCAAATAAATTAAGAAGGCGCAACTGTTGTGAGAGCTATGAAGCAGCAGCTGAAAACCTTGTGGCAGTCTGAGCTGTGATCCACTCTGATCACAGGAGATCTACGCAGGCCTGTTCTTCTATGGGCTTCGCTGCCCTCCTGAGAAGGTGAATTATTCATAAGAGGCCACCCCAAGGGAGCAGAAAGCTGCACCATCCACAGAATGGACACTGCCATGAACCTGCTAATAAGGGTTTCACTTTCAGACCAGAAAACTGTTTTCTTCCAAAAAATTGTTATTTTTAAAAAACTGAAATTAATTAGGGGTAAAACACTAACTCTAGTGCCATGAACAGGCAGGATCAACTTTTTTCCCCTCCAAAGGGCAAAGAGTCATATACCATCCCCAGCTGAACCTTGGTGCTTCGAGCTTTTCAGGAGATGTTACCTAAACTTTATTAAAAGAAAAAGAACAATGTTTAAATATCAACACTGGACTAGCCCAGTCTTTTTCCAAAGTCCACATTCTTCATATGAAGCACACACGGCGTCCTGGATTCCCCAAGGCTGCATGTTCAGAAGTTCACAGTACATGGAACCATGTCTTTTTGTATTTTCTTGAGTTTCCCCTCCTTGCTCAGAGCAGCCATCCTTTTGTGGTCATTTACTGGATAAACCTCAAGCCATCTCCTATCCACATGGCTTGGCCTAGATGCCGAAGGTTTTCTTGATGAGAGTTGATGTTGTCATGCTCTATGGATGGAAAAAAGCAAGAGAAAAAAAGCACCTGGTACAGGCTTCTTGAGACCCTTGCGGATTCCTCTATTCCAAAGCTGTTTCTGAAAGTCTTTTTGCCGGTTTCTCAAGCAGTTTTTGGCCTATTACACTGTCTCAGTTTGAAGAGCTGTTATTGGATGATCCAGAGGTTGATGCAATTGCAGCTCCAGCTGGGCTGCTTGTAGATACAGATTTGCGGATGTGAGGCAGCAAGTATGGGTCACAGGCCAGCTGCTGGACATCTATCCGATCCTCCTTTCGGTAGGCCAAACAACGTCTGATAAATGCCTGCAGATACCCCAAAGGCAAAACAAGAATTAGTAGACGGACAGAAACAGGAAGCTTTCTTTGACAGATAACTCTTTGGGAGCGGGGCCAATCTGACAACCCCAGCACTAAAATTCCTTCCCCAGTGACCACAGAGACAGCCCAGATCCTACACCAGAAGCTCATCTTTTATCAGGAGAAAGCACGGGCAGAGGCACACCCTGCACTCTGTTCGGTTCTCAGTCTGACAATTACAACAACGCAAAGCCACTGACCACTCTGCAGGAGGCAAGCATTAAACACAGAACTCTTGCTGGTTTTAGGGAAACCAAGAGGATGGAACTGCCAGTGCCTACCACTGACATACACAGTGCAGTCAAACTCGCTGCAAGAAGATTTACCTTTGCTTCTGGCGTGACTACTGGCTTTGGAGGGAACTGCACCTCGGTAGCTTTCAGAATTGTGTTCTCCTGCAGAATATCTTGTTGTGACTGGTTGTGACCGAAGGGCTACCAAAAAAAAATGGATGACAGTTGTTAAAGGTTGATGACAGGCCTTAAAAAACCCATTAACACTACTGTTTATCATCACTTGACATCAGCATTTTTCCGGGCAAGAAGCCCATGAATGTTGTGAAGGTGCTACAGATTCCAGGCAGATGAGCAGGACACATTGCTCCTGTGCTTAAACTGAACAAAAGGGACCAAGCTGGAATGTGCCCAGCGTGTCTCCAGCTCAGACAGAAGGGATCTCCACCTGCTTCCACTCCTCGTAGGTCAGCTTCAGCACGTGCAAGAGGGCCTTCATCCATCTAAGCTCACAGGAGATTCACCCACTTCAATCTTTGCTGGGCTGGTTCTACCATTTATCTGACTGACAATAGTAAGCAACACAGCGTGTTTGTCAGCCCAGGCTTTCACCACACTCTGCTACCAAGGACTCATGAAAACAAGAGTTGATGGAATCCTTTTCCTGCTCCAACCTATTTCTTCTGTTGTCATAAAACAGATTACTTTTCTGAGGACAAATCACCTTTTCCTGATCCAGACTCTTCCCTTCCAAAACCCATCCTAAAAACTTCTGGAGTGGGTCTTTGTACCTACTTTTTTTTTCCTAGAACACTTGCAGCTGTCAAGCAGTACCAAGCTCGACAAAGACTTAGTGCATTGAAAGCGTCACAAAACAATGCCAGAGCACGAACCACAGGTGTCTGGCCCCGAACGATATACTTGTCCTGCCCATAAGGCCTCAGTGGGAACATGCCCAGTGGAAAGAGATGTTCTGCACAACATTGCTTTTGAAGGAAGTCCCAAGTAGAGCAAAACACAACCTAGTAAATTCTCCCCACTTCATTAACATGGACTCTGTCTTGGAACTGATGGCAAGGAGACAAGGCAGAAGCACCTTCTAAGCCTGGGGAGGAGAAGGAAGCAGAAGCCAGGGCTGCCTCCCAAAAGGTTTGGGAATCACCACTAGGAAAGGAGGTAAATGCCTTCTTACCTTTCTGCCATAGAGACACTGATAGAAGATGACTCCCACTGACCAGACATCAACTTTATTTGAAATCTTTGGAGGTTCTTTCCCAACCACAAAACATTCTGGTGGCAAATACCTGATTAAAAGGAAGTGACAACAGGTTATGAGCAGCATCTTTAAATACTTTCAATCATTTCCTTTACAAAAGGAAGGAATGAGCTTCTGTGATCAGGTGTTTGCTTGGGACTCGAAGGACCCAATTTCATCCCTGTGCATCTTCAGGCCAAGATCACCAATGCATACCCCTTCTGGGAACAGTGATCCCCAGGACTCTCCAGACACTCATGGTCTAAGCTAGTCAGCACAGTCAGTTTCTTTTCACCAGAGCACATAACATAATCCCATTTTCTTTTATCTTCAGAACCGGTATTTGTTGTTAAAAGGGCTTGGCCAACAATTCCACAATAGAAACACACAGCCAAAATACATATTTCTAGAAATACAACCCCAGATGCCACGTCCTAGTTAGAGATGCTCAGCCTTGCTCAAACTACAGTTAGTTTCATTTTTAGGAACAGAACAAAACTGTACAATACAGAATGCCTTAACAAACATTCCTGTACAGCTGTTGCCCATAGTGACAGTCTGCAGCTTGGGTAATATTGAAGAATCACATTCAGTGGCACTCACCGTAGTTCTTACTCTCAGTCACGGGCGATGCAGTGACAACACCTGGCACTGAGGATAAAGTATTACTGAAAACATCTTTCGTGTGACACTTGAAAGAGAAGCTCTGGCTATAGACAGCACTGTGAGATGTACATCTTTTGTGAGAGCTAACTATGGATTTTCACCTCATTTCAGCGGCATACTCTTTCGATGTCCCTGATGTACCTGAATTTCCATATAGGCATGGTACTCTCCTCCTCCTTGCTTAAACTGTTAGACAGTGCCATTATGGACTGTGAAATAGCAGCCAAGCTCCACTCCAAAGCTTGCTATCTCAGCAGCATGCAGCATATGCAGTTTTTCACCAGGCCCTTTGGATAAGAGATGGTTTTCAAATGTATAAACACTAACCCACTGAAAAGTACAAAGCTGCCAGCCTCAAGAGGAGCTGTGTGACAACAAGAGCAGTTTCCAGGGTCTCAAACCTCTAGTGTCTCAAGCTGTCACAGACAATGGCAGTACATACAGAGATGACAGATCCAAAGCTGTTTATAAACTGTTCTTGATCTGTAACTCGCAAGTGCCCCAGGCGACGCTTACCAGTAAGTACCAGCCCCCTGCGATGTCAGTTCCATGCCGTCAACAGAGTTGTAGCTGTCATCATCCATGATTTTGGAAAGTCCAAAATCTGTGATTTTTATCTCTCCACATGCAGTACCATTGACTAGAAGAATGTTACCTAGACAGAGGAAGGAAACAGCCCCTTAGGATACACATGTAGCAGGAAAAAACAAGAATAAAATTGCATTGAACTCTGGCACCTTCCACAAGAGGACAAGGAACCTACACAGTGAGCTGCAGCAGCCTCGGGTAGATGTTTTAACACTCAGTACCCCAAGCTCCAGAGACAACTCGGCTCCCACCAAGTGCTAGAACTGATCTGCCCATCCTTGAATGACCCAGTGGCCTGACATTACTTGGAGCCTCCAGATTCTGAGCCCTATTAGCCAAACGAGCTTGATGCCCGTGCTGTTTTGACCCCTCCCAAAGGTCCCGTTGGAAGGGCAGGTCAAAAAGGAGGATTAAGGAGAGAAATACACATACACACTTATGACTCATTCTGCCCAGAAGTCCTGACTTGCCCTGGCCTCTCAACAAGCCAGAAACTCTCTCCTTCCTGGCAGCACTCCCCAGTGGCTTTCTAAGCTCAAAAAGGACAATTACTGCTTAGGCAAGAGTCTCTTACAAATCCATCAAGGATCAAGAAGTCAGATCATCACTGTTTTTCTCAAAGCCTACAATAAAGCAGCAGAATCGTGCGTGATGGCAGTGGATGAATCACAACTTTAGACAACTGTAGGCAGAGCTCTGCAGCATGCTCAGACAACATGATAACAGTTGGCAGCTGGGGGAAGAAACAGGGTCACTAGAACTAGTGCAACAGCACCACCTCCCGTACAGATTCCTCATGCTGATGCAATAAACCACATCACATACCAGTTACACAATGCTGATGAAGTGCCATCAGTACAGGGAGACAAGCCAGGGATAACTGCCCAAAGAGATGGCTGAATTTTACTGCACTAGGGAAAAAAGCTATGTAGCCAATATGCATCACCCCAAAAGAGAACACTTCCATTTCTCCCCTCGTTACTCTGCCCAATGGTAAAGAGAAATCTGCACAACATTTAGACAGAACCTTCTACATGGCAGATGCTACTGAATCCAAAGGCAGACCTGAGCAGTTTGACTGTATGTCCTCAGCTTTGCGAGCTGCCACACAATACAAAAAACTGAACACTTCCAGGTTAGCTTCTGCCACCAAATTTTCAGGCAGATGATTACAGAAAGAATAAGCCAGAAGAATGGGAACATGAAACACACTAGTAATTATGGGAACCTTTATGAAGCAATAACAGAAGCTCTCAACAGCAGAATACAAGCAGGACATTAAGAAACCAAACACAGACACTTGGTGGTTCAAGGGCTCATTCTGAACAAGGAGGCTACTTTTTCTGGAACGTTACTTCCTTGTTTTATGTTGCAATTCTGGGAGACAATATCCTTTTCACAGCATGTTCTACACATTTTAGTTTTTTTCGTCTTGCAAGTTAGTTTTCCCAGACAACCCTGTCTCCTTTTTGCTGTCTGACCAAAGTAAACTTCCCCATGTTACTTATAACCCATTACCTTTAGTTAGCATCTTTAAGCACGTCAGCTAGCAGCACAACATACCTGGTTTAAGGTCATAGTGTATGATGGGAGGTTTGATTTCATTTAAGTATTTTAAAGCATTCACAATCTGCATGATAATGGATCGTGCCTCTTTCTCCGACATTAACTTGTGCTGTTTCAGGTAGAAGTCCAGATCATTTCCCTCACAGTATTCTAACACTGTACAAAACCTGAAGACAAAACAGTAGTTGTTGTAATTAAGGCACCTGATGGAAACCAGAACACTTTGTTATTGCTTGTCTGTAAGACTCACCTATTTGGTCAATATATTAAATTAAGAGTCCTCCAGCCTATTAATCCCTTTCTAAAAATAAGCTACTAGGAGCACAGTCCTCAATGCTCAATAGTACAAAGGTCAGAGATCCCCCATTAAGTGGTAGATCCAGAAGCGGAAAGCTTATCAGCTGGGGCATTTGCCCAGGCCAACAAAGAGTAGGATTTACTAGTAAAGCACCACATCTGACATAATACAGCATACTGGTTTGTGAGCTAGCATCTCTAGAAAACCAATGTATGTTGAAACTGCCTCAGATCTCTGCAACACAGTCTGTCACATTGGTGTGGACATTCTCTAGACTCTCCTGTAAAGTTTTAAGAGACCAAATACTTTGTACTGAATGGGTCAAACCAAGTCAAAGGACACAGCAACATAACTTACGAGTCAGTATCCAGCGAAAAGTAGTCATATAGCTTAACTATTCGAGGATGATCCAGTTCTTTGTGAATTCTGTACTCTCTACACGCATGTCTGAAAATAGGAAAGCCTGAGCATTAGTCATACAAGTGACTTAATTCTAAGTTCTGCAGATAGCGAACCCAGACATACCACACAGCAGTCCAACTTCAATCAAACCCATGCACATTATTCAGACAGCTTAAGAAAAGGCAAGCAAACAAGGAACAGCACAGTACAGATCTTGAGAACCACAGAATCTGAGTGCATCTCAAACGCTGGCAATACTACAAAATAACTAATCTTGATTAATGGTACTGCTTGCCAAAATAGAATAACCTCATAATAAAGTTAAGGGATCCAAGATAGCTGAATACAAAAATCAGCAAGTTCTAGAAAAACTCCATAATGTTCAACAGCCCAATTTCCAGGCTTCAAATTCAGCTTAGTTTGTCCCAGTGACACGTTGGGGAATTAATATCACAGCTTTATCTTTGGAGCTCTGTCGAGAAGGCTTGGCCGTCATTCTGCAGAGCTTATCTAATCCATGGCATTAGGGAGCAAGTGTTACCAACAAGAAAAGGCTTCTTATACCTCCCTTCTAGGCCATGACATAGGTATAGTCCTAATCATCTGTGAAAGGATTAAGTATTCTAGGAAACAAAGAGAAGGGGAAGGCTTTCAGGGAGCACAATGCAGGTGTGTACCTGGAAGATGGGCATGAACAGCTGTTTCCCACAAAAGCAGAGCTTAGACATTTCAGATAAGAGAAGCCACTTTCTTCATAGAGCACTACTGGTGCTTTAAAACTTTGTGCTGTAGTGCTTATACAAAACCATGTGTGTGTGTGTGCGCGTGCACACATTTAAAACATTTCTAACTTGACCATAACTTTTGCAAGTAGCTACTGGGACAGAGAGTGGCTTTGGAAGTGTGGCAAAACACAGGAAAAAAAATGGCAGCCTGTTTGCAGGCACTGGATAACCAAACACAGGAGGAGTATGGAAACATGGCTGGCTGCTTTAGAGCCTTACTTACTTGTGATAGTTTTCTTTCTTCTCATCTCTCCAGTTTTTATTTAACTGGTGTATTTTCACAGCTACATACCTCTGTTCTGTTAAATCAAATGCCTGCAGAGAGAAGAGCTGAAAATCAGTAGGAATCACAACTTCAAGTTAATACTGCAAAAGCAGACAAGCTCTAGCAAACCAGTATCCCCACCCAGGAAATAAGCATTACAACATACTGAGTGAAGAGCAAACCCACATTTTGATGTAATTAGTTTCACTAATGAAACCAAGCAACTCTGAAAACAATTGAATATTCTGTGCTTTGATCTGACCTTCCCCATGGGCTCTAACTAATGCCGCATTTATTCTGACATTTTACCACCAGAGCTACAATGGGATCAGAAAGGCCAAATTAGCAAAATAGAGTTAATCACACTGGGAAAGACCTTGCCATTATTCCCCCAAGCCACCTAACTCATTTTCTACACTCAGTTAAAAAAACAACCCTAAACCCAAAAAACACACAAACAAAACATACAGAAGATTTTCAATATGTAGTTTCACACTGGTAGCTCAGCTCTCCATCTTGGAGCATAATTTTCAGCTTATTTAGAAGCTGGAGAATTCAATGGCAGAACTGCATAAATCTTGTGCCGCATTTTTCCCTCGTGTTTCTTGCTATTTAGACAGTCTTTAAAGAATGGACACTGCAACTGTGCTCTTGGAGAAATGCAGAAATTTCTTACCTTCTCCGAGAGCAGCAATAGCTAATAATTTATAAGACGGGGCAAAATTTTATTGTAAGCAGACAAGGATAAACTGTGACCATCTCAAAAGTTGTATGCTTAACTCCTAATGCTCAATAGATTGGCCAAGACCCTGGAGAAGAAGGGCTAAGCATTTCTTCGTTTTAATAACATAGTTACAACTCTTAAGTGCAGTCAGGTATAAAGCATTCATACCCTCTTGCTTTCATCTGTGGAGCCAAGGCTTTCTACTTAGTCAGCAAAGGCTCCAAAGAGCCATTCAGAGTACTTACACGCAGATCACACTTTTTTTCACTACCTGAGCAGTCCAGACCCCCCTGGTTTAGATATCTATTATTGTATTGCATCAAAATAATAAATTACCGTGAAGTTTCCAATATTTGCATTGGCATAGTTATCTTCATTCTAGCCAAATTCAACATGAAATAGGAACTACTGGGTACATATGGGGAATACTTAGAACTGGAAAGGCTTTAAGCATAATAGTCAAATAGCAAGCACCAAAGTATCACAGGTCTTGGCCATGCAAGACTGCTGACACACAAATGATCCTCAGTTCCAAGGAAGTCCCAAGACTATACATGCACCACTAAGTCTGCTACTTCAGAGTGTAAAATGAAGACACAAGAAAAAAGCCTTCTATCCCCCAGGAAATGAAGGCTTTGCTCTTATTATTGGAGCTATTTTCTCTTATTTATGGTGACATTCAGACTTGCTAAGCCATACTCAATAAAACTTCACTATTTAAGGTATTTGTGTGTAGCACTTGAAGAAACAAGTGGTTTGCTTCTCTGTCCTGACAAAACTTGCAGACTTGGTGCAATATTTTCTTGAAACATACATTTGCAGGAAATCTGACCTCTGAGGACAAGGGCAGAACCTAAAAGTCTCAAGCCTGCTGTCTAACACAAGCCAGATGCAACATGTGCTTTGTCCTCCCTTCTTCCCTCCACAACCACACACAGTGTTGAGAAAACAAGTGTAAAAATTCTGCTTACTGCAATATTTCACTGCAGATTCAGATTACACCACAGACTGCCACTTCAAATTTACCTTATATACTTCACTGAAGCCGCCTCTACCCAGAAGATGTAGCAACAAATATCTATCATTTAGCGTTGGATGGTCTTTAAATCTGGCAAGAAAGACACAGTTTAAGAACACTGGCAGAAATACTGCAATCTACTGCACAATAAGTTACAGCTACTACACAGCTTAGAAACAACATTTTTACATTAAGACAGAAAAATATTAAAACTGTGTTAACAACTGACAGATTTGATACTATTTGATCACTTTGCACTGATGAAAGACTACATAATGGTACCTTGATGCACTTGGAAGCCTTTGTCTTACATGAACTTCAAGTTATATCGCTGTGCTACCCCCCAATCAGGTGACATATTAAGTTTTAACACCAATTTAAAAAAGATTAAGTGTTTTCCATTATGAAGGGGACAAACAAAAAAAATTGTTATACGTTCTTGTCCCTGAATCCCATGTGCTTACTGTGAATTATCTTCATTGTGTATCCTTTTCAATTCCCTGATATGTAGATTTCTAACTCTCTCTAGCCGTTCCAACTCTGCCTGGATCTCTGCTTCTTCCTGCACAAGGGAAAACCAAAAGGAAAACACAACACTCTGTAAGATAATGCAGTTAGCATTTCTGCCTGATTTACAGAAACACAAATGTAATTCCACTTGTGAAGAAGTTAATGGTAAATAACTTGTTTGGGAGATTAGAGAGACGGTCATAGTCAACTAAGAGTCAGGTGGAAGGTGACAGGCATGAAAACTGACTCAGCAGTTTTGTTTAAACCTACACACAGACAGAAGCAGACATATCTTTATGCCTTCTTGTTTTTACATTTTCTGTAATTAAGAAGAGTTGTTCCTCTGGTCCTGCTCCTTCCCTGATTTAAGTGCTATGCAGCTGTTTTTGTAGGAACTCAGCCTCTGCTGGGACAAGAGAAAGAGGAAAGCCCTCAGAAGTAAGGAACAGGGATGTCATGATGTCACATGGCGATGGGGCAGCATCCAAAGAGGATGAAGAATGTGAAAGAACAACATTGGGTCCTATTAGCAGTAAGTGGTAGAACAGGTCAGAGCGTAACTTAGTGCCATGTGGAAGTTCTGATAGGCTGTTCGTAGAGTTGGAAGTTCTAAGTGCCCTCAAACACGACACTAGAATTCACATTGCTGTGGACAGGGCTGCAAACCTCAAGTAAAACGTGCGCCTTGAGCAGTATTATTTGGTATATATGACTCAAGGGACATAGTTACCCATTTGCCTTGTGACTCTGTTCCTTCCCTTCTCAACTTGTTCTATTTTTAGGCATAAAGAATGAGCCAGTTTCCAAAAGTGGAGAAGGATAAGCACAGCTTCAGACAATGCCACGATCCCAGAACATTACTTCATTTTCCATTAAGGTCCATTTCCAAATGGATTCCTCTGTTCCAGGCTGGCATACTACATGCCAGCATAGATGGACCTGCAATTAATCCACTCTAGCAATGCGG
The DNA here is from genome assembly GCF_000737465.1 of Haliaeetus leucocephalus. Classification (NCBI taxonomy): domain Eukaryota; kingdom Metazoa; phylum Chordata; class Aves; order Accipitriformes; family Accipitridae; genus Haliaeetus; species Haliaeetus leucocephalus. The sequence continues at coordinate 1,954,609 of NW_010972580.1, read as the reverse complement.
AAGCTGTAGAGCAAGCATGCCTTTAGCATACTCGTGCCCATATCACTTATCTTTGCTCACAGGTCAATAAAACACAATGGGCAGAGTGCCAGCAGATTCCACGCATGCATTAACTTTCCCTTCCCACTGAAAATAACAAGGAGTACAGTAGCATTAATGAGGCCTTGCATTCAACTTGTGTGTCAAGGTTACAGGGAAAAACTAAGCGTAGAGCTCAGGCACCATCTGAGAAAAGAAGGGGGACTCCCGCAATGCATTTGCATGCTTCCTCTTTGTTTCGTTGGGGAAAGACAACTCTTTGGCCTTAGCAGAGATCACAGCTAACCAGGAAATGGCAGAAGACGTCTATTTTTTTTTCAGTACTTCATCTGCTGAAGCGTCCCAGAAAACTTATTTATAAGTTTTTGCAAACACTATTATCTTTAAAGGTAACCAACAGCTTATCTAAATATAATCTCACTTGCAGGTACAGTTCCTACTGAAGCCAATGTATTTGAAAGCAAATGTGCATTACAACTACCTGAACAGTACTAGTTTCTAAAAGCCCAAGAGATTTTATTGGACTGTTACTGATAATGCTGGTTACTTGATACTTCAAAGAAATAGGAAAGTCAATGATGGTTGCAGTTTTTGTTGTGTTCTTGTCATTTTCTTCCTTTGGTCCATTCCTTCACGTTCCCCCATATTAGACATGTACAGAGCCCAGCACTAAGCAGGTCATAGTGATAGAATAAGATGCATCAAAACAGTGGAACTCCCTGCATGAAATCATAACTGTAAGGACAAAGAAATCTACTTATTGAAGCGAAGAGCATCCTTCCTGAATACCACTGCCTTGGAAAAAAATTGTTACAAAATCCTGGCCATACTTTAAGCAACAAAACCCTCTCAATTCAAACAAACAGTAGTGACCTCTACAGAGATGCTATTGTTCATAGAACACCGAATCAAAAACCTACCTAAAAGCCTTTTTTGCAGTTAGTTCTCACCTTTTTAAGATGACCTAGTCGGAGTTTGAAGATTTCTTCCTGTTCGTGATATTCTGCTAATGTTAACCTGCATAGAAGAGACAGATCCAATGCATTAAGTTTCAACATGTGATAAAGTGAACAGTCTGTAGAATACACATCGCCAGTGGAAGTGACAACTACACAGAGTATGTCAACAGCTGGCAGGAAATTTTTTAGGTAAACTCTGCAATCTATTTTTTTTTTTTTTTTAATAATCAGTCTAAAGGAGACCAAAAGCTTAAACCTTGATAAAGCACGTATTAATTTTAAATCCAAGTCCCTAATAACACCCATTTAGGCTAGTGACTGACTTCTAACAAAGAAAGCTAAACCCTAATCTAAATATGGAACACTGAAGCACAAGTATTCCACATCTTATTTTTCCATTTAAAGTTTGCTTTAGTGACTTGTTTTCAAATTTTTCTTTGTAATAAAAGCTGGATAATTCAACCCAGCTATTCACTCTGGGACTAGTAGTACACCTGGCCACAGAGCTACTACAAACAGAGCAATGACCTGGGATTCAGAACTGTTTCAGGCTCTGCAGAGTGGCTTCCAGGGAAACCTTGGGAAATTTACTTCACCTTACTGTATCTTCGACGATATGCGCAGTTATGAGAAGCAACAGGATAAGGGGAATAATCCCCATTTTATTGATGGTAAATGACATGCAAAGTTTCCGTCCTAGGTGGCTGGTCAAAAAAAGTTTCACAATGTTTTCCATGTCCTTTATAGCTAAAGTGTGCCATGTAGGACAGAGGCAAAGCACAGCCTTACACTAAAATAATGACAGAACCCATCACTCGTGAAATGTAATAAAGTGCTGAGAAAAGGTTAGAAAAATGAATCGCTGTATTACTTTTCTCACTACTACCAACAAGGAGTTTGGTAAAAGCATCACGCATGTGACCAGAAAGCTATGAAGCCCGAATCAACTGCATCTGTTTACTTTGTAAACAAGACATGCATGTGACAGCAGAGAAATATGTTTTTTGAACCTAAATTGAATTCAAAGCATATCTCAGGAGTATTCCTGTTGCAGCAGTTATGCTCTGCATAGTACTTAGTACAAAGATTAGTGTATGAGGTCTCCACAGCATCAATACTACAACTAGTTTCAAGAGGGGACTGAATCCTTCATCTGTGCAGGACCGTGGGACCTTGGCTCACTGTACAGTAAATTGAAAGGAGATAGTATTCAGCTGATTAAGTCCTCATCTTGAAATGCCCCAACTTCTCTCCACTGCTGACAATGCAGTGGGGTCCACATAGTTGAAGTAAGTGCTAAAGCAGTTGTTAGCTGATAAATTTAATGCAAAACTCACAAGTCAAGTTCCCTTTGAAAGAATCTCAACCGTAAGGAACCGCTTATTACAAATTAAAGATACATACAAAACACAGCAGGTACTACAAATGTTTACATGTTGTCTCATTTCGTATAAAAGCATGCTAATTCACACACACTCCCCCACTCTTCCCCCGACAGCCTGAATTTTGTTCAGATTCAGCTAATCTAAAAGACCATCCCAAAAGTTTAGGTCTTTGGTTGGTGTTGCTGTGTTAAGGAATAGAAAGACAACTGAATAAACCAGCAACAAGCTTTCCACATATTCTTGTGCACTAATGAAATACAGGGCTAAACACCAACAGTCTACTCATTAAGCAAGAGATGTAATGAGTACCACCAGGCTAACATTGCCCAAAATAGCTGCCTGTTAGAAGCAAGTATTACAAAATCAAGGAGGCTCTAAGACAAACACTGCCCTGTTTCACAGAAACATGCTTGAAATACACTACTTCTAGTGCAGCTGAAGACTCTAAGATTGCCCAAGCTGCCCTAACAAACCTCAGAAAGCCCCAGCAGATTAATCTTCCTGAATGAAAATCTTTTTCTCATTCACAGGCTAGAAACTAGTTTCAGTAGAGTGCATGTTTAAATCTGCATCATGGGACTTTTCTCTCCTTTTTAATACACAGCAACAACCATGATCCAAAGAGGAACCAAAACCCAAATGAAGGAATTTGGCTGTCCACTTCTTATTCAACTTTCAGAAACATTTATATTCAACTTGCCTAGAAGACCACCTGTGTAAGAATTCCACATGAAAAAAACCTCCCTCCAAAAATCAGAAAATTTTGTACCTGATACACATCAGTCCAACAAACGCATTTACAGGATAACTAATGATTAAGCAAGTAGCCAGACCGTACAGTTGCTTCAGCTGACTTGCAAAAACAATGTTTTCATAAGCTAAAACACTCCACATGAACTACATACATACACTGGCAAGCAGCTTTTATCAAGAATGCCACGATGATAAAACCCTGAAATATATCAGCAAAGAATGATAAACCAGCAAGAAACACAGCGAAAATGACCTGGTAGCACAAAAACACTTACTAGCAAACCCAGGTAAAGCTAGATTACGTCAAGGCAGGCTCACAACATAGACAGAAGCTCACTATGTATCACAGACATTATCATGATTTCCAGGCACATCAAGACCTGTGCTGCCATGTCTGCAGAATAAGCCACACTACAGCTGCACCAGTCTGCCGAGAAAAACATCCTTACAGAAGTGGGGAAAGCGTCATCCTGTCCCTTAGAAGTGAAAGGTTACCACAAGGAACAGCAACACTTCAAAATATCCATGCACAGCCATTCAATTTACTTCTCCCAACTCAAACGCTGCAGTGCAAAAGGATGGCTTTAGAATTTTTTTTTTTTTTTTTTCAAGCTCATTTGGCCGGAACGTGGGGTTAATGTCTCTATTCAAGCTACTTATTTGCAGAAAGCACACAGTGCCCTCCAATACAGTACATCTGATCTGCAGGCACCAGCATCCTATTTGGGGGCACCACCCTGGTGGCTGAGAGTACCCTGAATATCACGATTCACCCAGTCATGTGCCATCTCTGCTGTGACTGCAAAAGGCAGTGGGAGCTTTTGCTTCATATGCACTTTTAAAGATCAAGACCAAGAATTCAAAGGGCTCCAGGAACTTTGAGGTCAAGTCATGCCCAAGAGATTTAGTAGTGCAAAAAGAAAAGTGTCATTGAGAGTTATGATACTAGCCAACAGCAATAAAATCAAGACTTAACGTATTTCCAACTCACAGAAACTTCCAAAAAAATAATGTTCTAAATTTGTGAGACACAGCTTTCCTCTCTAAGAACACTGGGACCCTTAGAGCATCAGTAACGTCAAAAGAGGTGGTCGGGGGGAATCTTCTGTAAGAAGAAAGAGTAGCACTTCAACTACCTTTCAATTTCCCTGACTCGGGTATCTGCGAAGGACTGCTTTGGGGATACAGGTCAATGCTTAATGCAGTCTTTACAGAGAACATTTTTTTCTTCAGTATACCAAATCAATTGTTTGAAAAGCCTCACCAGAAAGTACACGGAAATAAAGGCTTCTAAATGCATACAATTTTTTCTTCCGTAAAAAAACAGCACCACATATCATACAGTGATACTTAAATCAATTCTGAAGTAAGACAGACATCACTTTTCAAACTTGACGCAACAGGAATACTGAAAAAGTTACTGCATTAAAAAAAAAAGTTAAGCTCATACGAAGTTTGGACTCGGCAATGATCCTTGTTTTACTCCAATGAAAACTATTTAGAACTGCAGCCAGATGTTGCTGAATGCCAGGCTTATTCCACAATATTCATTTGTGCATGGAGTGAAGCCTAGAGGCAAGGGCAAGATTCCATTTCCCAGTAGATATTTTGTGCTCTAATCAAAGCATGCAGCTTTGCAATGCACCAAGAAGGCCACGTAACCTACGTTTCATTTTCTGCTCCATTGGTCTTGTTCTTGCGCTGCTTCTGCTCATTGCTTGCTGGAGGGGTCTGTCCCATTGCAGGCGGCTTCCGTTTTGCTAACATTTTTCGTTGTCTTTCTATTTCTTCCCGCTGGGAATTTATCCTTTCCTGTTGCCTGGAAAGCAGAGAGTAGAAAAAACATGAAGCAGATAACTAATGGTAGGTACTTGGTTGTCTTCAGCATCTGTTCTTAACAGATTGGAGCAATGAATTTCAAATCAGTTGTACTTGTAAGATTAGTAACAAAATATTTTTGTACAGAAAAGGGGGATGTGCCAAATATTATGACTCAGATTTTTAAAGGTACTTTTACATAAAAGGGGATTCTTTTCCTGGCCTACAGAAACCTTTCAGTAAGTGAAAGGTTTTATTCATGCAGAGGATATCCAAAACCAAGGAGTCGCTAACTTCATGGAAAACCCAGCGATCCATGGTAAGTCACTAACTTTCCACACACTTTTTCCTAGAAGGCTCTGTTCTAAATCTCAGACTTTCCTGTTAAAACTATTCTGAAGTCTGGCGCTGTCTGAGAAAGTATCCTTATACTTCAAGGGTACAGTTAAACTATCCTTAGTTCTCTGAAACATAACCAACACCATTCCCAATTTCACTAAGAAAACAGTCTCTCCTCCAAGATAAAAAGATCAGCTTAAAACATTTTACAGGGATAAAAGCACTCTTGAAATTTCAAGACTAAATGATTTGAGCATTTACATACTTAATTCACTTTTTAAAAGAGACTGAGACTGCAGGTAAATATTCCAGAAGTATTTCTTCCATGTCTTACAGCACGAACTAAGGAAGAATTATAAACTCCTTAATCTGTGCCTAACGAGAGCTGCACCTCCCTATCAGACTACAGAGAAGTGATATGATTTTAAAGGATCAAACATAGTGTTCTCTACTGCAATTAATTTGCCAAGTCCTACTTAAAGGTCTAGGCCAGGTGGGAATTGACTGGATATTTCCATTAACATCTTGCATAAAAGGGTCTCTGATCTTCATTTCCAGGTTTCTGCAGCCTCTTTGATCACTGTTACCAGGAGGCAAAAAAAGTTAAATAGTATGGATTTTCTTTTAAGCTTCTCTACTTTCCACTTAAAAAAAAAAAAAAAAAAAACCAGCTAATTAGCCTTCCTTGACTAATACATGCAAGTATGAAAATCAAATTGATTGACTCACAATAAGTGTGAGAATCTGGTCCACCCCTTCACCCTAAGCATTGCACAGCCAAGTAGGTGCACTAAGAATACCCAACAGGGCAGCCTACTGCTTTCCAACCCAGAGGTCAACTCAAAGAATTTGATTCCAGTTCAAGTCTCTGGAGGTTTAAGTGGAAACGTATTTCTCACTTCAGTGCAAAAACATTCCCCATTGTCAGTAGCTGAGTTCCTATCTGATCCTTTCATGCATCAGTCACATCATTCTCACATTTTGACATGCAAGACATCACACACAACTGCTTAGTTTTTCCGTCTCTGCCTCTGAAGTTAAAGACAACTCTGTCCTCACTTGATGAGGTTCTGGAAGGCATAGCCATCTGTCCACTGCTCGGTGAAAGACGCCCCGTGCCGCACCGTAGTGAAGTGACCTAGCCTCAATCGATCCTGCATGCTCTTATCTCTGCATGCCATCTTCTCCTGTTTTGACTGAAAACAAAACAAAACACATGTAAAAATAGAAGCCATAAATTAGCAGCTAAGAGCTGTGCTGTGTTTTAAATCACTACCAATTCTTACCACTTTCCATTGTTTCAGTCCTGCTTATCTGAAACCCAGCTGAAAATCATTGATCAAATTACTGCTGGTGCTTCACACTGATCTGACAGGCATTTGTTTGACTGCCTCCTTTGTGACTTTTCAGCCTCACCTTTCCTTCCCCATTACTGCTTGGGCAGCTAACCCATTCTATGATCAGTTGAAATCAGTCTAGCAGTAGGATTAAAACTACCCCTTTGAATCGGTAACTTAGCTAGACTCCAGACGTGCCTCTGATCAGGCCCTTATTCACACAAACAGGAGATGAAGGAAGAAAGTGCACCTTGAATCACTGTTAAGACTAAGGTACAGCAATCAGCCAGTTCACTCCTAGACTCGCACCACTCCCAGAAGTGACACAATCTCAGTTGGGTCACCAACATGCATAAAAACTGGTGGTGGTGTCTGTCACAGAGCGTTTCCGGTAACTGAGAGAAAATTTCCAAGGCCTGAGACGAGAGCAGCAAAGTTTCAGTTAGGATTAAAGATGAACCAGCAAAGCTCCTCCTTGGAGCTACAAACCACCAACCTGAATGCCAGGTCTACCTAGCACCTAGCCCAGAGTTACAAATCCTCCCAGAAAGAGGAGTCCCATTCAGCCAAGAACAATCAGCTCTGTGACAAAATCAACTCAAACAGACTGCATGTACTGGCCAGCACCCTGGTAGTTTTGCCCATCCAGTGCCCACAAACAATACATGTAATTGGCCAACAGGTGAAAGAGCAATCAAACCCCCACATTGTTTAACCATCAGGAAATCTGGAAATCTTTCAACACCAAAGCAGGCTGGATGCTAGTAAACAGCAGCCTGGCACTTTCCCCAGTGTCTTTAATGTGTTGTTTTGAGTGTTATACGAAGCACCGATCCCCAACTTTGCCATCTGAAAGAAGGAAAGGTCTAAATCACTTGCCCATGTCACAGAGTGTATCTGGCAGTTTCACTGCACAATGGGATATTGCTCCTGTATTGCCAGAGCTGGACAATGTTGCTTTTCAGGTGTATGAGTTTCCAAATCAAGTAATGCCTACTGCATTTAGAGCTGACTATTTCACTTAAGCAAGGGAGACCACTCTTTGAGACTGTGGAAAGTAACCAAACCAAAATATTCTGAACCACTTCAGTCTTAGGATTACATTCCTATTTGCAGAGAAATAATTCAAGACAGAATTCTAGTTGCCTTTTATCACTAAAGCAATAGGAGCAGCTTTTCACTGCTCAAAAGAAGATAGAAAAGTTTTCAAGGACACGAACTGTGACTGCAGAGATGTGGTAAGTCCCCTGCTCACCTTTTCTATAAGAAGCTTCTTGCTCATCGTTACACATCTATTCAACCGCTCCTTGTACTTCTCCAGCATCTTTTGCTGTTCATCTATCTGCCGTCTCAAATCGCAGTTGGCCTAAAAGTGAACAGAAGAGAAAAGCCTTTGACTTTAAATCACTCAAAGAGCCAAACTAAGCATCACTGAGGAAGAAGTTTCTCCAGCTAGCTCTAGGCATCAGATTAAAGAAAGCAAACCAGCAGGATAAGAAAAAAAGACTAGGTTCCTCTTAGCAAAACATCCAAGCCAAGCTCTTCAATTTTTAACCCACTCAAATCTTATTATCCCTCTAGAACAGGAGAGTGCTATCATCCTGGTTTACATATAAGGAACTAAGGTACAAAGAGACTAAACACAAGTGCAAGGATTTTTTTATTTTTGTTTTTTTAAACATTTAAGACTGTCACAGCTACTAAGTCTCAAAATAGCTTAGTCATCCCTGGACTATCCTCCCTCTTTAGCCACAATACTGGCAGAGGAAAAGGACGGGGTAACTCCCTTTGCATTCTCGATTTTATGTGCAACCATTTTCATTGATAAAAAGTTAAATTTAACCATCCCCCTTCCAACCAATAGACTGGCTTCTGATTAAACAGCAAATGGTAATAAATAAATAAATAAATAAAAATATCTATTTCCTGCTTCATGGATTGTTTTCCACAAACTCACATCCCCCTGTGAATGTCTCTATGAGCTTGTTATAGCTCTTTTAGGTGCTGAGACCAGACACACACAGAGAGCCTTCCCTCTTCTGCCTTTAATGTGTTTTCTAATCCTTTTCAACACTTCACAAGAGATGCCTCTCCAGCTGATGAAAGCTAAATCAATTAGAACTCCTCCATTAAGACAAGATCCTTGATTTAAAGGTATTTATCTTTTACTGAAGAATACTAATGGGTTAAGAGAAGCTTTATTCTTTCGGTTTGACCAAAAAATGTTCTCCTCATCTCTGTACATGTCACAGACTCTCATGAGTGAGCATTTCAGAATACAACTTCCCAGTCTACTGAGAGGCTACTGAACACGCTGCTAAACAAAAAGCAGAGTCAGCTCCTCAGTACTTAGAAGAGGGGAGTAATTCTGCAGAGAAACATTAGGTTAGCTAGCAAAATACGCAAGTGTGCAACAGATCAAAGAAAGGCCAACAACACTGCTGAGCTATGATGACTCTGCACTGTATAGCCACACTCATTGCTATACTGCTTGTGGATTCAAGCAGGCCCAAACAGAGTATCTACAAGCCAGACAATTATCTTGCAAGTAAGGGATGACCAGATTTGTTTTACCCTGCGAGTGTTGGTTCTACAAATGGTATACAAAATCCTGCTCTGCAGCCTCGCTGGCACATGCATTCTAGGTATCTTTAAATAGCAGCTTTTAGAAGAGTTGTCCCAGTTTAAATACTTACTCTTAGCAAGTCATCTATTCTCCCCTCCTTCTTCTCCAAGTCAGAGTTCTTACTGTTTTCTAGTGCAGATATTTTTTCCATTGTGAGGTCAGACTGTAGGGAAAAAATCACCATAAACCACATTTAAGAAAAACAGATGATATTTCAGATAGTCGGCTTGTAACATCACAGTGTAACCCCCTCTGAACAGTTAGGCCTAAGAAGGAGGAACTGATCCCCTGCATCCTAGCAGTCGGGGGAAGAACTTTCTCCATTCTTCATTTTCTTATTGCATGGTGGGCTCCTCCAGCATAGGAGATTCAGTCAGCTAGCACAAAGCTGCTCTGGAGAACACAAACTGGTAACTCATAAAGGGCTACAATATCTATCCTCTGTGTCCTGCAAATTTTGTTTTTATAGTTTGAGTTCTGCCCACTCCTTGGTGGTCTCTGATATTCACTGTCCTTTCCTGCAGTGCAACATAGCTTGTACAGGAAAAACACTTAGGAAAAAAACCCCACCAAATCCCAACCCTCAGCTGGAATATCAAATTTATGAGATCTTTCATGGGCACAGACAACCACCTGCTAGAGAAAAGACAACACCTGTGGGTTCTAAGGTTGTCTTGACAGAAAACACAGGTCTCCATTTTAAAAATATTATAACAGATCGACAGCAGGAATATTAGGTGCAAGCCTTTGCTTCTAAAAACTGAGGTATTAGTGCTCACTAGGGACAGAAGCTTTATAGTTTTTGAGCGAAACCTGTTTGGAAAGTTTTATGGGGTGCAGCACATCTCAAATACCTTCACCAATGAAGTGAGAGTCATACCCAGGAACAAAAGACAAAAGACATATACTACATTCTCTAGCAGTGGGAATATTTCAAACTCAGCACTCTCATTAATGAGTGGGGAAGAAAGAAGAAAAGGGGAAGAAGTCAGTAAGTACATGAACACAGCATCTAAAATACCCAAGTCAACACAAAGGAATCTCTCCCCATGACTGCATACACAGATTTCACATTTATGGCTAGCAAGAACTACCTTGGTTCTGAGAAGAGTTAGCAGACACTTACCTGTGGAGTTGTTATATAACTGTTCTCCAAATTTCAGGCTTGCCTGGAAGCCAACACCATGAAGTAAGAGACAAACTTGGCTGACTGTTGCTTCTCTACATATGCCCAGTATGGGAAAGATCAAAAAGAACACCAGCCAGCATTGCACATCAAGCAAGATGAGCCTAAATCCCAAAAGACAAAGAGGAGGCCTGGGCAGGTCACCTCACTTCTGCCTTAACTTAGTTTACACTTCCTGACAGCCTGCAGGAAGCATGTGTGACAAAAGCCTTTGTCACTGAAGGCAACAAGAAGGCTGTCTCTTGAAAACCTATGCTGCATCCACTCGCCTAAGCAGCAGAAAGTTTCTTAAGTGACTTATGTCATTTTGCCAAATGCACAGACATGCTTCCACTGTGTCAGATGAAGTCATGTTTCAGGATGCATGCTCTCACATGAGACTTCATCACAACTCACCTTGCCTCAGAGCACTTGGAGGGCCCTAGCACTGACTGAAAATGCTAAGAAAATCATGCTCATGCTGACTTGCTTTTGTCATTGCCAGAAGTGATTCAAACTGGAAATCACTGAAGATTATTTTTTTTTTTTAACCTATCAACTCCAAACATGTTTGGAAGGGAAAAACAAGAATGTATACATATCCTCATCACGCAGCCAAGCATCTTCCTGGATTCTTTGCCTGAAGTGTATGCTACATCTAGACCTCTGGAGAATATCATGAAACTGAGCATTGGCAGAAAGCACACTCAGGTAACGTCTTGCCCTTTTCAAAGAAGATGGACCATGTTAAGCACAGAAAAGAATAAAAACATCTTGCTCATTGCAGGTGAGACCACTATTTTAAGCATGGGTATTGGGACAGCAAAGATTGAAAGATATCTCTGGCAGTTTCTTGAGTTATAGCATCATTCTCACACAAGAATTCTCCATGCAGTAGCAAGAAACAGGGATCTTCACAGACCAGCATTTTAACAATACAGACAACAAATGTGACCCTAGTAACAACAGCTCAGAGACTTAGGCTAGTAAGTATTCCCAGAGGTAGAACTGCTCTTCTTCATGCACAAAGAACTTGTACCACCTGCTGGGGAAATGGAGAATGAACTTCCCCCAGCACTAAAATCATCTCTGACACACACCGATGTGAGAAAATGATTGACACAAAACTGATTGTTTAAAAATCACTCAAGGGAAGGGTCAGTCACAGGGACATCAGAGATGAAAATCAAAAGAAGATTAAAAGCAGGCTTGGAGAAGAAATAAGCAAGGTGCATTGCAAATAAAGCTGAACATCCTTACAAGCAACAGAAGAAGATGACACAGCTAAAAGTAAATCTTGCCATAAAGCCACAAGAAGAATCTTAAAAATTGAAAAGGCACCAAAAAGACAGCAGTACGGTCAAAAGAGCTACTCCTCTTCTTGAGTCCAGGTCAGTGAAGCTGCTGAGAAGCACTGTCAGGAATACATCACGTTCCTCCTTGACAGGACAAACTATTCCATGGGTGTACTCCGCAGAGGTCAAAGGACTTCCAGATAGACTGTGGATATTTGTACTGTAAGCAGTGTTGATGCACCCATGACCCAGTGCTTGAATAGAGGCATTCACAACTATCACTCAGGTTTCCTTCACATCTTCACTTACAGAGAGAGGAAGAACATTCAGGATACAACAGAACTGAAGCAGACAGAGCTAAGGTGCTCCTTTCCTCAGCACATTCGCACACAGCTGAAGAACTGTCCACAGTATTGACACAGAAAAGCCTCGGTAACAGACTGGACAAACTCCAGTAGCAGCAACTGAAAGCATCCTTTACAGGATAAGGAACAAAGTTCAGAGTGATTCACTTCAATCAGTAGTTACAGACTGAGTTGGGACTATTGGCTCTTTTCACTAGAAACATTATGTCTACTACAAGTGGCACCCTCTGGCATGGAAGACAATCTGCATCAAGCTTCAATCTCATATCCAAGAGATGTATCGTCTAGTGAGCTATACCTGTGACTGTTTGTGCTGGATGGAAATCTGTTTTTGGGAAGTGCAGGAATGCTCAGTGTTCCCTGATCCGGTAGAAGATGGGCTGCCTTGCTGGGCCTGTAAAAGAAAGTTAGGGTATTGTTATATGCTCCTCAGCATGATCACTAGTGCCCATGCAGATACACTTATCTTTATTCACATGGGAGGTGCAGCCTAGCCTGGGTACCATACTTTCATGTTAAGGTTTAAGAATGCTCTAGAGATTTAGTTCAGTAAAACAAGAGAGTCAGTTTCTTTCAAGAAGCCTGGCCCAACCTGCTAAAAGACAAAGCTTTTAAAAGCCTGATATAATTCATGTCAGCTGAGATTAAGCAAGGCTAAAACAAACACTTCTCACAGCAAGACTCTACTTTGTTCTTTTGCTTTTTTGCATCTATCAGATTAGCCTCTTGTAGCCTATTATTTTGATCTACATAAGATTTTGAGTCATTAAAAGTCACATCATTTCATTAAACAAGCAAAGCCTGGGACCTACAACTCTTCACAAGGAAGAGGAACTTACCAGAAAATGGTAGACTTGGTCATCAATAAACCAGGCTGCACTAGAACCACTGTCTTTGAGCAGAAAAGCTTCAAATTCCCCATCCCTTAACTAGAAACATCCCTTAGGATTCAAATCTTTTCAGAGCTGCTCACCGAGACAAAAGTAAAACAGAGGCCACCTCCCCTCTGTGCCAGCTGCTCATTCTCTAGCCGCTGTTTCGCCAGCATCACCGACATCAGCGTTGGCAGAGCAGAGTGTTCCTCCTGCGGTTCCTTTGCTGTGCTGCCGTCTACCCCATACAGCGGCTGCTCCACTCGCCGCTGTAACACAGTCAAAAAAAATACAATGAACTTTTTTTTTTTTTTTTAAAGTGATTCTCTGACTCTGCCAAAACTGTTGTCAGTGAAGCAGCAGCTCAGGAATGGGCAGGAGGCATGGTGAGGATCTGATAACTCAAACAGGACTCCTGGAGTGATTGTTCCAATGGCAGACATCAAAAAGTAGATGAAGTTAACAATTAAAGTAACAAATGAACACACAGGACAGAATTCCTTGTCAGTTAACACACACCCTTCCTTTGCAAACACATGTGTTTCAGAGCCAATGGGACAAAATAGGTTGTAGATCCAAAAACTCTAGTGCATTGTGATTCTGGTCAATGCATCCAAAATTACACTACTTGATATTTTTTAAGGACTCATTTTAGAACAGCCAATGTCTCGATACATTCATTATTCTGGTGAAATAAACTGAGTCAGAACTGCTAAATGTCAGCAGCCTAACCACGTCTAGGAGCCAGACGTCACAGTAAGCTCACTTCTGTCATTATAGCTGGGACCAATCTCCCGCAAGATAAGCAAAGTACTAATGCGTTTCCAAAATCTTTTAAAGATGCATTACATCTCTTAAAGGCCAGCTCTTTTCTCCTGCAGTATACTCATTTTCCAACTGTGATACAGGAACTGGGTTCAATAAGAACAAGAATCATCTGAGCTACATTGATTACAGCACTCAGAATCCCATTGCCCTCGCTTTAAAAGCCAGCCCATCACTGCTAAAACTTGGCAGTCTGGGTAATAATCATCTAAGCCCTTCCAAGCCGTAACTCCGGGCCAGGCGTATGCCACATAGAAAGTAAACAGTCAGGTCAGGCTTCAGTTTTTCTTAAAAACCTAAATTGCAACCTGAAGCATATTTTCTGGCTAACATTACAAATGTCAAGAGTGTGCTTTCTTCCCCAAAAGAATGCTTGTATATGACAGCGACCTTGCAAGAGTCTGAAGACCTGCAGATCATTCTGATCAAAGGAGAAGCAAGGCAATTCAAAGCAGTCAAGAGATTTGAAGACAAGAAGTAACATTCTGAAGCCATTACAATTCCTCCGCAAGTTCTGATTGCAGAAAATTTCCAGTACAGTATAGATTAACTCACAGGTTTGGAGGAGGTTTGTCTCACTGTGAAAGACATTTTAACACTCTGCTCTCTTCCTGGACCATACTGACATCTGTAATGGGCAAGATACTCAATCTTCTCCAATTTTCACCCATTCCCCCATTTTTGGGGGCTTAGCTCAAACCATTGATATTCAGTTTGTAAGAAGAGGATAGATCTTGCAAATGCACATAATAGTTTGTTGTGAATAAGCCAACATTACAGGTTTAGCTGCAAGAGTAAAGAACAGAAGATAAGAAACACAAAGAGCACCTGCGTAAGGAGACAAACTGACCTAGCTGAAACTAACCAATATCAGTATTCACCACATGAGAAATACTCTGTTCAAACTTTTACCTACTTAATACATACAAGTGCAGAAGAAGAAAACCAAAGGAAGAATCCACTTGTCCCACTATAAACACCTGTAGGGTATATCTCATCTGCTGGGCTAAAGAACTGTCCCTAATACCTCATGTGTCTGCAACATTCAGAGATGGTATTTCTTTCATTAACTTCTCTTTAAGAGATGTACTAGTGAATTAATATAAGATAGAAGGAAGGGCCATTCAATTAACAAGATATATTTTAATTTTTATAAACATAAAAAATATCAAGAAGCATATGTGAAGCTCTCTCTTAAAGCAGCATTACAAAGCTTCCAAAATCTAGCAACGCATATTGAATTCCGAGCAGAGCATGCAGTGTTGGGATTTAGTTCAGTACACATTCACGAACTGCGCAAAGGTCTCTGCAGAATAATGTAATCGGTAAAGACGTTGCATTTGGTTTTCGGAATACTAACCTTTCCCACAATGCTCCATACTTTCGTGGCACTCAACAAATACTGAAAATTTTTAAAAAGGGGCCCAGGCATTGATCAAAACTAGAGTTCAGACACCAGCGCCTCTGAATATTGCTTTGCTAGTTGAAAGAAATTTCGTTAGCTCCTCTGTGCTAAAATGGCTTAAAAATACTGGCTATTTCTTCACATTCATATCTTGCAGAAATGCTGCGACAGCAAAATGGAATTACGTAACAACAACAAAAAAGCAACAGATGTGCATTTATACACATTTCTTTGCAAGCTTTTGCGAATGCTCCTTACAAGTCACATGCATGTAAACAGAAGTAAAAGACCTTCCCAATATAATTATGGTATGCATGTTTTTCAGTATACCCAAAGGGTCCAATCAAGATCAGAGTATTATTGTACTTGTGCTATAAAAACATACAACACTCCCAACTTGATGGAGAAGTTCATGAGCTACAATGGAATACAAGATAACCAGTATGTCCTTTTACTAAGGACAGCGATCTATCTGTAACCACACAGCATGCTAAAAACATTCATCTTGCATGCTTTAAGCTCAGATATTCATATCAGTTACAACTGGACTAGCCACTGTTAGAGCGTCCTAGACATCTGGCTTTGCTGCCTGAACCCAGTTTAAACTTAAAAAAAAAAAAAAAAAAAAAAAAAAAAAAGAACTGAATAGAGAATAAGCCAAATCACTCACCAAGAGACACTTCTTTTCTCTTCAGAACCTTTTATTACCCGTCTGAAGCACGGCCACCAATCTAATCAATGCCATGCCACCAGCTCTGTCCCCAGGGAGAACACTTACCGGCAAGGGGTTGGATAAGGAATGCTGCGGTGACGACCTGGCGACAGGCGGCACGCTTCTACCGGGACTGGTTCCTGGGCCACTTCCCCCAGCAAACTGGCCAAAGGAACAGATTTGATCATCGGTAATTCCACAGAGATATTATATTTAAGCAAATTTAACAGACAGAAGAAACACATTAACCTTAAAATGAAGCCTTACAGGCTCCAGGGACTCACTTAAACAAACTGAAGTTGAGCTAAGAGGAAAACCTTAAAATTTCATGCACTGCTTTCAAAAACAACAGCAAAAGTAAGTACTTTAGA
This sequence comes from Haliaeetus leucocephalus, assembly GCF_000737465.1. Lineage (NCBI taxonomy): Eukaryota > Metazoa > Chordata > Aves > Accipitriformes > Accipitridae > Haliaeetus > Haliaeetus leucocephalus. The sequence goes on along the minus strand of NW_010972580.1, from coordinate 1,938,343 downwards.
CAAACATTCACATATGCACCGAGTACATCTTTCATTTTAACACAAATAAATATAAACCTGCACACTTGGATACAGATCAACTATTTACTGGAAAGAATTAGGAATACTATTCCCTATGAGATGTGTCTAACTGTGCACCACAGAAGTGGTAAGAACTGTACACCTCCACTGAAGCATCTGTGCCAGTCACTGTTAAAGACAGGATGGATAAACAGCTGGGCAACTGGTCTAGTTGGTACACAAATTCTTATGTTCCTGCGCCACACAGTGTACCACATTTATAAAAAAACTTGAGCCAGGAAAAAAGTAAGCACTAATAAGCACTTAATTTCTGACTCTAAGTTACTCAGTAAATAAAGAGCAAACTTAAGAGAAAAGCTAGAGCTCTGGATTGCACAGACCTAGAAGAACTTCAGGGACTATACGATAAAAAGAATATTGATTATTAGAATGTCCATCGCTGTTTTGGGGAGGGGCCTCCATCTCTTGTGTGGTGCCAGCCTCCCATGGCAAGCTTTTCTAAAGAGGGAACCCTGTAAACAACTTCGTACTCAAATCAGCGGGACTTTGCAAGTAGGCTCTTTTGCAGCACTGCACCAGTATCAGAATAGGTTTGCACACTAGGAGATACCTTCATATGAGATCCAGGTTCCAACAGAAGTCAACTTCCAACATACACTTATGTGGCTGCTCTTTTAAAAAGAGCAGCAAAAAATTGCTTTATGAACTGTTCAAAGAATGTTAATTTAAGAAACAACTTCCAAAAATCTCATATCCTCTACCTAATCAGATTTGAGCATATCATGTTAACATCGTCAATTAATGACTCCAAGCTATTATTTAACATGATGGATCAAGTAACCGAAGTCATATTACAGACTTCCATCTACAGATTTTGCATAATGTGAATTCAAGCAGATTTCTCAAATAATGCAAAGATGCTTACCTCAAAATAATCGCTAATTTTATGTCCTCTAGGAGTGCCTTTTCCTAAAAAGGAAAACAAAGGATGAAAATAAGAGTTGATTATTTTTAAGTGCAGAAGTTATGATGCCATTCTGAAAAACTACTCCTATATTTTGACACTCCTTTCCCTGTAAAAAGGTGGAACACCTATGACAACAAAAGCTTCTGCACAACAAAAGACTGCCCCAGGGTTACAGCTCTTGTGCTGCTGTTGGGAGGGTTTACAGTTGACAATTCAATTAACTCTCAATTCCAAACATGTCAAATCCAATCAAACAGTATTTGCACTTGCTAAAGTACTTAGAAAACACTAAATGTCATTGAATGTTGCATAGTTCTCCAAAATTTCCTTCAAGATAAGGACAGAGCAAAGGGTACTTTTACTCCTCTGCCTTCAGGTAAATTACTGCATATCAGATCTCTCAAGCATTCCTATAAGAGTTAGAGAGATAATTAGTGGTGGCTTAATAGCAGCTCGTTAAAACTTAACCCTTTTCTCTTATTATAATATTATCAAAGCAGTTCTGTCAATACAATCCTCATTACTTCCTTGTTGAAAAATGAAAGAAATAGAAAACTGCCCCTATGACCATTTGCTAGAAAATCTGAACTTGGGCTTGAACACGCCGAGTTTTTCGTAGTACTCTGAGACAGTACTGACTGCTTTATACTTGAGCACAGTTTGTTCTCTATTTGTTATGGTGAGAACTTACTCTAACAAGGCAGGCATACGTCTCAAAAAGCAAGGAAGAGAGTACAGCCTGTATTTTGAAGTCTGGCTGCTGTATATGTAGTGATGTGGGACCAAAACAACAGTTCAGAGAAGCCATACTAAGCCTTTCGGCAGTCTGTCCCATAAAAACGCAATAGTTTGTGCGAATAAGCTGAAGATGAGTATTTTCCTGCCAGTGAGGATAACAAGGCTCCCAGAAGAGAACTAGACCATCATGGAGTAGTTTATAACAAGCTGCCTGACACACCCTTGAGAAGAGCCATTAGTTTCCTAGGACACTGACTGTGCAAAACGTGCACAAATTACCAACCGTTCAGAAATCCTGCAGCAGGGTCAGGAGAATGAATTACCTTGACTGGTCTCATATGCTTCTGCTTTCCTTTTTCTATTCCGCTGGTCATTCTGTTTTTTCTCAGGAGTCTGTTAAACAATACTTCAAAATTAACATTTCTGCAGTTATTCCAAGATTTAAAGAAAATGCCAAAACACAATAATCTGCTCCATATCCCCAGTGGCCATTTCACTTCTCTGGTGCATTTGTTTCTACTGCTGGTACTTAAAGAAACAACTGCTCTCAAATAGCTGCTACCTTCTGATATATGTGTTGCAGAAAGGAGAGAACATGGTTAGGAGTAAGGTTAATTTTTTTTTTCCTATTTCAGCTGCAGCAAGCCAGCCTCTACTGACCAGTTACCTCACATGGTTAGCAGAACAAGTTCAAACACTTATAAAAACCTATGTAAACCATTTCACAGCAATCACAGTACTGGTACAAGAGGAGTAATGACAAGAGGTTTGAGTACAGACATCCAAATTTGCAGTCCAGTAGCTACTCACAGTCTACCAGGACAATTCATCTTGCCTGTAGCTAATGGTTCTTCCCAAAGCCCTTTGCAGATGGCTACAAAAACTATCCTGTCCACTGGTGCACGACTGCAGCCTTACACAAAACAAGGCAGAGCTCCCCAAGATGGCAGCCAGGAGAACGCTGCCACAGATGCAGCAATTCATCTGGACATATCTCTCATTAAAGTCAAGGGTCAGTTGCATCTGCCATTTCCTGAGCAACCAGAGACCTGAGGGGCAGCTTATCAGTGGGCAGCAATATATTTATGCACAGGCACAATACAGAGCACAGGTGGACAGCTTGAAGCCTCCAGAAGCATCAGGCCTGTCTGTCTGTACAAGGCTAGCAAACCTAGAGATGCGAGGGTGGAGAAGACCCTGGCTTGGTGCTTTCCCTGTCACCAGGGTCACTTACGTAGCCAAACCTGCTGAAAACATTAGGAAGCACTGCACTAGAAGCAGCTTACTGAGATTGCTGGAAAGAAAGATACCTTGTCATTTCCATCCCCAACATCATTTTAAAACCATCTCTTATTCCAAAGGTTCCCAAATAATTTCCAAGCTATATGCTTTACAGTCACTGCAGCCACCACTAAACTGTAGCCTGGGGGCAGGAAGAAAACCACAGTGTGCAAAACACAACTCTGGGGGAGGGAAAACGATGGCTAGAAAGTTTGTGGTAAACCTAAGCTTCATGCTCTTTGGAAACCAAAGTCCAAAGTACCCTGTTTAAAGATCTCTGCCAAAAGACTTGCACACAGTAAGCACAGAAATCAATCTGCCTCCTTTAATAGGATAAAAAGGATAAAGCTGACACAGCCAGACTCTAAACCTGGCTGTGTCCCCAGCGGATGCTGGACATCTACAGTCCCATGTTACCAGCTGGGCAGTCACCGACATGTCATTGTTTTGGTAAGAGGATGAAGGGGATGTTAAGACAAAGGTGGCTATTGTGTCTGCAAAGCACCTCTTAGAATGAGGGGACTGAAAACTCCGTAACTATCTAGAGACTTGCTGTACCAGCTCCTGTATGTGTAGAAGTCAGTGACATAGCCTCCTCACTGTGTAGTGAAGAGCAACTCATGAACAGCGTTGGCGTGACTGTAACACCACAGGCTCCATTACAGCCTCCATGGAACTGTAGCCATATTAATGAGATTCAGTTTAAGTTGTTTTTCCATTCAAGTATTTACGTAACAAAAATTACACATAACATTATCTGTTACAGACTGAAAAAGCAAGGAATGGAAGTTTTGATTATGTCAGCTTGGCCAATTTAAATCACTCCACAGAAGTTCATAAAAAACCCCAAGTAAAATGCGAACAAATACCCAGTTTTCCACTATTAACTATACTCACTTGTACAGAGTTTAAGATACTGCATTCTCAAAATACTTAGCTTCACGAGACACATCATATCAGTACTGTCATGTAATAGAGGGAAATGTGATCCAAAACTTACCTGATAACTGTGTGGAAAGTTCTTTAAATGCATAAGCAAATGCATTTGAGATTTTGCTTTATTAATGTGGAATTTTAAAGTAAAAATGTAACTCTACAATTCATTTTGCTGCTTTAGCAAGTGTTTTGAAATAGTTAATCCTAAAGCAGTGAGATTAAACAGGGACAAAGCATCAATTTTCACCTCCCCACACTTCCACAGAGCAATTCATAAAAATGCTCCGCTTTGTACAGACTTTTGCAAACTTGAGTATTTGATAGGTAAAGCAAACTTTTCCATTAGTGCTCTTTGGCTTTTTATTTGGCCCAAACTGTATCCAAAACCAGCAAATAAATCACAATGCAGCTGAAAATTTCATAAGCTGAGCTTTACGAATGCTGTGTTTTTGGGGTTGGGTAAAATCTGCCTGCTATGGTGGGAAGCTTCAAGGATGACTGTTTCACCGCATGGTCCAAAGACCGTACGGTTAAGATCCAGACTAAATACTTCCACTAGTCCCTTTCACCCCCAAAACAAAGAACGCTGTCACTCACTCTCACACAATTCCTTCTATGTTTTGAGTTCAGTCGTGTCCACCTTAAACCCGATTACCATGAGGATTTGTGCCTGCTTACCTCCAATTCTTTATCACTCAGGGAACCCACGCTGCACAAGCTCTGGTTGGAAGACTCACTGTTTAATGGACCCTAGTGAAAAACAAGCAAAGACTGTTAGAAACAACCTCCATACAAGGCAGATACATTCTATCAAACATTGCATCTCTGGGCTAACTACGCTGCTCTAAGTCACCTGGATAAATCAGCAACACAGGTCAAATACCTAGACACACGATGGGGCCCTAAAAAACTTCAGTAGTCATTTGGAGCAAGATGAAGCTGGACTACCAGTTGGACAGTCTTTTTTCAGCATACTCATCCAGCCTTTGCAATGATATTGCTGCATCAATTTATATCCTAACTGCTCTATTTAACCACATCCACAAAACAGCCAAGGCAGCATTCATAGAAGTCTAAGACAACTATTTGAGAAACAAAACTTCTGATGTGTTGAGTAGCAGTCATTCCAAGCTCAGCTCTTCAGGCAAGCATCTGCTTGACCTGGGCTAAGAATTCAGAGGCATCTTCCATCTGGCCAGGCAGCTAATTACCGTTATCAGATGCTGGCAGTACCACTGATTTTTTTTTTTTTTTTTTAGATGTGTATTTTTTAACACTAAGAAAGTGAACAAGTGAAAGCTGTGTCAACAGCAGTACAAATGGCACCCATAAGACAATCTCTCCCACTAGGCTATTTTATGGACCCATGGCTGACCTGCCAACAGAGCAGTTGTTCCTACCAAGCTAAAGCACAAATTCAAGAGGCTGGAATAAGAGTTACCAAAATAGTATCCAGGTGCCTACAGAAGTCTGCCTGCATCTTTGCAGGCTCTACTGGATCCACATCTGCATTTTTACGTATCCAAGCAGTTTTGAAAATTATTTTTTTAAATCCATACCAAACCTGGTTTTAAAAGGAAAGAAAAGTGAATCATGCTAAGTCACTGTGTTTTAGCCTAGTGCTCTGACACGAAAGTATCCTCCTACAGATCTAACTTAAGAAATCTAGACAAATTTGACAAAGATATAAAAACAAGATTCATAATTACTGATGGAATGTATTAACAGGAAGAATGACATGATAAAGCCACCTCTCCATTAATAACTTGTGAGCATCTTTTCCCAAAGATTCAATCTATTTTAGCATTCTTATTTTTGCAGTAACCACTTCCCACCCATCAATCTTTCCTCAAGGCAAAGCCACTTCTCATTATATACTTCAGCAGAAGACTTATGGGAGGGGTGGGTGAGAAGTCTTAACACCACAGAGAAATCCCACCGTAGATTATTTTTGGGGGTAACAGTTCTCCCTTCCCCATTTATAAGACAAAGACGACCATGAAATTAAACCTGTGACACAACCTAGCTATTACTAACCCCAATTTCCAAGCAGGCACCCACAGAAAGTAAAAGTTCTGTTTACCTTTTGTATTACACTGTGAATGTTAACTACCAATCTGTTTCTCCTAAAAGGACGTGCTCAGTTGCTTCAACAAAAAAAATAACAACACTTGAACAACTCAAGAAGTTACACATTTAGGATTCCCTTTTAAAAGCAAATTACTTTAAGAAAAAATTGCAGATTATATTCTTTAAGCCACACCATTACCCCTTCAACTCATCACACAAATAGCTCAAAACCAGAAAGATATTTTACCTCATCTCTTCAGCAATACAAAAGCTTAAAATTTAGTTGCTTTTTAGACAAAGAAGCAAGCTCCCCACCACCCAATGCAATGGCTCACAAATCTTATAGGTTCAACTCTTGGTTATGCGAGGGTTTTATTCCTTGGCCAATAAGATTTAAGAGAAGTACCAACACTAGCCTTAGCTACGTGCACATGAAGACCTCACTGACAAAAACAACAAAAAAAGTAGTATCTTACAGCAAGTGGCAACAGAAAGTTAATCTCTTCACCCATGTAAAAAGCTTGTTTATAAACTGCACAAATGCTCTCCTCTAAAATCCTTCACTTCCTCTCATGCACTCAAACCCCAGCAGCATGTCCAAGACATCAACCTTCTGTGCAAGCGTGAAAGCTTTATTAGGTGCAGGAGCATCTCAACATATCAGCGTTTGCTGGTCTCAGATGGACAGGCTGGGGTTCCGAGATGATGAAGATGAAAGTTGTTTCCACATTTGCTTAAATCTCACTGCCTCCATTTTGCACATGGATAGCAAATGACAGGAACAGCTGCTCCCAAAATGCCACATTTGAGCTTTTCAGGAACACTGTGGTTGAAAGGGTACATCAGCAGCTTATGAAGGGTCAATGTTTCAGCAATGGACCTGTATTCTAGGGTCACCTGGAGAAATACACTGATGAGGCTGTCCATCGTTAGAAATGATCGTAAGATTTTTTTCAGAAATACAAGTTTATCCTCTCCAGTACAAAAAAATCCACTCAGTTTGCATCCGAATGTAAAGTTCTGGATTGTAAGCAACTGGAAAAATGCCTAATACAAACCCCACAATGTTTTTCTTACTTCCATTACCACAACTACCTGTACCGACTATTTTGTGTAGGAAATTTACAGCCCTAGCTGTTGGAATCAAATCCATTTTTTGCATCAATAAAAGAGCAGTTCAGTTCTCATCACAGATTCTTGAAGAGCACAAACCCTATTTTCCCTTTACTTTAAAACTTCTTCTAGAAACTACACTGACAAAATCATAAAATTGAACTCAACGCTGTAGTAGAAAGGGTGAAAAGGAACTAACTACTTAGTTATGGAACCAGAAAAGAACAGCTTGTCAGATGTCTGTAAGTATCCAGCAAGTTCACTCTCCTGTATTGATACTGTGAACAAATGCAGAATTAACTCTTTGTAGGCATTTCCACTGCATGAGCTTTCCTCTCTCTTGATGATCTTCTAGAGTGCCTTCCACTGATACTTCTCTTACAGTAAAGGATTAGGCCTATCTCACAGGCAAGGAGGTGAAGCATCTTGTTCATGTCAAAGCTGGCAAAAAAGTCTTGTTTTGAGGTATTCTGGCTATGGAAACACAAACTGTTCATTAGAACGTGCTGTACTCGAAGCAATAAAGATGCAATACCTAGGATGTTTAAGGAACATGGCCTAGTCCTCAGCTGCACCCCTTCTCACATAGTTATGCAAGAGAAAGAAAAAGCAAGTTTTCCTCATCATCCAGCTAGATACATAGTTTCACACATAACCTCATGTTATCAACTGCTTATAGCAACAGGTTTAGACAATGGATATGAGAAACTATACATCTGAGCATCTCCCCCTCAACTAACAGTCAGTGAGTGCGTGTATAAAAAAAACCCTTCAAATTTATATTTTACCATTCCTGACTGTTTATATTTAACTTGGCAACTGACATTGGATAAATGGTCAGTACTTAATTTAGCATACCATTATAAGTGGTCATGACACAAAACGAATTAAAGGAACAAACCCGAATTTCGGGGGGGGGGGGGGGGGAAGTAAGCAATGGCAAAGAATACTATCATCAGAATATTGCTGGGGAAGTAGCAGTAGGGAATAATAAACATGCTATAGTTTACACAGGAAGGGCTTATAAATTTTGTTCCTGAAGAAGTCATCTGCACTGGCATCTGGCTTTTCTAGCATAGACTACTTCGGGATAATACTGCACTTCTCTGATATCACTTACAGCCCACTCATCCACTGTACCCTGTCAAGAGAATTGGTGATGGGGCTCAGCAAAAATTCAAAATACGTGGGTCATCTGAAATAAGCTAATAGTTTCTATAGTGTTTACCCAAATGACAAGCACAAGAACAGCACACACTTCCTCCTCCGCAAGGAATTTCTTTCTGAGATAAGCTGGCATGCTCTTTTCCCTTGTGATTCACCTATCAACTGCTGCTTCTAAGTCCGTGACCTACCTATGCACAACAAAACCTCCATGTTGAGAAGTGGATGCAACAGTAGCAGGCGCTTTCAAGACTCCTACTCAAAGGCAAGAATGTAAAATCTGTCCACTCACACAAGCTGGTTAGTCATTTCTCCCTTTACAAGAGCCCTGGAAAGGCCACAAATGAGGCACAATGGCTGAAGTTTCAGTAGAAACAACTTAGCCCCATAATAGCTCCCATTGGATCTTCCATAACAAAGTGGCCTGACTCAGACTGCTCTTGCCCATCTCCTCTTCAAGTCTGTCTACTGCCTCACATAACTTGTGCATTTCCTCAGCCTCTCCAAGCTCCCAAAAATGATCCCTCAGGCCTGATCACAACTCTTATGTTGGGCAGTCTCCATTTTGTGCTCTCCAACTTCTCGTTATTGAAAGAGAGCTCTAGGAATTCAAGCTGCCTGGCCAGAGTCTCCAATGTGGACTTAGAGCAACATGCATTGCAAAATTCTCTTGCTAGCTCAATGGCGGAGACATGCTTCATTACCTTAAGCCAAGGTAACCCGAGTTCTTCCGAATTCTGTAGCAAATCAAGAGATTTCAAAGGGAAAAAGTCAATCCTTAGTTCCACTAAAAGTTAGTGCTGACTCCACACAGGCTTACACCAAAGTGAAATGGTTGAATGGTTTTCCAGTTACTCTGGTCCAGTGCTACTGTATAAGACAGGTTTAATTAACATATTCTTATCTTATTTCAAGCATCATATAAGTATGAGAATTATAGCCTGCTTCTTAACTGGGCTTTTAGAAAAGCTCAGTATTATAGCCAATAATGAAATCCCCAAATCACCTAGGTCTTTTTGCCAAGAGAAGGTAATCTACTATTAGATGTTCACAGGGAACCTCCTCTATATCAGATGGGTAAGCAGATCTGCAACAGGATTTGCTTGGCTTCCATTATGCCTCAAGAGTTCTCTCAGGTTGAAAAAACAGTATTTTTATTTTACTGACGGCGAACTGGACAGAAGGGTCACACAATTCACCCTAACCCTCAGTTTCGGGACAGAAATAGAACTGAGGTCTGGCAATTATTTCTGGGGTCTAGTAGCCAGACAACACATTTGAAATAAGTAATGTTGCACACAGAAGCAGCCAAACAATTTTCAAGTATCTGGCATAAAGTCCTAGCACATTCTGTGGCAGCTAATAAATTCAATTTTAAGTTTTGAAACTCTTATTAAACTAGTTCTTCTGGTGGCATGTGACACCTGTTAAGGACCATCGCTATGCAGCACCACTTCCCTCCAAGGAAGACATGATTATTCTCAAACACAAATTCTCAACTAGGTAACTTTGCTGCTAAAAATGCTGTTAAGTAGACCACACAACTGGTGTTACTGAACCGATCAAGACTGCTAGAGTGACAGACAAAGGGTAAAAAGCAAAAATAATACAAGTAAATGCTGTTCGTTTTTATGAGCAATTCTCTTTTTGGAGGCAGATGTTCTGCAGCCTCAGTGGCACTCTTCAGGTCATTTTCATTTCCTTCTTCGCGATACCTCAAAGAGGCAGAAAGGGAGCAGTAGCTACCACCAAGACCAATACTTCTTCAGTTCTAGCACAGTCATCTGGATCTACAAGATTCTTACAGCACGACAGAGAAGGTTACTCTCTCTAGAAATACTTCAGCCTTTTTAGTTTAGCTATAATAAAGTGGCACACACAACTTCGTTTGAAGATCTTTTAAAGAGCAAACTTGTAGAAGATATGCATGCGGCTGTGATGATCCGCCCCGGTTAAGCCTGAGACAAGCCATATGCAAACAGAGATTCACCCATCACAATTACCTATTCCAATTCTTATCCAGGAAAAGTCTGTGGAAATGACACAAATCCTTTGGAGTTAACCCACCCGATATCTTAAAGGCAGCACCCAGACAGGGGGAAGGGAGGCAGAAGATGAGAACAGACAAAATTAAACAATGTTATCTAGAGAAGCAAACTACATTTTGTCTTCTGTACCTACTGACCCAAGGAAGATGTCCGAGATTACTAGTCAGAATAATGCCTCAAGTGAATGGCTTAGATTTCCCTTAGTAAGTAAACATAAACGGGAGCTAAATGAGCAGGAATACTGGTAGGTGTCAGATAGTCACGTGTTAATTCAAGGACTTGCTTTGCGGATTTGGGGAAGAATGGCACTTTACCATATGGCAAGAATAGACATCTAAAGTATCACTGGCTTTTTGAAGCTATCTAGTGACCTGGATGAACCACATGAGTATAACAGTTGCCTAGAAACATTCCTTGCTCATAAATTTAATTCCATGTATTAACTCCAAGCTTCTAGAGAAATATATTCTCCTGCTACTAAGTGAGATAATTCATCACAGACTTGCAACAGAATTTTGAGGCATTTGGGACTGCAGATGACCTTGGTCACTGGGTTGTGCCTTCAGCTACCACAGGAGGTGACAGCACACAGCTGTTTCCAAAACAGTTTAGGATTTCTGTCCTCTACTACTGTTACTGGAAAGCTCTTCCAGAATCCCATGACTCTGATGGCTAGAAGCTTTTCTTCTAGTTTCCAGCCTAAAAATTTATTGTAGATCAGCTTAGTCTTACTCATTTCTCAGAAACACGTACAGTTCTTTACTTGCAAACATGGAGGGAAAGTGGGCTTTAAAGCTGCAGTTTTATTAAGGATGTAAACTAGTGCATTAGTTTTATGCAGGTCCAAAATACACCCTGTATTTTTAAACATTAAAGAAACCTAACCAAACACACTAAGTGATACACCCAGTCAGTGGAAGGCAGGAAGCTCAGTTACAACTGCCTGCTGCCTTCACCCAATAGGAGAGCATCTAAGATGACATTTCTTCCTTTTATGCAATAAACAGCAACAGAATACCTTCTATCCCAGGAGGATGTGCCAGTCCCGGTCCCACTAGATGGCACTAACTTACTCTATGTAGCTTTCCTTAAACATTTAATTGGAGAGAGCTAAAAATCTTAGTTGAATCATACAAATTGTATCACAGCTTTCCCAATATATTCCCTTTAAGACAATGACCTACCAATGCCAGTGCGGAGCATGACGGACGGAGACTTGGGGGGGTAGGGAGGGAATTTGAAGCACCAACCTGGGAGGGAATGTAGTATCTGAGATTAATATTGCAACCAAGATTTGCTGCAACATAGTAGAGTCATGCTAATTCATATCAATGGTTGGCTGACCTATTGCAAATTAGCAAGTATGCAAGTAAATAAATATATATTGCTTGAAATAAGTGTAATGCACTTTAACAGTTTACTGACTAGTACAAAGTAAAACACTATACTGCATAACTAAACGTAAAAATAAAACTCAGTAACAGAACAGCTTTGTTCAAAGCAAAGCCTCCAAGAAATGACGCATTTGCTTTAGAAACAAAAATGAGTTTTCAATATTCACCATACAGAGAAAGGGCGTGTACTTTCTGCTCCAAACGTATTGAAAATGTAATTAAGACTTGCTTTCCTGTATCTCTTAAAAGGTTATTCCTTTAATAGGAATAGTTCCTAACATTCTTTGTGAGCACTGAATATGCTGGCACTGTTTTAAAGCAACAACAGCATTTAAACTTCTAAGTCTTAGCTATTCTAGAAAGTTGTTTGGCTTTACCTAGACTGGTACAGCTAAAGATGCTAAAGTGACATACATGGGGAGAAGAGGCAAGAAACAGATGAAAAAGTACATAAAAAGTTGTAATGTTGTATGAAACAAGTCTTTCAAGATCATAAATACATTACATACCATAAACTTTTATGCTAGTAAAAGTCTTAAGATTAAAAAAAAAAAAGCTTAAGAGTGGGTGAAAAGATCAAAAAAACCCCACACTCTTACTTCAGTAACCGAAATTGTTACCCCTTAACAACTTCAAGTGTTAAGTCTTCCTCACTACACTACCTTACAGCTGAACATTTTACTTACTCAACGCTCCCTTCCAAGACTTAACCTTGTTTGAGTCCTGGCTGAAGTACAGATCAGAGAGAAAAGTATGAACTCAAACTAAACCCTTTTTCAAGTTTTGATTTGCTTTGAATTTTTCTAAGAAATACAGCATGTACAAAGTTTCTTCTCAAAATAATTCTAAGAGGTTTCTGAAAATTATCTAGCAATAATATGTTGTTTTACCATCTACCTTGATGTTGTCCAAAACTCAGTATCTTCCTCAAAAGTAAACTCCTTATCACTGACCTAGTTTCAGATGAGTTCTGCCACCATTTCATTGCTCAGAGAGACTATTAATTTAACACTACCAACAACATCTGGAGAACTAACAGCTTAATGCTAGTATGTGAAGCAACCACACAATGATTTAAGTGCCTCACTCAAGAAAGGCAGCTACTGAACAGTTACGAAGTTGTACGTGAGGACAAAGATGGGATTTTACTAGCAGGTTGTGGATCACAGATATAGGAGAGCTTACCTTCAAATACTTTTTGTGTGTGTGTTCTATGCGACCGAGTACACAATTTTAGCACACTGCACCCACAAAGAACTGAACAAATTCCCGAGTATATTAAGTCTGGTTACATGCTGTATCAAACGCAGTAAACTTGAGATCTAATTCAGTTCTCAAATGCATTCTTGGAGAAAGGAAGAGACAGATGAGATTCCCACTTCCAAAGACAAAGTTGTCACAGTTTTTTTGGGGGCGTACATGCTACCTTAAGATGGAGCAACTCCCAGGAACTTAACTGGAACCCAAAGTCTTCTGTATAGCAAAACATCTGCTCATAGAGATCCCATTTTCATTCCTCTTAAACATACTGCAAGCAAATTAGTGGTCAAAACACAACTATTGATACAAAACTGCTAGCAAAGCAAAATTATTAATGTAGAAATTAAAAAACCAAAGTGCAGCGCAGGATGGATAAGCAGTCATGCCCGTTACCAAAGGTACTTATACTCACCTTAGCAACCCCAACTCCAGTGAACCTGGCCTCCAATAGTTCCTGCCTTCGTGGGTCCAGGCTATGCAATTCTTCCATCATTTCTGCTGCTATGGGAGAAGAACACTCAGATTATGCAATGCAAGGAAAGGAGAGAGATTTAATATTCTGTGCCACTGACAAGACTCGAAAGTCCCTGTTCTGCAGCTTAACCATGCAGAAAGCATTTTCTTGCAAGAGAAATGCAAGATTACCATGCAATAATAACATGACTCTGCCACCATATTACTGTATTTAAACCATAACCCTGCTGGAGAGTCTCCTTTTCTATCTGTTGTACCAGCCATTTCAAGATCTCTAAATCCAAGAAACCAATTATGCCACATTCTCCCACTGGATGCTTTATTAAAAGGAAAACATGGGACCAGAGTGTTATGACTAAAAGCTTCAGAGCTTTTCATCTGTGCTGCATGACTAGGAGAAAAAAAAAGCAACATTCTTTACCCCATAATTTATTTTTGGCCAATCCTGGAAATACTAGATCTCCCCGAACTCCAGATTTCACTGACAACAGCTTTGGTTCTTCCAAGCACAGAAAGGGATTATAAGAAGAAAATAACGCTCGTTTAAACCTTTTACTGTATGGAGTAAAGCATCAGATACCTCTAGCATAACAGCTGCTTCTACATACTGGATGTACCTGGGGTATCTCTTGGCAATCCAACACAACAGATGCCATTATTTGAAGGGTTAAAAAAAAAAAAAAAAAAGCATAGTTGTGTAAACAGGTAAAAAAATCAGGAGATAGACAATTTGAATACTGAACTGCGAAAAAATGGGACAAATTTCAATGTTCATTATAACTGTGAATCACATCTTCCCAACTGCACCAATCAAGTTCATTTCCAGAAATGTCTGTTCCAGTTTCATTTTCTGGACGAAGGTAGGAAAAAAGAGACAGAAGATAAAGATTTGCTGTATAAAGAGCATATGCGATGAGGAAAGTTCTTGAAGGGCAGCAAGTGCCCTCTAGAATAGGCAGTATACAATTGTTCCTTTTATTAACTGTCCATTTTGTCCCTGCCATTTCCTCCAAACGCTGCAGATCCAAGTTACAGGGGGCAAAGTGAATCCATCCGGGGGCATTTACAACTGCTCTCCCAAATCACTAACAAGCCTCAAAAACTAATGGGATACTAAATGCGGCTATAAGAGAGCCCTATTTCTACTACAGGCTTTAAAACCCCAACAAAGCTATCAGCCTAGTTTTCAAAACAGGAAATCTGTGCACCGAGGAAAATGACAGACAAGCCATGAACGCAAAGATGTTAAAGTACTCCCAGGTCTCTCCCCCATTACGGGGCACAGGGCGACCATCCGGGAGGGGATCGCATCCCCACCCCGGGATGCCGGTCTTGGGACGGGACTGCCACAAGTTCCCGAGCCTTTTGCCCCCCAGCACCCCACCGCAGGGCCGAGCTCCCTCCCGGGGCCTGGGACTGCCCTGGACACCCCCCCCCCGCAATCCCTCCCAGCAGGGGATGGCATTCCCTCCCTGCCCTCCCCGACTCCTTTCCGGGGTGATTTTCAGCACCTCTCTCCCACCCTCCCTCCCCGCTCGGGAAACAGAGGCACGCGTTTGAAAATAAGCCGGTGAGTGAGCAGCCTTGCCCCGCTGCCAGCTGCTGCACCGCCTCGGCCTGCCTCCTCCTCCTCCTCCCCGGCACCCCAGGCAGCACCGCCTCAACTCCCAGGCCGGGGATTCACAGGCCGTGCCCACCCCTTC
>NW_010972580.1:1836538-1922793 GCF_000737465.1 Haliaeetus leucocephalus | reverse complement strand
GGGGCATTTCCCCCTCAGGGGAGCAGAGGTTGGCTTGCCCCCCCCCCCCATCATGGTGCCCATGCACCCCTCCCCAGTTCTTCACCCCCTCTCCAGCGTCCATCTTCCACCGCCAGCACTGACCTGGCTCCCAAAACCACCCTCAGCCCCCCTCAAAGGAGGGTGCACCCCAGCACCCCAGCACCCCATCCCGGCCCACCCCCTCACCCTGGGGACCCCTGCGAAAACCCCCAGGAACGGGTCCGGCCCTGCTCGCCCCCTCATTGGGGGCTGATCAAAGATGGATAGTGCCTGTGAAATGCAACCCTGGGCCCCCCCAGCAGCTCCCCGTTAGCCGTTGTCCACCTTCGCCTTTCTGAGGCTGGGCTGACAGGAAAAAAAGCCCCCCCCCCCAAATATAAAATAATAAAAATAAGGGCTCATCCTGGCTGCAAACGAGCGATTACATGGCAGTTTATTCGCCTTTCTCGCAGGCAGCGGGGGCAGAATGCAAAACGCTGCTGCCGGGCGTTGCAACCCGCTCGGCTTTAAGGCTGAATCAGCTTTCTGAAAAGCAAACAAGCAGGGGAGAGGGGGGAAAAAAAAAAAAAAAAAAAAAGGAAAAAAAAAAAAAAAGAGGTTTGTTGGGAAAGGAAGTGGCCAGGCCTGTCCAAGGGGAGGCAGGCGCGGATTAGCGATGGGAGCGGAGGTTCCCAGAGCTCTATAAAGGATTCGCCTTCCAAAACGCCAGGGCAGGGAAAGCCGAGGGACATCCGTCACCTCCGTTTTACTGCACGTCCGACATCGAGCAATTTATGACCGAACTGGAACCTACCAGTTTGGCAAAAGCGATGATGTGGAGAAGAGCTGGCGGAGCATCACGGAAAAACCGCTCTTGCAAGGCGACGGGGAGGGGGAAGTTGTATTATTTTAAAATTGTTAATTTATCATACTTGGAGCCCAGCGTTATTTGTTAACTTGGTGTTGCAAATGGCTTTTGAAGCGCCTGCCTGTTCTCGCAAGCTGTGTTTCCTGTGCTTTAATCTGTTTTTCAGTCGAAGAGCCACTCCAGTTTCAGCTCCCACTCCGTGAGTCACATTTTCAGCACGACCAGCGGCAGGAATTTGTAAAATAAATAAATAAATAGCGTTTGGTGTCTGTGTTGCGTTGTTGGTTTTTTTTTTTTTTTTTTTAAAAATTCTAGAGTAAATATTCCATCAGCTGGTAAACTAATCACAGCCATTTAGGGGAGCGCTAATTAGTACCATTTGCAGTTAACATTGTTCAGGGAGGTATAAATTTCATGTGTGCATTTCTGTTGATTTTGGGTGAAGGGAGGAGATGATCCGGGAGCTGTTACACCCAATAAAGGGACCGACTTCCAGTACCCCTTGGCTCTTCTGGACCCCCGCCACTGCCTCTAGAAATGCCTCCAACTTTAAAGGGAGCAGTTCACCCTCTCAGAGCGCCGGACAGGAATCGGATGCCGTAACACTGAATCTATGGTGCTGTCCCCCCTGTCTTTGTGTTTTAGGGGTGATGGGGGTTACTTTGATCTAATTTCTCCTGTGCTTTTTGGAGGGAGCTTGCTGAAGCTCTTCCTCCTCTTCCACGCAGTGCTGGGGATCGCATTGCCAGAGATCACACTGCCATCAATCTTTTCTCATAGGATACCAGAAAAGACCATGGGGTTATAATTTCCTACGAGTGTTTTGCTCACTCTCATTTTCACCAAAGTCGGACAGATCAATGACCCTGCTCGCTCTTTCTCTGGCAGGACCAGGTGCCCAGGGAGGTAACAGTGTCCTGGAGAATTTACTGCAGACCGGAATGTTTTCTAAAAGACACCCCGCAATGCACCGCTGAGTTACGGGCTTGACGCAGGACCCGTGGCTGCGGTCCTGGGCTCTGCCAGGGTCAGGCTGGAGCAGTGGGTGATGATTTCTGATACAAACCCAATAAGCTGAGGTTGCACTATCCTCTTCTTGTGACTTGTCCCTCTCCCTGCCCCATGTTCCTCTACGCTCAGCAAAATGGTTAGGGTTTCTCTTCTCACTTGTGATTTCAGGGGTGGAGCACATCCCCTTCAAGCATGCCCGCTTCAGTATGTTTTGGGGGAGCTTTGGGAAGACAGCTGTTGTGGCTTGCTGTCCAAGGGCTCCACTGGCTCAGCTCTGCTCTTGGATTTTCAGCAAGCTGCAAGTGCTCACAAACCCCTTCCTCTTAGTCTTGGCTAGCCATACAGTCACATCCTTCCCTACTCCTCTGCTGCAAACTCAACTACTGTCCTCTCCGCCTTCATCCTCCATAGAGCAGCTCAGAGCAACGCTTTCAGCTGCAGTTTCCTTTCCAAGATGCCAAAATAGCAACTCACACAGGACATGGCAGCTCGTCTTTCTGTGGCGCAGAGCGGGAAGGAATCAACAAGTTGCAACTGTTTTCCTGGCCATAAGCAGAAATTTTGCAGTAGCCTTTAAGGGTACCGCTTGCTGTCAGTGGAGAGTCAGGTAGGTACAAGGGGATTTTGGACAAGTTTGTCAGATAGCCTCAGTAGGAAGTACTTTACTGGATAGATCTCCAAGTGCAGATAGAGCCCGTAAGTCAGTGATCTTGGAGGTTTTTCCTCCTACGCTCCATCAGGACACTGCTTTGAGCAGGGGCGCAGCATCCGTCCCAGCCTGGTACAACGCTTCTTACTGTGCTGTGCCAGTGCATCCTAGACTGGGTTCTCAGGAACAGCAATGGTCTCTAAGGTAAAAATATATTTATCAGTGATAAGACACAGCATACTTGGACTCTTTTTTTATAGCGTTATCTCTCACGGGAGCTAATCCCCTGGGTTTGGACTCAGCAGAGACATGGTGGACTGTTGTTTTTTCTTTTTACTTCTGCTGTCTAAATAAGAAAGGCCGACTTATTGGAATGTGCTTCTGACAAGAAAAGGTCAGTTTGTGAGTTTCTGTTTTTACAGGGAAAGGTTTTCTAATTCAAAGTGGCTGGAATATGTAAATATTTAATAATTTTGTATAGGAAAATTTTGGATTCAATTAAAAATTCTCATGTCAACTTTTAAGATTCTACTTCTAAAAGCCTATAAAGCATCAAAACTAAAACAATGCTTAAGGTTAGGAAACCAAAATTCTGTCGATCTCAACTTGATTTTCCCCATAGTACTTCAGTTTGTAAACAGTTTCAGTATGTTTGACTTTCTGGCCCAGCGAGAGAAGAGAGTATTTGGATCTCCAAGAATTCTCATGCAGGAAAACTCCTCCTTCCAGCCCACACTTGAGCGACACTCGAAAACTATTCTGTTCTCCCCCTTTTCCATTAACTTTGTAAGAGCCCCTGAGCTCTGGTCCTTTTAGAGGAGCTGGTTTGAGAGCTGGTGACGGGATGGTTAAGAGCAACGCAGTACGTATACGGCTGACCAAATATTATCTCATTCATGGGGGCAAGCCAGCCCTCCTACACCATCATCTCTGCCAGATTCCTCCCGTACAGCATCCTCCTCTTCAGGTCTGCCATCAGCCAGTGTTAATGCTTCCTATTACATCCCCCGTGGCAGCTCTCATCTTCTTGCATTGGTCTCCTTGGATGTCAGCAATATCCTTGGCACATTGCACTTCTATCATGTTTTGAAGAACTACTCAGCTGCCGCAGCCATTTTCTTTGTCACTGAATTTGACTTGAGCAGTCTCCGAGAGCTCCCCTCCAGCCAGCACAGCATGCTTAGCAAAAAAAGGGCAAACCCCTGCGTTCGCATCACAGCTTCACTGTTAACCCATGATCTGACCAAAATTTGGTAAGATTTTATAGATATTTTAACATAGCATGTAACAAGTTCCTTCTGTCCTAAATTCTGAAAAGACAAAATACCAGAAGTCAAGCTCCTGTTCTTTTTATTTAATGCATTTTGGTGACTTTCCTTTGCCTTTTGAAATACTCTAACTGCATTTTTCACAGCATTTCTGTACTGCCATGAGGTCTAGAAATGTATTGACATAACACATACACAAAAAAGAGAGCTGAGATTCCTCAGTGATAGCAGGACACTGGGAGCTGGGGACTTGAGAAAAGCATGAAATAGCCTGAGCCTTTAAAACATAAAAGCTGGCATCAGTGATCTCAAATCCAAAAATTTTACAGCCATTGAGAAAAAAACAAAACCAACCCACAAGAGTTCAGCACTCTACAGGTTTCTTAAGGTTTTAGCACCGAGGGATGATCTCACCTCTAGGCATCACATCCAGAAGAGGCCAACCCTCGTCTGCAGAGCAGATTCTGTCGTACCTAATGACACACAAGTTGCAAGTGAAGATTTTTCTGGACTTGGGGCACTCAAAACATCTCACCCTTGTGTGGATTCTTGAGCGTCTAGTAAGGGTAGGGCTCCCGGCACAGCCTTTCCCTCACTAGGAACATTAAAAGGGTCTTTCCTCATTTTCATTAGAGGGGAGAAAGTTCCTATCTCAGCTACTCAAAGATAACATGCCATCACCTGACTCCTTCCTGAGGCCATTCAGAGAGCCTCCACCCTCCCACACAATGGAGTTTATCTCAGAGGTTGTTCCTGCCCCTCCCTCTGTCTACACCTTCAGGTATCCCATTAGGGAAGCTTTGATACCCAAACCCAGTAGGAAAGCATCCAGGTCCCTCAACCTCCACACATGCAGCGAGCCAAACACAACCTCAGTGCCCTCATCCATGAGTGCATGTCCTGCCTGCCGGAGGAGGCAGCCCGCCGTGCACGCACACCCGGACCTGCGCAACCACTATGGCCCGGCCGAGGGGAATGAAGACTCGCAGGTAGGAAAGGAACACCTCTGTGATCACGTCCGTGTTCCTCAAAGCACATGGTACTAGCAAAATCCACTGTTTTTTCTTCTGCACACACCTGAAACAATGTGATTCTCCTTTATGTGCCAGCAAGTCCTTCCCTGTCCTCACTACCAGCTTCCTAGAATACAAGAGGGTATTATTCTCGGCAGGATTTGCCCCCTGCTTCTCTTCCTCCTGCATAAAACAGGCATAATAACACCCTACCTTACAGGGCTTTTGAAAGCCTCAATTAAACAAACTGCTCTGAGATTTGTGTAAGAGGAAAATTAAATCAACATCCTATTGTAAAGCTAGAGTTACTGCATGCATATTTCTGTAAGTATATTCAGCCTCTGTGTGAATGTAAATACATACCAACCTTCATAACAAGGCTCATCTCAGTAGGGAAGAAGTCACTTGAAGTTGAGGAAAAGCCAGATTTAGTTTTCCATGCAACCTTGATCGACCTCTTCACATCCACCCTTGGCACTGAATGTGGAAAAAAATGTGCGGCTGTGTAATTAAAGACTGTAGCGTAGTGTACCTGTCTATGCGGTGCTCCCCAGATGAGGGGAACCCAGTACCATGCCTCGTGCTTGGTTCCATGGATGAAGAAGTAGTCTGAGGGGAGATTAGCCAATTTTCTTAATGAGGAATGCCACATCCAGTGCCCCTGGAGAAGGGTGGCAGGGTACCTCTCCACTTCCAGCTGTAGAGCAGATCCCCCAGTGTTCCCCACACACGCCACAGAGGTCTGAGCCTGGCCTCTGTGACCTGGGACTGCAAACAGCAACTTCTCACTTCACATCAGCGGAAAGAAAGTTTCATAGGCCAAAGGATTGGCTGCAATCCCCCAGAACTCCCCAACCTCCAAATAACATGAAAATGCAAGAGCTACAAGGGTCCTTTGGACTACAAAACATTAAAACAACCTGAATACAGCAGTGACACTCACACTCCACCCCAAAATCAAGTTGCTGTTCACACGCTCTGTTGGCACTTGCAGTGAAGACTCTTTGGGGTTATTCAATACCAGGGAGCACAGTTTAGAGCAGCAGGGTCCAAACCTCACCAGGATGTTCTTCCTTCCTGGAAACAGCCATGGACGAACATCTGGGAGTTCCAGGCAGGTCTTGACACGTTAGACTTGCTAGCGATCTTTGCCATCAATGCTTTCCAACCACAGCCAGTTCCCACTCATCCAACTGTGGGTCAAAGACCATATTTTCAAGAGTAAAAGCCTTCATTGGCATGACACCTCCTGTCATACCATACAGCCTTTGGGCAGGAGGTAAAAGCAGAGGCACACATGGCTCTTCTCTTACTTCTCCCTGCCTGTGTTCCAGCCAAGTTCCCTGGTCTCCATAATGAAGGTAGCTGTATCCTATTTGGTTCACATTAGCACTCACTGTTGCCTACATAGGTAATTTCCTGCGCTGTGTCCCACTTTCTTGGCAATACAAGATCCCATTCAGCAAGGCACTTATGCACAGGAACTTAATGCCTTCAGCAAGAGCTAAGCACAAACTCCAGAGCTTTGCTGATTAAGCACAGAGCTGACAATTCCTTTCCCTCTAGAGTATCTCGCTTTGCAGAAGAGTCCTCCAAAAAATTCCTCCCTCCTTGCTTTTCTAGTAATTTCTGTCTTGCCCTGAAAACATATATGACAACACTGTTAGAATCCTATGGACACTGTGCAAAAGATGTGTGCCAAGCACACACCCCTGTCAAGCTACAATAGCAACAGTGATCCTGATCATGCGTTTCTCTTCTGGACTAACTTTCCCCAATACGACACCAAACCAAAAGTGGTGGCACTGCTCTGATTGACAAATCAGATCCAATTGACTCATCAGGAGAACAAAGAAGACTGCATGACTCAATTTCCCTCTGTCTTTACAGAGATGGAAGGATGGTCCCCAAGTCCCTTAATAACTTGATCTCTGTGGCCTCATCCTCATCCGTACCCTCACTTCTAGGCTCTGAAACCTGTGCATCTTTCATTTGTGCTCGGGAAAAACAGTTAAGTTCAGTCTAGGCCTGCAATTTCTGCAGGGAATCCAGCTGGGGACCAGCCGGGGCTCATCCCAGTGCCAACGACAAAAGGAAGCTCTTTCAGCTTTAGTTACAATGCAATGCCAAAAGCCACTGGCATGCAGACATGGAGGTTCCTTCTGCTCACACCTGTTTTATTGAAAATAATCACGTTTCATTTATCCTGGAGCTCTACAACTAACTACAGAATTAGAAATGGTGGTGACATACCCTGAGAAGGTGGAGCTAAAGCATTTGGGAGAGAAGACAATTGTGTCTGGTCTCACATGCTTCTGGTCAGAAGCATTTGATGATTACTGTTGTAACAATAAAAATCACTACGGATGACTGCCGTTTCCCACTTTTCTGTGATGTCAGGAAGATCCTGAGAAAGGTCCAATTTTCAGTGGAATTTACAATTTACTTGTTTTTGAAGTGACAGTATCAGAAATACTCCCCAGCCTCTTGTGGTCTTTTCCTCCCCTGTTCCCTTCCTGCCTCCCAGTTTCTAGCCGATTCGTGAAATCAGGATACTGTGAGAGGAACAATGTACCTGGGGAGGCAAAGGGTTTTCTGCCATTCACTGGAGCCCTCAGCATCATGGCTGGATCGAAAGCCTTTCTGAAGGACTAGTTCTGGCTCAGCCCAAGTCACAGGCTTGATGCCATAATCCCTACACGAAAGGGCTATGCAAAGGGTCAGAACAGTTGGTGATAAAGTTCCCTTCCAGCCACAACAATCTACGAACCTCCAAGGAAATCCACCACCCTCTGGCAAGAGCCAGGACCAGACTTTCCGAAGTGTAACAATGTCTGGCTCCAGAATCGCAGGGGCAGTGCCTCTGAAGAGCTATGAAATCATCTCTTCTGCTTGGGAGGTTCAACAAGCTACGTTGGCATTGTCTGTAAGCCACAGACCGCAAGACTGGAATGCTGGGAACAAAACCAGAGCAGATATGTTCAGAATGGCTTTAAAGCTAATGTTACACTGCTAAAAAGGAAGAGGGGAAAAAAAAAAAAGGCACTTAACCTGGCTTTTCAGTATAGTAAAAGTCAATTTGGAGATTTCCTTTGAACATGCTAGAAAGCCATTGTGCAACCCAGCCTGCTCAGCAGGCCCAAGGTGGGAATGGCAGAAGCGGCTGCAAGTCAGGACCAAGGTACCTGAGCAGAGCTGTGTGGGAGGCAAGGCCTGGAGTCGCAGGAGAGCAGTAGCTTCAGAGAGAATGGGAGCTGGCGGAGATTAATGAAGGAAGCTCAGACAGTATCTGTCTGTAGGAGGCCTGGCTCAATTCAAGGCCATTAACTTGTTGCTTTCTGAACACCACCAACAGGACTGGAAACAAAAGCATGTCTGCCCAGCATGGTTCATGTTGAGTGATTGCTTAAATACCCCTGCAGAATGAAGAGCATTAAGAAAGGCATAGAGCCACTTCAATGGCTGCAGGCTCATGGGGCTGCAAGTTTTTGCATGAAGCCCAAGTCAAAACCAGGCAGGCAACTGGGATGTAGCCTTGAAAGTAGAAACAAATAAATTACTAGCCTTCATCTTCTCCCATTCAGGAGTTTAAATTTAAAGGGGAGTCCATCAAGTTTAAATAAATCATGTTTATAATTAAAAACATATTCTCCTGCACTGCTTACAAGCCTTTGGATGATTAATACGGCATTTTTCAAATTACTTTAATTCACACTAATTATGCTGCTTGTTTACCCCAGTCAATAATTTTTCTTCCAGGGAGATAAAGCTATCCCAGGAGGAGGTCTCCCTCCAGGGACCAAGAGGGAAAGGACCCCAGGGAACTGCCTAAGGCACCAGTAACACATGGGAGGTCTTTCACTGAAAGCGACAGAGCTGGTTACATGAGTCACATCACATTCAACACTCACAGGACTTTTTTTGCTAAGCTGACTCTTTGCCTGGATAAAGATGAGGAGACATGAGCTTGCTCAGCTCCCAGAGGCCTTGAGATGTATTTTGCCTAGGCCTTTCCTGAGGAACCAACCTTGCCAGGGAACTTTGTAGGTTTAGCACGAAAACGTAGCAGCAGCTGCACAACTTCTGGGTTGGGTCAGGCTTGTGCGTGGCAGAAGCCAAATGTGCTTAGAAATAAAGAAGCCTTATCTCCTCCTATTTCATTTGCAAATGCTAGGAATTCTCTTAGCCCTTTAGAAAATACAGTACAACAAATTGAACAAGAATTATTTTCCCAGTTATTTGATTCCCTTTCAACATTATTTAAAAGAGCTAGATATATAAAAAAAAGCAATGGTGCATTTCCATTCCTGCCCCAGCACTGCAGCCTGCCTTTGTGGTGTGAATGGATTTGCTGGGTCACTGTTCACAGGAATGGCTGAAATGCCCTCACCCAGAAGCCTTTGGGTAGCAGACATACTAATACCTGCAGGGTGACACAGTGATGTGGAAGTTATGAACTGATCATGCTGCCACATGCCCAGCAGAGAGTATTGCTACAGCCCCTTCCAACGCTTTACAAATCAGGGCGCTCCTGTTTGACTCTCCAGGACTCCTGCAGACTCTCCAAAGATAGCAATGACATTTCCTCATCTTTTTACCCTTTCTCCTCTGTTTCAAGACAGCAGTTATTTCATAACCTACGTGTCTCTATAGTTGACAGTTATTCTTAGGCGACTGTAAGCTACAAGTGTCTAGCTAACAAAATATACATGCTTCGTGTAGCATGAACTGCTCTTCAGCCAGCGGTGCACACACAATAGACCTTGTTGCTTCATGAACTAAAACAAGGCAGGAGATATCAGCCAAGGCTTTCCCTTCTTGACAGACGAGAGCAGGCACTAGTGAGACTCATGATAACAGAAGAGGCAAAAAACTGTAGTTACCTAATGGTGGCCCAAGTCCTTCAGATCAGGCATGCAGAAGCATGTGAGTTTCTGTGGAAGCCTAATTTATATTAATCAAACCAGCATTGAAAAGCATTACCACAAAATTTATTCTAATACGTGTTGTACCACACCCTAAAAATAACATAAGAAAACAAGCTGAGATAAAAGATATTTGCTGTCAAAGGTGGGGAAATACCTTCAGAAAGCCACAATGTTGGCTTCATCTAAGAAATTAAACAAGAGTGGTAGACATTATTCAGATTTCTTATCAAAGACAGGTGTCTTGTCTACTTGGGTTTAGCACACCACCATGACAGGGCACTGCAGTTCGTGACCTGGCGGCTGCAGCCAGCAAGAAGAGTTTCTTACTGTTCAAGCAGAAAAAGCAGGTGATTCTGCATAAAACCTGGTCCTGTGAGCTGCTTGTGATACTCTGCACTCTGGAGGTGCCCCAAAACTGGCATCAGCCCCAAATCTTTGAAAACCTGAACCCCACCTGATAGGAATTTACAGCACCTGAGCCATAGCGTGCTAGCTCCCTAGATGAACATCCTTGTGGACAGTGAGGGCAAGGCAGCATAATCTTCTTTCTCCACAGGTTATCTGCACACCATGAAGCATGCATGGGGAAGCTGGCACAGAGAAACTAGCATGCTCTCAGTTCCTGCCCTCTATCAATGTATTTTAACTTGTGGATTTGCACAAACCTGAACGACTGGAAGAGAGCTGGATGAGATAAGCTGGCTAAGGGATTCATATTAGGCCTAGTGAACAGTTGCAGAGAACAGCAGATTTACCCTTTGTATGGTTTTTGTTCCCAAGACAAGCGTACACAACACAGAGGCAAGGTCAAAGCACTCCTGTTTCATGTGGAAATCCAGAGTAAGAGTAACTCACTATTCAACTTGCTCAGCTGCTGTAAGCCAGCATGACCGTTTCTTAAGTTGTTAAAACCACAAATAATTTAAAAAACTCAGACCAGTAGCAAGACATCTAAAATACTGCTTGGTCTCCTCTTAGAGCATTCGTCCTTAGCAAAACTCACTTGAAGTGATGTTAGGCACTGTAAAAGGCACTGAGGTCCTGTGTGCGCTGAACTCCGTAAAACCACACTTCACCAGGAGACACTGCACATGGCCATGAAAAGGCTCAACCCCAAAAAGCATGCCCCGCTTCCTCACAGCTGAGGGGTGGCAGGCTTGCGGTATTTGCACTGGATCCATACTCGATACATCGTCATTTGTTTCCCACGGTTCACTTGCAATCGCCGATCAACCAGATTCTGGATTTTCTCCAGCCCAGCTGTTGTGAAGAGATCATCTAATTCATCTGGAAGCAGAGAAAAGGAGATTGAGGATGCCATAGCTTCCATTTAACTGATACCTGCTCACACTGAGGGCTCAACTATGTTGAGAGATGGGCCAGAGGAAACTCAGTCTCTCTCTGGCAGGGAAATGTAAAGATCAGACAGGACAGGACTTAACTACTGTACTATGGGGGGATTAAGGTCACAGTTTCTCTAGCTTCCCTTGAATTTACCTTCTACCAAGGAAGGAAAGAATTATTTGGAGTACACCTAGAATTACAGAGTCTTGACAAAAAGAAAACAGCAGCAGTTTCAGGCATGGGTACCGCCTCTAGTAACTGATAAAGGGAGCATCTTCTGGCAAGTAGGGACAGATCCATTCCTTCCCCCTCCCCCCTCTCTCCAGAGGAATTTCAGATTCTGCAAGAGCAAAGAACGGGATCAGACCTACGCTTTTAAATGGTGGCAGTAAGATCTGTGCTATAGGCTGGAGGGGAACAGGATTCATTAAGGTTAAGTTTGGGAAAAAAATCCTTAAAAAACCACACCCTGTTGGGGCCCAATCAAAGCACTAAGAGCCCTCGAGGCTGCAACACTTACACTGGCAGGTATTCCTGACCAAGCAAATAAGTATCATAGTGCCCCAGCACACTGGCCGTGGGCAAGCCAGACCGAGCCCAGCTGAGCAGCAGAGAGCTTGTTCAACTGCAGCCTGGGAGCACGTGATTTGTATGGAGTTTCTGTAGAAAAGGGCTAACAGGTCCCAGCTTGTGCATTTTATCAGATGCTTGCCATAGTGAAGCGTTTGCCAAACACGCATTAAACATTAATTTTGTTGTGACAAACAAGACCTGTGCGGTGGGGAAGGGAATAATTCGTTGCAGTTGTGCTACTGCTCTAAGATTGACCATGCAGGGGGGCCTGTGGTGCAAAGGACTGGAGGTATAATTGGTGATAGGCAGGGAGAATACAACCCCTGCTGAACGCCAAGCAGCAGCAGAACTGGAGAGGCTGCCTCAGCTCTATGCTGAACCACGCCCTTCTTATATCATCGTAGGAGAACAGTAAAGTTAACAGAAGTTCTTCAAGTGCTGTCCATCTCACTCCATCCTCCGCAGGCAACAAGGTTCAAGGAGAGGTCCTCCAATCCCAGCCCTACCAGTGCAGCAAACACACTAGTCTTTCTCTAAAAGGATTTTCCACTAAGGAATTCACCACACCATATTTGCATCAGCAAGTGACAAGCCCAGATCCCTGTGCAATTGGGAAACTCTTAACATTTCACACTGCTCCAAGAAAGACAGGCTGGAAAGATCTAGTGGCAAAACCTGAGGGCACAGGGACAAAAAGAGGTGAAGAGAGTCAGAGGGATGTTTTCTAGCCTCCTACCTTGTGTGAAGAAGTAGACTCTGGTGCCATCACCTCTCACATAGAAATTATCAGACAGACATTGACCTAAGGGAAAGAGGGATTTAAACAGTTACCAGCTATCCTTTAAAAATCAACAACTGCCATCCAACAAGAGGCACTTCTCCCAGCACATGCTGTGCTTAAGGGGAATTAATGAGCTGCCTCCTAAACTCCAAAGAAGCATCGTCTATTAGTGATCTGGCAAGACTCCTCAGGGGAAAAGAAAATACCTTTCTTAAACCGAAGCTGGGCCAGATCGTAACGGCCATAATCTCGTAACAAAATCATTCCTCCTGGTTTCAGAAGGCGACTCAGTCTATTAACGATGCATTGCATCCTGAGGAAAGAACAAAACAGCAGTATTCAACATTCTGCAAAATGATCCTTGTTTCCTTAGCCTACTTTCCAAAAAAAGGTATAAAGTTTTACTAAAGTTTCAACTTCATATAAAGAGCTACCAAAAGCTAGCACTTTTCTGAGCTCTCTCAGACTTAGGTGGGTTGATTTTATTTGGCCGCCTTATTTCTGACACTCCCTGATTCTGCTTTTTTTCCTACAATGATAACTTAGCCTGCCGCAGCAGGGATTAACTGCTCTCTCTTACTAATTACAGAAGTATTTCCACTGGTTTCTGTAAAACAGTAAGTGAACTTGAAGAAAAATGCTGTGAAATAAAACCAAAGGGAACAAAAAAGAGAGACTAGTGTAGGTTGTAATACACTGTCACACTAAGATCACAGCACTTTTCTTAACTGTTTTCTGAACCTGGCCCCTCCCTTCTTGCCACCTCCCATATGAGAAATTCGTCCAGCCTTTGAGCCTTAAAATCTAGCAGCATACTTTCCACAAATGGGTGCTGAGTGCTCAGTGTGGCTGGGGTTCAGAACAGGTGAGCAACTGTGACTGCAGCAAGATGTCATCTATAGCCACTTAGCACTTCAAAATCAAACCTATCCTATGCCAGAATTTGTTACAACAGAAAGTACCTGCGAATTTCCTTTTCAGAGGCGTAATGGAAAACTGGACCAGACACAGAATGAACTCTAATTTCCTTGATATGAGGGGACCTACTATTAAAGAACTCCAGCTCTATATGCATTATCTTCTGCAACCAGAAGGAATTATTAAAACTTACTTCTCTGGGAGAATCGCTGAGAGGACAAAGATAAGAATAACAACGTCAAGACTCTTGTCTGGCATTGGGAAAGGACTTTGGTCATTGCACAGGTCATGGACAAAAGCAAAGCAGCGAGAAGAATCATATTCTGCATTGTTCTGTATTTAAGGGGAGAGGAAATAGAGCATTAGGAGCAGACCCTGATCTCAGTATTATCTGAA
Organism: Haliaeetus leucocephalus; assembly: GCF_000737465.1. Taxonomy (NCBI): domain Eukaryota; kingdom Metazoa; phylum Chordata; class Aves; order Accipitriformes; family Accipitridae; genus Haliaeetus; species Haliaeetus leucocephalus. The sequence continues at coordinate 1,909,044 of NW_010972580.1, read as the reverse complement.
CATGGGAGCATTTTAACTTCCACATAATAAAGTGGTGTGTCCAGAGATCTGGTTCAGCCTCACTGGACTAAGACAGATGGGGTCAGATAGATTCCTTGGTCAGACAAGGAACAGGGGTGAAATGTGAAAAATAACTACACATGGGAGATTTACAAAGAGCTTTGGACTTGTTACATTCAATCAGCACTGCCAAAACCCCAAAATTGGATTGAGGGATTACTGCAATTTTAAGGTCAGATTTTCCACTAGTAGTGGTAAAAAGTGAGGGATTTACACTGTTAAGCTGGAAATCTTTACAAAAGTGAGAGCATCAGGGCCCTGCTCTACATCACTGAAATAAGTATTCAACTCCAAGCAGACTACTCCCTATACCCCCAAAATCAAATCTGGCTGCCTAAAGTCATGCTCTTAAAAATCACATTTAGACTTCTAAAGGAAGTTGCATGTTTTTCTAAAGCTGCTGCTATGGATTGCAGTAGCCTCTATGAACAGTGCTTGTGTCACCTTAAGAGGATGAAATGGCATGCTGCCTCTGCTGCTGTGCTCCCCATCTCATCTCATGAAGTGACTGATTACATTTGATATTTCATATATTCTCAGTTCTGTTCTGACCTGAAATTTGTTAGCAGTATTTGTCCTTTCACTAAATGCCAGCCTCCTGCTCCACAGACAACAGTATCCCTCCTCAGCTGTCTGTGCAGAAGCAATCAGAGCACGTTCCCAGAACTGCAGTGACAGTAACGCACACACAAACCAAAACCAGCTTCAGTTCCTGTTAGAAAATAGCCTGAATGTTTCAAGGTTCAGCAGTTACTCAGCTAAAAGAGCACTGGATTTAGAAAAGTACTGACAACCACAGGGGAAAGAAAATCTGGCTGACTTGTCTGCTGCCAATGTGACATTTTGAGAACTCCAAGTTCCCTCATTTCTACAATCTTTGATGGCTCATTGTCATGATTTACCAGTACAAGGGTCAGCATCAGCGCTAGCTAAAAAAAGAAAGCTGAAAACACTGCTAGACAGCCAGTGGCAGCTGTGATACATTTGTGTTAATGTGCAATTGGCACCATGTACTTTCTACCTTCATAAGTCACCATTGAGTTTACCTGGACAAGATCCACAGCTGTTGTAGAAAAATCACAGCAGTAAACAAAAAGGCCTGGGTCACTGAAATAAATAAAAGAAACTATCATCATTTATATAAAGGTGCTCCACAGGAATTAAGAAGTGTCTCAAATGCACAAAGCACAGAATTGGGAGCCAGAAATCCTGGGCTTTAGTCTATCTCTGTCAATAATGCCTTGTGCAAAATCTGGTGGACTACGTTGCTCCTTTATGCCTCAGCTATTCTCATATGGAGCTGACTGCTTACTTTTCCTTCTGGAAAAGGAGAGACACTAAGGCCTGTATGAAAATGCTTTCAGAATGAGACATGTAAACTCACATCATGTTTCACTGGTTGCATTCTAAGACCAAAGATTCCTAGCTCTAATCACAATCATTTGAAGTTGCAGAAGGCAAAGGCACCATTTGCACCTGGCCTTTCTCTAAGATTGTCTAAACTAAGAACAAGTGCAACACGTTTCCAATTGTTTTTCAGAGGTTGGTATATCATGCAGGTAAAAACCTACTGAGAACTACTTACTTGTTGGTTTGTAAAATTGGGAAGACTGTATTTCCAGCACCACAGCCAACCTGCACAAAGTAGATGTACACATAGTTAAAATAATTTCTTCAGCATGTCCTATGCAGCTAATTTCAAATCATCTCTCTACAGCCATGGAACAAAGAGCAGCTCATGAGTAACAACTGAGTGTAGCAGTGACCATTTGCAAATCTCACTGCGAGATCTGAATACGTTGAGCTCTGAGGAGTAGGCTTACATATAAGCATTTGTGGGAAACCACTAAGCCAGTTCTCGTAGAAGTCTTACTAACAAGCTATATATTGTTACTCTCTTGAAAACTGTTATTGCTGGAATCCCAAGCATAACAACCACTATGAGTCACTGAAGCATTGGCAAAGGCCACGGATTAGTTGCATTCACTTCCATTGAAAATCAGAGCAATGGAGAAGGAAGTTTGCTTTACTGTAATTACACCCTGCTGTTTCAGAGTTTCCTTCACTAGATGGCTCTTCCTCAAGTTACAACTAGGCCTACAATGATTCTGCCTTATTATTCCTTCTACTTGTTCCCATTTGAAGATGGCTCACACAACTGGGTTTGGGGAATTTGCCTCTAAATGTTTAAGGAATCAGTAAAATTGAAACAGACGGAGCAGAAAACACCACTGATGGCTTGCAGTGACAGATATTGCTGAAAGTACTCAGGTGAGACAGGAAAACCACAATGAACCAAGAACGTCAAAGTCTGTGGAAGTCTCAAAGCCTCAGATTAAATAAAAAAATCAAAAAGACAGGTCATATTAACTCTCCCTGGAAGGGCGGAACTTCCATAGAACATGAAGCATTCAACAAAAACAGTGATATCTACAGCGAACAAACTAGAGGTGGCAGAGCAAAAGGTCATTATCAGCTATCAGGAGTTTCTTATTTAGAAGTCCTACAGACTTTTCTGGGACAAACCATGTTATCAGTCTTAGATTCCCCATTATTACATGGGCCATAAGGAACAAACCAAACAGCATCTTTACATTCTTGCTTTCGTTGTTTTGTTTCACACCTCCCAAGGCAAGGAAGAATCAGCACAAACATGCAAAACATAAATGACAAGGGAAAGCTTTATACAGACAAGTAAAAGAATCAGCTTCTTCAAAAGATGACTTTTAAATGCTTGTTTCAACATCTGATAGTAACAGTTTGTCTTTTAAACTTGGAAACTTCTTATGGTCCTTGTGCTCTGCCAATTCAGAGTCTGAACCAAAAGAATCCCAACAGATTTAAATCAGTTCTAAGCCGCTCTCTGTTTTTTTCATTTTACTGACTTAAAGCAATCATCCCATTCACTTGCTGTTTGGCAATGATATATATTTTTATGTCCCAGTCACCCTAACACTGATACAAGGGACTGTCTGATGTGTGACTATGTTTTACAACTATTACCTCTAATATACGGTAAGATGCAGATGATCCTGGGTAATCTCCATCACTTTGATTCAGCTCACTGTACTTCTGTGTAGCCAGCTCCTCTGTAGAGCTCTTAGATGTGTTTTTTATCAGGTTTAATTGATTCTCTGCCCTGGTTTCCAATGAACAATGTCCATTTTCACAGCTTCCCAGCCCTTCATTGTTGGAGTCATCTTTGTTACTAAATTCATGCATAGAATCGCCGTTTTGACTGGGGTTCCTGTTAGGTGCCAGCTCAGGAAATTCAGTGAACAGCCAGTGCCTGTCCTTGAAGAAGCCATTTTCGTGGATTTTGTAAAACTCATCCCAGTACCTCTTAGCATTCACCTCATATTCCTCTGTGAACACAAACAAAAACATCACCAGCAGTCAAATCAGAAGGTCTCAGAGTTTAATCAGTTCAGACAGTGAGGGATCACTGCAGACATCTATTCAGCAATCTGCTTTAAAAAGTAAGGTTATTGATTGAAAATCACCTCTATTTACATTGTGGCATCCCACATAAACACTCAGCCTGCCTCCTCACAGTCACTTTGGTAGGACTAAAAAAGGGAAAAGACATAGAAGAGGAAACTGTCTGTCTCCTGGTAGGATTTAAAGGAAGCTGGCAACAGAAAAGGCCTCTTTGAAGGAGACTGGAATGAAGAAATCCAGGTTTTACTTCCATCTCTAACACTAACTTGTTCAATTCACTGGAACGATTCATTTGGAGCCTCATGACACTCAGTCAAGCACTTACAACTTCTAAGGAATTCTATGACAGCTGCCTGGAGCTGAAGAGCTCCTGTCCAACACACTACCCCTTTTTTCAGATGGAGAAACAGAAAAATTAGTCAGCTATACAGGCCTGGCAGAAAGCTCAATCAGCATTTGCGCAATACTCCAAGATTACAGGACAGCATGTTTTACACAAATAGTGCTAGAGTCCAGCCTACAGCACTTTGTTTTCCATAGTTCTGTGCATGTTACAGCATCACACATTTCTGAAATTAAAACAAAAGAGGGGAATCAACAGAAATGACCGCTGTCATTAAAGTAACAGTGGAGAGCTAAGGTGGAAAGACTAAAGATGGTAAGAATTAACTTTAGCTGCAAGCGTTATCATTTTCACACCAAGTGGATACATTCCAGTAGCAAGATGAGTATTACAGAAGGCTGGAAGAACTCTTAAAAAGCTGTGATCTAATGAAATTCAAGTCACTCACAGAATTCTTTCCACACACCTTCACAGATTTCAGATCAAGTACAGTACTAGAGGAACTATTTTTTCCATGGGAACTGGCTTCTGAATTCTCATCAATGTGATGAGTTCTCTGTCCTGGGAAATAAGAGCCAATTATAGCATCCTATGCTTGTAATAACCTAGATGCATTAACATCCATGGCCAGAGATCCTGACTGCATTTCAATAACATGCAACGCCTTAGCCATCTTTGCACAGCAACAAGTGCATTACTGAATGCAAATGATTCTCCCACAATTAAAGATGACGACTGCATGTAAGAATGGATAACCTCTCTCCAACATCTACTAAGAGTAGGGTTAAGAGAAAAAACAGGCATCTTAAAATTGGAGATTAGTATTATTATCTCAACTGCAGTTTATTTATTAGTCTTTCTGAAAAGCATACAAGTGTTTAGAAGATATCTGAAGGGAGAGAGTACAATAAACCAAGAACACCTGGAAAAATATGTATCTTCAGCCAAATATAGAGAAAAATGGCTTTAACAAAGAACCAGAAGTCAGTCGTATGTATATTTTTAGTAGGATCTATCCCTGAAGGACAAATAGCTATATATAAAAATAATCTCTTTACCTCAGCTACAAGGTTTTTGTCCTTTTAAGAAGCCTTGTCCTTAAACCCCAAGCTGAAGGAAATTTTAATGTCTGATATTAGCCTAGAGCAGTAAGTTTGTGCCATGATCTCACCGTAGCTCAAAGTAGTTAGTTTACTTTTTGTGCAGGAGAACTCAATGACTGCTAATGTCAGAGGAAGAAGCATTATTGATTCATACCCTGGCACACTCCTTCCTGAATTGTCACTTCTTCCATGTACTAGTAGGGATATGCAAGGCTGCTGGGGCTGGAAATGCTCTTTGACCTCACAGAAATACAAAGTCCTGATTCCTGCTGGTCCCTAACCATCCCATGACAGCCTGACTGTAATGGGATGCTTACCTGAGGTGCTGGGGCAAAATTCCAGCCCAGCCATTTTGGATTACCCACGTTTTTGCCACAGTATAACACTGAACAAGACATTGTGCTCTTCATGTGTTAAATTACTGTGAAATTCTGTTGGATGCTATTGAACAGCTGTTATACTCCAACCCACATGTGTGGAAGCTTTATTTAAAGCTCATTTACCTCATAGCCTAGTGTTTTCAAAGCACTGGAATAAAGGATCAGTAACAATATAAATGCAAGAAATCAAGGGCCGGCTGATAAAGATCATGCAAGAAACAGATTTAAAGAAAAAAAAGACCACATTAGCTTTTCAGTCTGACTTCCTGCACAACTTATGCCAGTAAAGTTCATATAATATTTGCTTCAAGATCCTTTTTGTGGTATTAGCTCACAGGGACATCAGCGTGCAAGCCAGATTTCTCCAGAGACTCTCTTGATAAGGACTCCTGACTTTTCTGCTCGTCTTTGTAAGGACACCCCCAAAGCCAAGCCCATACTCACCCTTTCACATTGCAGAAGAAAGGCAAACAAAAGTTAACTGTTCACAAAAAACAGGAAGAGAACCAGGGACCCCCCGAATTGCATGGGGGCTAATTATGGAGCCTCAAAAGGAAACCAAAAAACTCTTCCACTTCTTTCTTTGTTCCCAGCCAGGAGACACACCTTCGACATACCCCATAGAACTTCTCTCCTTCTTCAGAACAAATTCTGACAGCCCCAAGAAGTCCACAGAATAATACAGCCATAATGACCAATAGCCTGCCTTTGTTCCCCTGCTTGGACATTACTGATTCTCAAAATACTAGACCCTTCAGGCACATTTGGCTGGGCTAGCTTCCCTACATTTCAGCCATCCCATTGTCTCCACACGCTTCCCACTGAATAGCAACCATCAGAATTTGACTGGCCTCCATTGTTCAGTCTGGGAAATACATCATGAAGACCTGACAAACTGCTCTAACAGCAAATTGTTCCACAATTTCATAGTTGTATATAGGTTCTCAAAGCATGACAGACAGCATCCTTTAATGTTAACCAGATTTTAAAATGAACTCGACACAATGGGCATCACAATAGAAACTGCTGGATACTTCTGGGAATCCAAGAAATTAGGAGGGTTGCTCTTTGGTATAATTAAATTTGCTATTGTGAACACAACTGGAAGCTATATGGGAAGTGTCTCAATAGCTCCAGTAGTGTTCAGCATCGCCTTACAGATGACACAGTCAATTTAATTTGAACAAAAGGAGCAGATCCATCCTAGAGCTCGGCAGGGTATAACAAGATCATCATCAAACAAGTCTCTTATCATACAAAAGAACAGGAAGCCATTTCACCATCTTTTAAGGGACTGGATATCTAACAGGTCTGGAGGAAAGACGCATTATTAACCAACTCAGAACAGCTTCAACCATATTACTTGACTATACAGCTGTGCACCTTTAGTTTGATTCAGATTCAGGTAAGCTTTGCATTTTGGATGTATAAATTTCCTTTAAGCCAAGTCTGAGGAAATAAGAACTTTGGAATCCCTTTTCTGCCTCTCTGATGATAACTCTTCAATCGGGATAAAATAATTTTTCTTCACTTCTGATTTAATCATTATCATGCTGTTTGTTAACCTGGTAGAGATGAATATGGACACTACTTTATTAGACCGTCTTAAGAGAAAAACCAAGCTTGCATTAGGGATAGCTCCACAGCATGCAAGCAAACAGAAGATTGCCTGTTAGAAGTTAAGCTTTAGAGAGCAAAAGCAAGCAGAGAAAATAAGACTAAATAAGGCTGTTGTTCTAGACTGAAAGAAGTTTGTTGACAAGGAACACTAACAAGTATTTAAACATACACAACATGAACAAAGAAGCTCAACCCAAGATGACTCCTCCCAACCAAGACCATTTCTGTTGCAGTAGGATGAGTCACTGGAGAAGGTGGAAAAGTCAGAGAGGTAAATTAAGAGCAGAAAGATTCCTCCTCCTCCATTTTTCATTATCAACAACTAGGTAATGTATTTTGAATGATTCGGGAGAGGGGGGAAGGGAGGAATAGATGATGATGCACATGTAGCTCTGGCCAGACTGTTCCACTCTAGTATGCACAAGTCAAGACTTAGCATTAGAAGACTATCCAAAAGTACCTTGTTTATCTTGTGGCAATAGCTGTGAGCTGTTCTCTTGAACTTTACTCCTGGCACTGGCTTCCTGCTCTTCTGACCATTCCACATTATCCCTGTTGTGAAAAATAAGATGAACTACTCAGCTGAGAATGGTAAGGCAAAGACAGAGAGAAAAGAGAAAGGTCTAGATAGCCCTCCAAACAGATAGATGTGGAGCTTTTCCACAATCTCTAACTCTAGCTCAGCAGCAGTACAACAGCTGTAAGCACATACAGTTCCTGGTTCTGAATGAACTGCACTCGTAGCACTACAAAAGATGTAACTGGAATGGATCCCAAGAGACACCAAATCTGTCCCCTAATCCTTTTCCCTATTTGATGCTCAGCCAAGTTTAGAGGAAATAAATCCTTTCAACAAAACCACGAGGGCACTCAGCACAAACAGGCCTCATTGGAGAGGAACTGCAATTCCTTTTCATGCAGTGAAAAGCATTTGTTCCTGCACAGGTGACAGACAGGTAGACACTTGCATGCTTTCACTCAAGCACGTCATCAACATCTGATGTATCTGTCTTAGAAAACTACACTTTCCTTCCCAAGTTAAAACAAAAAAGGCAGTAGCATTATTTGGAAGGTGAAGTGTTACATTAATATTAAATCCAATTGTGAGAAAAATATGCAGGAAGCTTTAAAGCATTAATAAGTATTAATAACTTAAATGTGCATACACAGTTGTGTAGTCATTAAAGTGATTCACTTGACCTTTTTTCATTAAAACAAGTGAATGAAAAGCAGAATACAAGGACCAAGAAGCACTATTCTGGCCTCAGGAGGAATTAGTCTTTTGACATTAACTCACAAAACAAAGACTTAAATGTCAAGTGTGTGAAAAACTAGATTACTAGGAGTTTCTGCAGGAAAATACTGTTGAGGATGTGCTTTTGTAACATACCTTTGGTTAGTATAATCCCAAAATGAATGACAAGCTGATGCATGCATGTATTACTTTATTACAAATTAAACATACCCAATTCTTAACAGGGTATAGCAGCCAGAGACCAGAAGTGGACATATTTACTTTAAAAATGCAAAATACCTTCAGTTCCCAGCAAATTTGAGAACTTGGGTGCTAAACATATCTTAAAACAACAGCTTTCTCCAACCAAAGACCTCCTGTTCCAAGCTAACACCTAGCACGACCTCACACTGTTACAGCATCTTGCGGCAGCAGATGGGTGAAATGATCTTTGTTCAATTTATACATTAGATACTAATGTATACAGATGGAGAAGGGTTATAGATTTCTGAGAGCGGATAATTTAACTTTATTAACTACAGCAATGAAACAATTGCTACAAAGCAAAACAACGCATCCTCCTGAAACATCAAGGGAGCCAGAGGAATCCCAACTGCTTCGGGAGGAGCCGAGGAAGGCTCAGGACCCCTCGGGGATCAGCACCCCGTCGCACCGGCCGAAGAAGGCAGGGTCCTCCCGCCCCTCTAAGCCCTCCCGCCACCGCCTGCCACCCTGGCAGCGTCCCAGCCCCGGGGGTGCCGGGCCTCCGCCCCAGGCCCCCCTCGCTGTCGGGCCTTCAGCTCGGGACCCACAGCTCCCTCGGCCCCGCTCCGCGCCCCGGTGGGCGCTTCAGAGGCCAGCCCGGGCGCCGGTCCAGCGCGCTGGGAGTGGAGCGCGAACGATGTCTGCGGCCGGGCCCCCGTGAAGCGGAGCGGGGCAGCTCGGGGCTGACCCGCCCCGGCCGCCGAGAGCCCCGTTATCCAGCACCTGGCCACAGACGACCGGGGCGGCGAGGACGAGCCCATTCCCGGCTAATTCCCCCCCCACTCCCCCAAGCCCCCGCGGCCGGGCGCGGAGAGGCACCGCAGGGCAGCAGCGCCCCAGCCGCCCCCCCAGGCCTCTCCGCAGCGGGCAGCAAAGGGCCGGGGATCCGGAGCGGGCACAGACGGGGCGAGGAGGAGGCGGCGGCCGCCCTCACCAGGCGTTGTGCTGGAAGAGGCGGGCGGGGTCGGTGAGGAAGCGCCTCCCGAAGAGCCGCCGCTCCGGCGCCTCTCTGGGCGCCGCCATGATGGGCCGAGCGCCGCCGGAACCGGAAAGACGGTCTCGGCGTCCGACCCGAAAGAGGACTAGGCGGGCGGTGGCGGTCACGTGAGGGACGCCGTTGTCACGTGGAGGGGGCGGAGGCGGGAAGCGCGCGGCGGGAGCGGGAAGGGGTGTCCGTTACCTCAGAGGAACGGCCGTAACGAGCGGCGTCCTCCTTTGGGCGGGAAACGGCCACCACGGCGGCAAAAACGCTTTTCCTGGCTTTTATTTCTCATTTCATACAGCGGGGGGAGAGCAGGCCCAGCCCAAGCCACCGTTGTCCAGCCTTCACCGGCCTCCGGTGGCGTCCGGGCTCGGCCTTCGCCTGGTGTCCATCGCTGTTCCCTCCCTCACGGGCCGCCGGCGGCGGCTGAGCTGGCGGTCCAGCCTGCGGAGATCAGCGGTTGTCACCAGTTCGCGGTGGGCGTTCCACGACCAGGAGTAGGTGCAGAAGGTGTGGTGTAAGCGCTCGCTGCCCGTCTGGCCCCCGCTGATCTTCTGCCACAGCTTCAGCAGGCTGTGGCGCTGGCGGAGGGCCAGGCTGTGCCTGTACCGCTTGGCTGCCTGTGCCTTCGGGGAGGAGGGAGGGAAGTTGAAGGAGGAGGCAGAGGGCCCGAGGCGAGGGGAATCACACAGCTTTGCCCAGGTGGGAGCATGTGCCACGTGTGTACATACAAGACGAAAAGCACCTCAGCGGTGTGTTATGATGTGGTGCTGGCAGGTTATAACCAATTCATGCTGATGGTTAACAATAAACAATTAAGCTATTATTATACCTCTGGTTTCGTTTTTCCTTGAGCTTATGACAAAATTGCTCTTTAATACCTATGTCTAGTTAAAAGCATTCACCAGACAGTTAATGTGTAGGTTACATGAGCGACCAGTCACACTTATGTCTGCTCTAATTGCAGTCCCGTACGACAAAGGGTAACATCTTCCCTCTACGTTTCACACTCACTTGTGTTTGTGTCTTGCCTGGGCTGTCTGTTGTCAGATGACGGGGTGTATTTGGGCACTCGGTGTTGACGGCAGGGGAGCGTCTCTGCTTTCTGTGGAGAGCAGGAGGCTTGAGAGCAGCTGCCTGATTAAACAAAGCATGGGTTTTCAGGCTTGTCCCCGCACCTCGTTCGATACTGTTATGTAGCTGAAGCATTGCTTGTCTCTCTCACCTCCTGCACCCGGTTTCTGTCATGGAAGAAACAGCTCGCAAACAAAGCGGTTGGCTCATTCCTCTGCCTCGCCACCTTCTGCAAGCCCTTTCTCGGCTTTGCTCGTGTCGTTGCGTCTCGTTTAGAAATCAGCGGGAAGATGGGTACCTGGGCATAAGGGCTGCCTGAACGGGGCAAAGGGAAATAGGAACCAGAGTCACTGACTGTGCAGCCAACAGCCAGGTGCCTCCTGCCTCTTGGTTTGCCTCCTCTCGCTGCGGAAGGACTCGGCGAGTCCTGAATTCCTCACTCCTCTGAACCACGAGTCACAGGAGCTGCCATCCGGCATGCCCAACATTAGCAGGCGTAGATCCACAAAGGCACCAGTGCCTTGGCTACGTTGTTGAGGTGCTTAATCTGCAGCAATCCATGGCGTAGAGCTGCTTGTAGGTGTTGGGGTAACCCAGAGCTCACCCACCACTAGGTGCTTTGTAGTGGGGTGTTTACGGCAGCCACCTTGCACAGAGACCTCTGGGGGGTGATTCCTTTGCCCATATGAACCCCTGGAGCAGAACCCACTACAGCTGTTTGATTTTGCTTCTTGCCCTGGGCGGGTTTTGAGCTGGCTGGACTCCCACGGTCTGCTCCAGCTCCGTTTTCTGTGATCCTCTTAGGAGTTACCTTTGGAAGGGTTTGCTGACGCAGGGCTGACCCTGAGCCTTGCTGAACTCGATACCAGAAGCACCGATCCTCCACCTTCGGAGAAGGCCACGTGCCAGGACGGGACAGAAGCAGCTGTGGCAAATGCCCCAGTTGGGTTGTCACCCTCGTAGCTCCAGTGACTTCCCTTTTGGACAGAGTGGGAGTGACAGTGTGCAAGCCTTACCTACCTTTGAGGTGCTCCCTGTAAGCTGTTTTGTCCCTTTTGTTCATGGCTGAGACATGGGCAGCACTTACAAAGGCAGGCATCGAGTAAACTGGCTTTTTCTGAATTTTCTGGGGCTTCTTTCTGCGACACTTGAGGAAGTCACCATCCAACCAGACTTTTTGGCCAGTGCAGTCCCTAAGCTTCTGCTTGTAGTAACTAGAAGACAAAAGAGGGCGTCATTGTCCTGTGAAACACAGCCCAAAGCCCCACTCAGCGCTGGCTGCTGTGCACCCACATATCTGGAAAGTCGGGCTGTGTGAGGATATTTAAACTGGAAAGGTGTGTGATAGACACATGGTGGCATTTACAACAGTGTCTTTGTAGAGCAGGTGTCTGAGTTATGCAGGTGCTTTTGGATGTCCAACTAGACATAAAACATTTCTGGAAATCTAGTCTTGGAGCCCTTGTGTTCTGTATATTTTGTTATATACGGCACAAATATCCCAGTAGAGTGGGGACCTCCCTTCTCTATCTCACAGAGCTAAGGAAGCTCACCTGATAATCTGAAACAGAGTTCTCTGGGGCAGAGCCGCCAACTCCACCAGCTTCAAGAAGACTTTGAAGAGGAGGATTCCTTTGGCATCGACAGAATTGAAGCTGCCTGAGTCATTTTTCCCAGGGGCTGGAGAGGAGGAGAGTGGTCAGAACCATGACTGAGCCTTGTCTTACCTTCACAGAGCTCAAAGGGAGCAGAGATCCCAGCAGCCCCCAGGAAGATCTGGACAAGTTATGCCATAGGGATCCATCCCCATTTTCTGCTGAGTGCTGATTAAGTATCTAGCGGGGAGGACAATTCCCTGCAGCTTATCACTAGCCAAAGAAAGTAAGGTCTTCTACTCCTCCTGTGTCCCATCTTGTAAGAGAAGAGTTTGGCCTCTGCTTTTGCAGCCAGGAACACCTAGACGGAATGCTGGATTCCTGCCCCTGTCCCTGAGACTGGCAAGCACAGTGATGGTTGGTCGTGGGGGCAGAGCTAACCCTGAGCTGGCCTGTCATGGCCCATTGACCTATTGCTGTCTTGTCTGAGTAGAGCGGCCTTCATTCCTTTGGGTCCCAGATGCTGATTTCTTGCTTGGTACCAATTAGTCTGAAAATCAGGTAAATTCAGATATCTCTGGATAAGCGAGGCTTTTGCTGGAGTAGAATGTCTCTTACTTACATATTGTCTGGGTGAAATGCTTCTTGTCAGTAATGATGTCCAGAAAGTCAGAGAAATCCACTGTCCTGTCTCCTGCAGGCAAGTAGCACCTCTATTAGCAAGGCAGTTTTTTGCTGTAATGAAATGCTGGGGTGAGCAGCTTAGAGCTGGTGCTGCAGAAAGATTTGCTACTAAAACCTAAGGGTAGGAGAAAAGCTGTTAAAGCTTTCACATGTAAGTGGGCTGTGGAACTTGGTGTTTCAGCATGCATAAAGAGGTCCAAAAAGCACAACGTATTCATGAAGGATAGTCCCTGGTAAGTGGTGAAATGCAGCAGCCCAAGTACAGCCTCTGGCTCAGGAAACATTTCGGTACAGTATTGCCCTGGGCTGGGAAGGAACGTGAAGGAGGATCGCTTTGCACATCCAGAAATTGGCTCAGAACAACCCACAGGGGAGTAATGTGTGGTCTAGTGCACTCACCATCGGCATCTGCACGCACCAGTTCATCGTATGCCTCTTGACTGGTTAAGCTAATCCCCAGCTGCTTAGCAGTCACCTCCAGGCTGTGAAGATTAATATTGTCGTCCGGGTCTTTGGGGAATAAGTTGAAAGCATTGGAGAATGCTGCAGGCAGAGAGAGGACAGTGGATTAAATGGGCTGGAGGGAGGCACTGCTTATATTATATTCGTTTGGAAACAATGAACTATAACCACTGAGGATTTGGGACTGGGATCGGGACGGGTTGTTCCTTACTGCCAGTGGCAAAGCATCTACCTCTAAAGAGCTACCGAGGGTGCAGGGGAGTTGGGGGATCTGGGCAGAGGAAAGGTGAGCCTGTGTTTAACGTGAGGTGCTGGGTGAGGTGGTTGGTTTAGTTCCAGCTCTGCGCTCATGAGCTTCAGTTATCTCTCTGTCAAAAAGGGTATTGATGCTTCCTTCAATCACTGGGTCCCCAAATCCTTGGGACAGGGGATTGTCCCTTCCTTTGTGTACTCCTGGTTGTTGTCTTGGGAGGATCATGAAATGCCGCAGGACCAAGCTAAAGGTCAAACCACTCCTGGCCATGCTGGCAACATGCCTTCAGGGAGGAAGCCATTAACAAGGTGCCATTACCTTTCCGTTTTTTCCTTGTCATGTTCTTTGCTGCTTTGCACTCAATTCTCTGCTGAGGGATGCATGAGGGCTCCCTGCCACACACACAGAGGCATAAAGAGAGATGGACAGACTGACAACTGAGAGGCACGCACTGACAAGAGACCAACCGATAATGCAGCTCCTGCTGATGGAGCTGGAGCAAGCAATGCAGGTGCCAGTCCTTCTCCCAGCTCTATGGGCCAGACAGTGCTGGAAGGACTGCCAGAGAAGAGCTCACCACCCAGATCCACACTCACAGTGATGGGAATGAAACACTGTGTGGCAGCTCACGTTAACTGCTCAAGGCTGCACAGAAATGATAGTGGGATCTCAGCTGTCTTCCCCAGTCCAGGCTAACTTTGGCAGGGGGCAACTGTGGCCACCCTGGTGCGTGCAGGGAAGCAGAAACATCGGACAGGAGGTAACAGTCCTGGAAATCTCCCTTGGCCACAATGCAACACTGGATGGACCAAGGTCTGTGACCCACAGCCCTTGTTGGGGCTGGTGCTCCGGACCCTGGCCCAATCCACCACCCGTGCCTCAGCATTTCTTCTCTAGATTGATAATGCCAACACGCACAGCACTGTAGGGACGAGCGTGAAGGTAGGACCTCTGCGTGTGATCACATAACAGACCGGGGACAGCAGCATTTTCACACACCCAGTTTCCATCTTCATGCTCACCTGGGTGCCTCCCTTGGGAGGGGTTTTATCACCCTCTTCTTTGGCAGAGGCTTTGGTGTCACCCTGGTTTTGGGAGCAGAGCCAAGAGAAGGAGCAACTCTTTCTGCATGTGGAAAGACAAATAATCAGAGAGTCTCATGGGCTTCCCTCCAGGCAGGACTCACAGCTGTAGCCATCACCAGGACGAGAGCTGAAAGGACCCTGCGATGACAACTGTCCCTGTTCTGTGCTATTGCAGCATTAACTCGCTGTCTCATCCTGTTTATGGGCAGCAGGCTATCCAGCAATGGAAATCCTGCACCCTCCCAGATTCCCTGTCCTCTGCTACAGCATCTTCCTCTGCTCTAGCATCTTCACTATGGCTAATTCAGATCTCCTCTTCTTGCCACTTAAGCTGCTGATTGCCTATCCCACCTGCAGTGGATGTGGAGGGTAGTTTATTCCCCTTTCTCTTTGCCTTTCCCTCCGGAATAACCAGTGCCTGGAACAGCAGGTAGCTCGCAGACAAACTGCCACCCATGGAGGTGACACTTCATGGACAAGCTGATTTTCCTTCCTCTACCCCTTGAACATGGTCCCTCATGGCAGCCAAAGGCTAACTAGTCACAGGGGGGGAATTAACATCACACCAAGCTCTCTCTTACAGATATTGTCCTCAACCTGCTAATCCAGAACCTGGTTCAGCTGATGGATGTGAGGCCACACAATTGTGATCGCAGCATGCCAGCCTGTCATCCCTGCAGCACTGTGACCCAGCACGAAGGTCCCATGGTGTGGGTGGCTAAAGACCCAGGCTCAGTTCCTGCTGTCGGCCCAGAAAATCTGTGAGACACTGGGCAAGGTGCTTTGGGCCATGCCCAGACTTCCAAGTCCTCAAGGAGGTGCCCAAGGCTTGGCTAGACAAAACCTCAACCAACCTGACCTAGTGCTGGCAATAGCGGGAGGCTCATTTGGAGGCCCCCATAGGCTTCTTCCCACCAATATTTCTATGATTCACTCACCATTCACTTTTGCCTCTTTCAGCTTCTCTGGGTTTGAATGGATCTGTGGGGTGGCCAGGATGGAGCCCTCACCGCTGACATCAACTTTGTCCTCTGTGAAAATAAAAAAGCCCCGCTGAGCATTGTTTTCCTTCTAAACGTGGGTGTTTTAAGTACCATTCTAAACATGTCAGCAAGGTGCTACCATCTTCCATGGACAGTCAGAACATGGAGGGAAATTTGTTATATAAAAATAAAAGCAGTGTTAGTAACATCTTTTGCCTTTCTCCAGCTCTGTCCTCCAGAGGATTTAAAATCTTTTCAGCACATTAGTGAAATTAATCTCTCCCGCACGCAGGGAGGGGAAAAGCCCTGCCATCACTGCGACGAGGGGGAAGCAGAGCGAGATGACGTGGCTTGCGGACAAATCAGGTCTTGAAACAAGAAGGGAAACAGAAACCAGAGCGCGTCAAGTAAATCTTTGTCAGTCTCAAGCAGCCCATCCTACATCTGTGATTTCCCACCCTCCTGACTCAAGAGTTATGACATGGAGCAAGGAGCATGCTGAGAGCAGCATCGTGCTTTGATTTTTCCAGCAGCTTCAGCTTTGATGTGTTAATCTCTGATGGCCCTGAGCAATATCAGGGGTTCTGGTGGGAAACGTATTCAGTTGGAAAGTTGGACTGGGGATGATGTGTTTGAATCCTCGATGAGAAGTCAGAGTTTAACACGGTTTCTCTTGGCGTGCTGTACTTGGGAGCTTGGCTGCACAGCCCAAGTGCTGTGACTGCCACGTCTAATCACACGTGTTAAGGAAGGCTAGTGAATATGGGAATTTGTGTTGCCTGTCTGGCTTCAGCGAGTCTGCACATGGCTGTAGTGAGCCTTGCATTGAAGTTTCGGAAACCTACTGCAGTGCTGGTGTTTCTCTGGCTCTCCCTGCACAGCGTCATTACCAGCAGATTTGCAGTTCATTAAGATAGGTGGCTCCGGAGTTGTTGTCTGAAGGACACTTGTCTAATCCCATTTGCTGTCATCTAGGAGCAATTTGGGTTATGGAGATCTTGCTCACCTTCCCCCAGGGGTGGTTGCTGAACCAACCTCACCGCCTTCATGGATTCACCTGGATTCACCTTCCCGTCATCTGCAGGGTGAGAGCAGCGCTCAGTGTCAGTGGAAATAACAGACACCAGAGCACAAAGGGGATGATGTGCTGGTGCTGGACCCACTGGCAGCTACTGCACAAAGCTAGGGGCTTTCCCAAAATGATGGTTAGAGCTTTCTTCCTTCCAAGTGAAGGCAGGATGGAGTCCTTGGACAGGGTCAGGTATTGGAAAAAGAGAAAGTTGAAAGCAAAAGTGCTGTGGCTTGCTTCTCTTTACACTCGTGGAAATCCAGACCGACTTCATTGGGCACAAATCCCCCTCACAGCATGATGCCTCTGTGGCAGATGCGGGTACAAAAATAAGGTACTAGACCCTGCTGAGGCAGGGGAGGAGGAATTTACTATTAGAGGAACGACTGAGTTGTTCACCACCACACACTTTCCTCCATGTTTACCCCATGTGAGTGGGAACCCACTGTATTATTTTAAGGGAATCAGTTGCCTCGTGTAGCTTCCGTGCTAACATCATGTCCTCTTCACCTGACAAGCACCATACAGGCATGCAGAAGGCTCTTTACTAATCTGTTTGTTTCCAGAGATTTCTAGGCTTCCTCCAAGGAGAAATATCTCAGATACCTACCCTCACCTTCCATGTATCCTAAGGCTTCCAGCTTCTCCTTGCTGGTCAGGGGGACCTTGGTGGCCACAGAGCCCAGGATGGACCTGAGGTCCTGGGTGTCACCTTTGTACCCTAAGGTAGGGCCCGGGCAATTTTTGAATGAAGCAGGGTGTCTCGCCAGCAGCAGGGACTGGCTCTCCAGGGAGATTTCAGGCCTTGGCAATGACAGCGGAATGGCAGCCAGAGAGGCACCATCCACAGCAACAAGACTCAGCAACTCCTGTGGCTCTGGGGTGAAGTGGGTCTCCACCGTGGCCAGGTCAGAGCCCTGATTATCCACAGTGGCTGCGTCCTCTGTAACAAGAAAGTGTTGGAAACCTCCTCTGCATGTTGGCAGTCAGCACAGAGAGACTTGGCAAAAAAAGGTTATTAATAATAGTAATAATAGAGACTCCTTTGCCTTTCACCTACCCTTTCCATCTCAGGATCTAAAGGACTGTAGCCACAATAATGCAATGAAACTCCCTCCCTGCGGGGCAGGGTGGGATGCTGAGGCCAAACAGGATTAAATTCCTTTTCCATGGCCATTCATCACCCATCACCTCCCTCCACGCTGCACCATGCATAACACGCTCTAGACACAGCCCCCTTCTCCTTTGACACGCCGAGGGATGGCATTTATATCTTGCTGAGACGCACAGAGTTCACGCTATGCCCCCTGCGCCAAATAATGCAAAGCAAAAATTCAACACAAGATTAAAGGGAAGGGAGAAATGGAGAGAATTTAACCTCTGCTGAGTGCACAGTGTATCCCACGCCAGCTGTGGGCCAAGCACGAGCTGCAAAGCACCAGCAGCCTCCCCGTGCTCCTGTCACTGGTTTGCTGGCTGGAGGGGCCAGGTAGGAGCAGAGAGCAAGAAGGGAAATATCGGTTCCCACCTGCGGTGTGTCCTAGGGCTTCCTGCAGATCCTCGTTGGCTAAGGGGACCTCCGTGGTACCCATGTTGGAATCTGCATCATGGATGTCAACTGTGTCCCCTGGGGTATGGGGGAAGATGGAGTTTAGTTAATGGGGATATATGTTTGAGGAAGGGGAGCCCAAAATACAACAAGAGGTTGCAGGGAGACTCTTGGCTGCAGCTTTAAATGTCTCACCAAAAGGGCAGTTTACAACACTGAGAACTCTCATATCCACAAAGGATTTGGTGATTTTAGAGACTCTCACCCCAAAACTGCTTCCCAAACCAGGGCCTTTTTGGCCAGATGCAGGATGGAGGTCCAAGCTTTCTCCAGATCATGGCACTCTTTCATCCCAGGCTAACCCTGACTCCTTTACAGCCCTGGAGATCCTATAATGACTAAATCCCAGAGCAACCCAGTCTGATCTCACAGCTCACTCAGCTTCGAGCAAGAAGTTGGACTAAGACACCTCCTGAGGTCCCTTCCAACCTGAATTATTCTGTGATTTTGTGCCTTGGGAAATGTCAGCATTTTGGCTTTTTTTTAATTCCAGCTCTTTCTCCTCTTCTTTCCCAAGTCTTAAGCTTTCTGCCCAGCAGATGCTCCAGATCCTGAACAATCCTGAAGTGCCGATATACTCACCATCCACAGCCACGTCCTCCCGTGCCTCCCTGTGAGTCTGGTCTGGTAAGTGGATTTCCACTGGGTGTAGGTGAGACTTCACCTCTCCAACATTGACCTGCTTCCCTACAAAGGAGAGATGTGTTTCATTTCAGAAAATTTCCTAGAGACCTGGAAAACACAGTTCTGGGTTGTGAATGGGACAGAATGCATCTTATGTCAGCTCCTAGCTGCATCAGGAAGCACTTTGCTGATTCTTGGATTTATTAACAGACATCAGTTTGCAAAAGGAGTTGATGTATTAATGGGGTCCAAGAAGAGGGAGCACTTCGCTGCTTCCAGGAATAAAAGTAGCATTAAAAAGAACCCCAGCCTGAAGCGTTGCTGCAGGAGCTGTGTCTGTGCGATGGGTTGCAGGGTGTTCCCACCCTCTGGAAACCTCCATGGGGGAAATTTCCCTGGGGATCCCTGTCTGCAGCGGGAGTTGATCAGAAAGCAGCACAGAAATGTGGAAAGCATCTGACCGAGCGCATACAGACACCACCATCTAGTGGTCCCTAACACCAAAAGCCTCAACCCAGCCCAAAATTTGCAGGTTCAGCAGAGTTGGAGTTATTACTGCTTGCAAATGGCTTCTCCCAAGGAGCTGAGAGCAACCACCACCTCCACCGCCTGCCCCAGGAGGTACCTCTGGCTGCTCACACTCCTTTACGCGGGCCAGCACAGCGACACAGCCCTGATTTTGGGGCGGGGGGGGGAGGAAAGCCACTCCAGACTCCCAGCAGCTGGTCCTCAAGGTCATGGGCCTGATCCTGCAAGCAGCCATGCCCAC
This sequence comes from Haliaeetus leucocephalus, assembly GCF_000737465.1. Lineage (NCBI taxonomy): Eukaryota > Metazoa > Chordata > Aves > Accipitriformes > Accipitridae > Haliaeetus > Haliaeetus leucocephalus. The sequence continues at coordinate 1,889,410 of NW_010972580.1, read as the reverse complement.
TGGCATCAAGGGGCAGTGAACTCAGCTAAACAGGGGTCTTGTCTCATCCCACAGCTCAATGGGAAACGGAGATGATCTGCCCAAATCACACAGGTGGCATCGCTCTGGTTTCTCCGGCGTGCTGGAGTCATCGAAGTGGGACAGAGGATTTCAGAGGAGCACGAAGGAGCAAACACAGCTGAATGGGATGGGGAGGAGCAGGGTTACCTTCCAGCAGCAGGACAGCCTCATCCTGCTCTTCTCCCTCTGCGTTGTACAGATTCACGCAGAGGCTGGACATGCTCTTCCTACCAAGGGAGCAGACGGACACGTGTGAGACGACCCTGCCCAGCACCCATCCCTCTGCCTTGGGGGGGCCCAGACCACCCTGGGGGGAGACGCAGGAGTGGGACTGGCTCAACCCTGGGCGGTCCCTGCGTTACCTGTTCTGGGCTGTGACAGCTGCCTCGGGGGGGCTGGGGGCTCTGCGCTGCGATGCTTGGGAGCAGCTCTCTGTGGCACTGCTGGCCCTTGAGGCTCGCTGCTGCGGCTGATCCTGGTCATCGCTCATGTACTTATTTTCCTCCTTCTTCTTGCCCTGTGGCAGCCATTCCTTCTGTAACACCTCGAAGGAAGAGGGGGTCTGGGGCCGAGAACACCCACACCATCAAACACCGTCCAAGCATGGGCTGAGCCCAGGGATGGGAATGGGAGGGACGCGGTAGCCCCCATCTGGGGGGCTCTGGGAGGGTCCAGTCCTCCATCTCTGGAGGGTCCCCAGCTCCTGTGCAGGAGTTTACCCCAGGCTGGGCCACACCAGAATGCTCCCAGCAGCCAAATCCTTGTCTGTGCTTCCCGGGAGAATATACAGACACTCAGCCCCTGGCATGACCCAGCTGCATCCCTGGGGATGAGGGTTGCATACGTGGGTGATGGGCACATAGTTTTGGGGTGCAGGCGTGCTTCCAAAAGAACTTACGCGAATGTGCGTGGGGGCCAGTGCTGCCCACCCTCACCTGCATTGCTTTATCTGCCTTCGGCACGTCCTTCCTGTACACTGCCTGCCTGGGTGGATACGTCTCGGCCATCAGTACCGTGCACCATAGGGCAGCCCCCCTGCAATGTTGGCATCATCCTCTATCACCCTCCCCTTCCCGTCCTGCAGCTTTTCTGCCTTGAGGACAAGCGGGGAAAACAAGGAGACCGAAACATGGGCAAATGTGGGCTCCCTCCATCCAAGGAGGCACCCCCTCACTCACTCGGAGGTCCTGCTGGATGTGGATTTCTTGCAGGACTTGGCACTCTGGCTGGATGTGGAGGTCCTGCCGGGTGAGGACACCCTCCTGGGGGCCGATGGGGCTTGGGAGCAGGTAGATGTGTCCCGACTTTCTGTTGAGCCACATGGTGGGGGCTGCTGCTGAGCCTCGGTGGCTGCGGGACTGCAGGGTTTTGGCAGCTTGCTGGGGTCCATCCCCTCCTCGTCCCAGCCCTGCTGCGAACAGGGGGCACCCGGGGGGCCCCGCTGACACCCAAGGGTCTCCCACCCAGCAGGGCTGTGGCTGAGGATACGGTTGGGAAGGATGCAACCCGGGGCTCTGTGTCTGTGGTGGGGCAGGAGGTGACTTTAGTGCCGGGGGCTGTCTAGCAAGAGGGTGCTGCGGAGCTGGGTTCCTCCACAGCACCCCATGACCCCCTGCTCTTCCCCAGGGACCCTGCAGCTGATTCACCCTCTGCCCCGGTGGCCTCGGGTGCACCCAGGTGGCACGGGACAGTCCCCAAGCTCGCTGCCTGGTGTCACCTCTTTGTCCCTGTTCTCCCTGATGTCACAGAGCACCTGGTGGCACTGGTGGCATTCCCAGGCTCTGCTCCCTGCCACCAGCAAGCTACGACAGGCTCCGATGGGGTCTGATGGGGTGTCTAAGGCATGGGGATGGGGACAACACCCAGGACCCGATGACAGTTGTGCCTCCATCCCTCCAGCTGCTGCTTGCTAGGCCCTGTGCCGTGCCCGTAGCCCTGAGCAGGATCAGCCCCTGTGCAGGCTGGATGTGTCCCATGGGAAGGAGCCGTGCTGGCCGGGCTCAGCACAGGGAGCGGGGCAGATTCCCAAGCTGGACGACCCTGGGGTGGGGTGGCTGCCCCGAACTCCGAGCTGGCACCGCACCCCTGCGGCACCACGAGCTCTGCAGCATTGCGGAGCGGGTGCCCAAACCGAGTGCTGCTTCAGGGCAAGCGCAGAGGGATCAGCCAAAACCCCCGAGACCCAAACTCCCTCCCCAGCTCACTCGGTGCTGGGGCAGCCCCAGCCAGCTCGGGGGACTCATCCTGCTCCTTCGTGTTGCAGCCAGGGTCTGCCTTGAACACTGCTTTGCCTTCCCCTCAGCCCACCCTGCAGCCAAAATGCTCCTCCCGGGGCCAAACCCAGCTGAGCCCAACTCAAACCGACCCCAGAGCCCACTTGGGTGCTGGAAACACCCACCTGGACCCCCTGCTCGGTGCAGCTGGGGGCACTGAGCGCTGCCCCAGGTGCCTGAACACACTGCGTGGGCTGGGGGGCACCCTGTGGCCCAGGGAGTTGTTGGAGAACCGGGCAAATAGTTTTTCCAGCATCTCCTGGGGTCCCCAAATGCTGCTTTAAAGGGTGGCCGCTGGGTGTCCCCGCAGCCCTGTGCGATGCAGTGCCGAGTGGGTGCACGGGCTGGGTGCTGGGGGCACAGGCGGGTCCCTGCTCCCAGGTTTAGCACCTTCACCCTCAGCCCAGACCCCAGCTGACCCTGGGGTGGTCCTGCAGTGGTTCCAGCCCAGCTCCCGTCCTCTGGGGGCTTCTCCAGCAGACTGCAGGGCTCACAGGGACCTGCGGGGCAGGATGGGGGGCTGCTGGGGTTCACCCCACTTGCAATGAAGTGAGGTGGCTACCAGGCATACCACAGTCTGCAGCGGGCTCTGGCCCACCCTATGCCCCCCAATGTGTTATCTAACCCCAGGAAGGCACCAGTTACAGAGCAGAGACCCCCATGGGGGCCCACAGCCCCGCTTGCACTGGCTTTGCCATCCCTCAACCCATCTCAGCTCAGACCAGCTCCCCAAGTCATGCTGGGGTGCCAGGGGCTGCCCACAAGACAGGAAACCTGGGCACAGACCACTGTTAGTAGTTTGAGTGGGTTTTTTTATTTACTTTTATTTTTGTGGTGTGAATCACTCCCACTCTGGTGCTGCCCATCCAACCACCCCACTCCGGGGCTCAGCCCCAGCACCTACCCCCTGCCCCTGCTCCCACACTGCTGGGGACAGGCCAGCCAGGGAACAGGGACACACAGACACCACCAGCTCAGCCAACATGCTGCTGGGGCCCTCGGGGCCAGCCCCACTCAGGGCACAAGGTCTCTGGTGCTTTTTGATGCAGTCAAAGGGATTATAGAGCCATCATGCTCTGGCTGGGGCAGGGACCAAGCAGCAGCACCGTTCCAGCCAAACTCCGCTACTAGGATGTTTCTTTGTTTTTCCCCATAGGACAATCCATGGGTGATACATAGCCCCAGGCAGCAGAACGTGGCCTGAACCCTGCCTGCTCTTCTGGAACCCTGAGTTACACGGAAAACCAAGCGTGGTGCAGTTACACAGCCCAAAAAGCACAGAAAAGGGAGAGAGGTGGCCAGGCTCAAGGGACGACCCTCCCCAGGCTGCTGCCTGCACATCCATGTGCTTTGTGGTATGGAGATGGTGGAGGGAGACGCGAGATGCTCAGCACTATCCCAGGGGATGAGCCAGGCTGCAGCTGGGACCAGCACAGCTGATGCTACATAGAATTGGCTGGTGGTGCAAATGTGTGCACATGGAGGGAATGAGGAAGGGCACTGCAATGCCAGGGCATTTGCTTTTCACTGTCCTGGGCCACAGCAGTGCCAGAAACGTGTGGCTGCAAGAAGCGTGGGGCTGCCAGGTTGCTCAAGTGGTGTCCTCAACCCACAAAGCCATGCGGTGGCTCCTGCCTGCTGGCAGTGAGTGTAGCTGCTCTGTCCCTCAGGGAGATGGCTCCTGTACCCAGCGGGATCGCATCTGTCCAGTGCACGAGAGGACTCTCTGAGCAGGCAGAGCTTCGCCACAGCTCAGCATTTGGTTTGAGCAGCTGCTCCCAAAATCTACTTGGCCCGATGAGCACCTAACAGTTCACAGACTCGCCAGGCAGAGAAAGTCCCATTTCTCTGCATTCAGTGTATGGAGGGGCCACCGGCTCCAGCGAGGCGACCCACTGAGGTAAGAACGAGAGGTTTGCCGTGGAAAGCACGTCCCTGCAGTTACAGTGGGGTGACGGACAACAGGGCTTCGGAGGCAGTTGAGGGATTGTTAAATTACACGCAGACACACTCACACACGCAGACACACACAAGCTTTTCTGTAAACCGGACTCCAGAAGATCCCACGGATCCTTGGCTAATCCCACGGCCAGTACTGGGTGCAGCATCCTTACATGTTCCCACGGTACGTGATGTTGGTGAAGGTAGATGTAGCCTCTTTATATAAAGGGTTGTTGCCCTAGAAGGGGGAAAAAGAGCATCATCACTTTGTGCTTGGCATCAGCACTCATTCTACTTTACAGCTGGGGAAATCGAGGCAACATTTCAGCATTGAGTGGTGGATCCATATCTCCGCTCAAGGCTTTGGCTGTGCAGTTTAATGGCTTCCCATAAGGTTTAATGGGGGAGAGCAGGGAAAAGCTGCTGTGGAGCAGAGGAAAGGCAGCAGGAGCTGAGGAGCAGAGAGGCCTCCTGAAAGAACCACCCCATCCCTTCCCTCTGGGGAGGTGGGAAGTGGAGGAGAGGTGGGTGACAGGCACTGTCCCAGCCCCCTCTCTTGTGCTCTGGGTGCCTCAGCCCTTCCAGCGTCCCGTGGCAGTAGGGACCTTCCGCCTCACTCATGGAATGGAAACACTGGTGTGGGCAGTGAGTAAGAGGGTCACGTTGGTGACAAGTGCTTGGAATATGCAGGAGGTGGGAAAATCATCTGGGATATCTGCTATCACCTATGCACAGCCCCTGGCACCGCAGCGGGCTCAGGCAAGGGGTGTCCAGGCTGGCAGTGTCACCCCGAGTCCTGCCTGTGACACTGTGCCATGCTTCAGAGAGAGATAGGGCAAGCTGGTCCCTAAGGACCATGCCCTGGGACGACAGAGAGCAACTGGGCTCTCTTGCTGGGAGCACTGGGATCTGCATCCACTCAACCCAGCAGCTGTGGGATTCAAGGACTTCTTCCCGGCACACCCAACCTGCTGGCCCTCACCGTGTCCCACTTGGCCCTGGCCTTCTCCTCCTCAAAGCGGGCAAACTCCCGGCGGTCATGGATGGTGATGAGGAGCTTCCAGATGAGCAGGGCAGCGAGGCCGATGAGCAGGATGGCGCCCGTCACTGAGAGCAGGACCACCAGGACGTCCGGTCCCTTCGGGCAGTCTGGCAGAAAGAGGAGGACAGGGTTGGGGGGACTCAGCACCCCCAGAGCTGCCTGGCCATGGGTACATGGAGCTCCTCTGGTCTCAGGAGGGCTTCATCCTTCCCTGTCAGGGAGCAGGAGCCTCCACCCTTGAGCACAGCAGGCTCTATAAAGAAGGATCCCATCCATGGGGTGCTTGTGGCAAGATTCTCGAGCTCCTGTCTATAGGGTGGAGGTCTGCCCCCAAGCCTGGAGCAGTCCAGGTCAGGGGCATCACAGGTCCCCCCTGTGATGGGGGACGATGCCAGAGACCAAGTCCTTGGGCTGGTGGAAGCTTGTCCCCAAACCACCAGCCCCACTGATGCCCCGCACCGCCCCCGCTCTCTGGCTGGGCATCAACACCACACCGGCAAACTGGGGTGGTGGGATCCGGTGCGAACCCCAGCAGCCACCCTGCTCCCCCCACATGCTGCCCGGGGCTGTGCAGCCACCCCAACCCTCGCCTGCCTTTCCCCTCCAGGCGTGGGGGCCAGGGAGGGTGGGCTGCAGCCCTGCCGATGGCAGGCACTTGTAGTGAGAGCTGGCAGCTGCTTTCGTGGCTGCGCAGCCCCTGACTCGGCTGGAAATCAGACCTCGAGGTTGCTGGAGACCCCAGGGTTGCTCTGCATCATGGAGGACTGCCATATCCCTGCCCTGGGGCATAATCTCAGCATTGCTCCCGCCTGGCTAATGGGAGCCATCTTTATCTGCTTCTTGAGAAAAATCACACCCATGGAGTCAGAAACAGGATCAGGGTGGTGGGAAAGTTGAGCCCCCATCCTTGGCTTCAATGGGGGAGTGGAACAACCAAGCAACACAGTGGGGAAATGGGAGACAGAGGCAGGAAATCACAGCGCCAGTAACACAGAGCAGGGAACAAAGCAGCTCTTTAACCGTGCTCAGCCCCTGACCGTGGTGCCCTGTGAGCCTGGCTGGTGTGGGATGTACAAAGGGTACTCAAAATCCGCCCTTTTAGCACAGAAACCCAGCACGGCATGCTCTGCATCCCCCCAGCCTGACCACGGCAGCCAGGTCTTACCAGGCTCCTCGATAACGTAGAGGATGGACTTGCCGCTGGAGTCCTCATAGTACTGGAACCGCACCACGCAGTCATTCTCGTCCTTGTAGGTGCAGTTCACAGCGTCCTTGCCCCTGTCACCTGCCAGAGCGAGAGGCTCAGAGCCCCCCGTGCTGGGGGGATGCACACACAGAGGGAAAGCAGATGGCGTACACAGCCCCCCAGATTTCCACACTTTAGGGCAGGGGTTTGGGTCTCTGCTCTTACCCAGTTCCTGCACTGTCTCGATTTCATCGCGGCATCTGCGGCTACAGGACTGCTGCGCTCCCCGCTCAAACTTCTTGCACTCCACGCACTCCCTGAGGAAGAGAAGGGAGGTACCATGAGCTCCTCCATGCTCTCCCTGGGGAAACTGTCACGCTTTTCAGTGACAGGTTGTGGAAATCACTGCAATCCCAACCCAACTGGGCTGCAGCCGGTGAGAGCTCCTGCCACCACTGCTGCCAGCTCCCTGATGGGGTACAACCTGTCCCAGCTGTCTGCCCTTTCTCACTTTTTGATGGTGCAGGCGTCCGGGCATGTGGGACACTTCTCGCAGGTGTCACCGTAGGAGCCGGGCTGGGTGCAGTCGCACTTGCCGCAGATGCAGGAGCCGTGGCCGCTGCAGACCAGCCCGTTGCTGGACATGCACGTGTCGGTGCGGGTGGTGCAGTTGCAGTAGTCGCCGGTCCAGTCTGAGTCGCACAGACAGTCCCCGCAGTTGCACTGCCCATGGCCTGGGGACAACCCAGAGGGCATTAGGACCCTCAAGTGTCCCCACAGATCCCATTAGCAATCACCCATATGGGATGCCCATGTACCCAGAGCGGCAGCTCTACCTCTGTGGGCATAGCAAGGCAGACAAGCCATCCAGGACAACACCTTTCCACCGTCCTTGGGGTGGGACACACAGCAGCTCACATCAAACCTCAACCTTTGCCACGTCCCCAACACTCCTCTGATTCCACTCAAACAAGAAAAAACTGCCAAATTTCAGGCTGAGCTGCCCCAGCTCTGGCAGGTTGGCAGCAGCAGCTGGAGATGCTCAATCAGATCAGTCTCTGAGCTAGTCAAGCTTTGGCTTTTGATTTCAGCTTGAGTCAGGACATCTGGTCAAACCCCCCAAATCCCACTCATTTCCCAGCCCCAGACCAGGCAGGGGAAGCCGACTGCTGGGAAAAGCCCGACAAGGTCTGCATGCTTGCCGAGACTGGTTTAATCAGACAGACAGACAGACATGCTCAAATCCTGCCAAAGCCTGGAGCTATTTGGATTGTGGTTTGATTTCAGCTCAAAACCAAGACCCAGTGAGTGGTGGAAATGCCGCGGAGCCGGCACACGCCGACCTGTCCCAAGCCCCGAGCGCACCAGGGCACGTCGGGAACACTGATCCCGGCGGGGTATCGGCCGGGCATGGCCTCGGGGGCACCAGCATGAGAAATAAATGTGTAACCCTGTTAATGAGGAACTAGGGCTTAGTCACAGGAAAATAGTGCCACGCTGGGTGACAAGGCATGGAAACAGACAGGGAGGCTGGGGCTTTTCCAGTGGCTCAGTGGGACTGGGACGGGGTTGATGCCAACAGGGTCACACAGTTCAGGTTAATTAACAGCTCACCCAGGCTGGGGGGAATGCTTCATCATCACCCTCTGCCTGCCATTGTGCAAACGGGCAGCCAGAGCAGGGACAGGCACCCGGCTCCCTGAGGGCACCAAGGGTACCGACTGTTCAGGGTGGGGGAAAATCCCAGCACTTCCACCTCGGTTATCAGCAGGCTGTTAAGATAAAGGATCAATCCCAGCAGCACAGAGGCAGCTGTGAGCCATAAAGTTGGGCTGGGGGGGCAGGCAGGGTCCGAAAAAACTCATTTTGGGGGACACTGGGGAGCAGGAGCTGAGTGTCATCTGGCCAGCAGGTTTCATCTCACCCAGGCTGGGCTCCAGCACAGTGGGATCAGCTTTAGCCACTGAAGTTTTCCTGGTGATTTTTGAGCTTGCAGCAGGAAAGGGGTGGCTTTTTTGGCGCTGTTAGCAGCTGCCTCACCTGGGCTCACGGAGGGAGGCTGGGCATGGGAAAGAGGGTGGCTACCCCCACTCTCATTCCCCCCTTGAATCACTTTTGCTCCTGGAGGGGATGTGCCACAGCTTCATGCCCCAGTCCCAGGCACTGCCACCCCTCTCACATCCCCTGAAAAGACAGGAGATGGGGCAGAACACTGGGGTTCACTCAGACCTCCAGTGCTTACTGGAGACATAGGTGGGATAAACCATAGATGGGGGCTCCTGATGGGGAAGAGGCCCTGGCACATCAGGACATGTGAAACCACTTCTGGGATGGGTGTTTTGCAGAGAGGGGCTCCTTCCCCAGTCCCTGGCATGGGAGGAATACCCAAGGATCTGGCCCTCTCTCCCCAGTACCGAGAGCAGCAGCAGCTGGGCCTGGAGTGGGGGAGCCTGGTAGCACATGGAAGAGATGAATATTCAGGAGGGCTGATGCCATAAGACCAGTGAGGGGGAGGATTTGCTTCCCCACCTCTTTTGCCAATGGGGAGTCTTCAAGAACTGGTTGGAGGATAAAAATTGCCTCTCCCCACCCCTCTCCCTCCACCCTGGGGTTTCCTCCTGCAGAGCAATACCTCTGATGTGTCAGGGGCTGCAATTCAAGCAGGGTCCGGCTGGTCCCTGCCCTGCACAGCCCTGAGCTGCTTCCCCGGGTGCCCACCAGCCCCCCTGATGGGACTCCTGAGTCTAAGCCAGGACAGAGGTCTACTTTTAACCCCCTAGCCCATCATCCTGCCACAGCTCTCAGGCACAGAAGGTGATACCAGCTGCCAAAAAGGGAATCATTCCCCCAGCATCGCTTCAGACCTAGTCCAAAGAGAGCCACGGCTAAGCAAGCCAGAGGTGGGGACAACGCATGGGACAAGCCCCAAAATAGCTGGTATCTCCCTTGTCCGTGAGCTCAGGCAGCATAAACGCCCTGAGCTGCCCCCCATCCAAGCCCAGCACTCACCCGAGCACATCTGGCCCTTGAAGCGGACGCAGGAGAAGTCGTCACACTCGCAGTACTTGCCCGTCACCTTCCCGAAGTCGCTGCTGTGGCACACGCACTGCCCGCAAATGCACTCGCCGCGCTGGCTGCAGAGGGGCTGGCCCGGCCGGGGGCTGCAGTTATCCTGCTGCGAGGGGTTGTACTCCTCCTCTGAGCACTCGCAGTGCGAGCCCAGGCGTCCGGGGTTGCAGCGGCACACGCCGCACTCCAGCGTGCCGTTGCCTCGGCTGCAGGACGAGCTGTTGGCCTCGGCTTGGCTCTCACAGGAGCAGCTGCAGTTGAAGTTCACCACCACCGTCAAGCTGTCCTTGAAGCCCACAGGTTTGATGGTGAAGGATTTCTCCCGCTCCCGCGGGCACCCCCGTACCTTGGCCTCGATGCTGAAGCTCACCTGGAGGGCAGAGGGGTGCGTCTGGGTGTCAGTACCACCAGCACGGTATTGGGGTACCCACTCCAGTCCATGCCCAAGCTTAAGGAACCCAGAAATGGGACCCACCAGGTCTCTTTGGGCTTTTCAAAGCTGTCCCAGCATGGTTTGGGTTGGGGCATCTCCCTGCCACAGTAACCAGGCTAAATCCCATGCACTGTGGCCAGCAGCCTGGGCTCAGCTAGAGGACCACGGAGTTTGCATCCAGCAGACTCAAATAAGCATTTTCCTCCTTGCACCCACCCAGCTGGACCTCTCTCTCCACTGCAAAGATTACAGGGTCTGTGTCACCCAGGCAAACAGATAGAGCTGGTGGAGAACATCAGACAAACTGGCAGTGCTGCTACATAGAGGGGGAGAAAAAAGAAGCCCACGAACAGGATCCTCACCGTGTCCCCAATCTTGAGCCCCATGCAAGACTTGAGCCCGGGGATGACCTCGTTGTTGAGGCAGGTGGCATTGAAGGACAGGGACAGCTCTTCAGGGAGGTCACGCACCTCCAGCTCCACCTTGGAGCGGATTTTCTGGGGGAGGATAGAGAAACAATGGAGAAGATAGCACAGCCTGGGCAGGACTCAGTCCCGGGGAGGGTCCTCCCAAGCAGCCACTACGCCGCAGCGATGCTCCCACGTGCACAGACTCAGAGCAGTTGGCTCCTTTCCTTTCTCAGGGCTCGGCTACGTCATTTCCACAGGGAAATGACTTCGAGGATGGGAAGGGGCAGGCAGCGAACACAGTGATCTCCCTTCCCCAGGGTCTTCGCACGTGTGGGTGGAGGCAGATGCTCACAGCTGGCCCAGGGAGGATGCTCGGGGAGCTAACAAATCTGTGTGGGCTGCTTGCAGCATCAAGCAGTGGCTATTTTGGGAGGGAGCGAGCTGTTGTGGGGCCATCACACTGCACACTCACCCCGTAGGAGTCCACTATGAGCTGCAGGACATTGCTGGAGTCTCTGGACAAGGTGCCCACGGTTGTGCCTGGGATCAGCTCACTGTAGTTCTGGAGAAATATCATATGCATGGTCTGCTCGTGACTCATGAACGTGCCACGGCTGGGCCAAACCCTGTCCTGGCACATGGGAGCTTCCCAAGGAGCTTTGATAGGACAGGAGACCACCAAGCTATGTCCGGCCACCCATGGCCAGCTGCAAAGGGTACTCCTCGGGACCCACCAGCCCCCCACGAAGGTGGCTTTTCACAGCAGCTGTTACCTGGTAGAGGCCAACAACCGTATCCGTCACAGCAAAGATCAAGTTGATGTTCTTCTGTGAGAGTTTCTCAGTCATCAGGCCCAGAGAGGGATAGTCCTGGGGAAGAGAGAGGCTATACCCTAAGAACATGTACCCCCAACCACGCTGGTCCCCATCACACTCTCCAACCAGGGCTGGACCACCTTTCCCATCCCATGGGGACCCTCAACAGGAGCTCTGGGCTCCCCAACCCCATGTGTGGGTCAGGGTTTACCAATGTGGTGGAGGCAGAGTAGAAATTATTCTTGTCAATGTGGCACTTGGCGTCGTTGGGCTGCACGATGCCCGCCAGCCTGCCGTCCAGCGCGATGTGGGTCTTGGCATCCGTGGTAAAGACGAGTAGGTGGGAAGCATCGTTCCTCCAGCCGATTTCTTTCTGCAGCGAAAGGCAGCTCCCGGTCATGCGGCAGCATGTGCCGAGGGCAGCCCCATGTACCAGCACCCTGCTACTGCCTTTGCTGCCACCCCGGGTCATGGCTTGGCTGTAGGGACCAACCTGCCACTGCAGAGGGAACCAAGGGCAATCGCTCTCCCAGGGAAGTGCTGTGAGGGGTGTGTGGGCTGTGGAGCCCAGCAGGTGGGCATGGGCTGCTTGTACAGGTGAAAGACAGGTTTTAATTTGCTAGAGCATTAATCAATGGCTAATGACTAAAGGATGTAACCCTTCCCATTACCAGCAAAATCAAGGTGCAGGCACAGGAGATGTCCCTTCTGGGCTGGTTACTGCAGGGCTGACATGGGATCAGCATCAGTTCCCAAGCACCTGCTCTGCTCCTCTCTCCTCCCAGGACCACATAAGAGTCCTGCTCTACCCTTGCCTTGGCTATTGGTCTAGAAATGTCCTAGATGAATGTTCACCCTCTTGAGATCTGAGCCCTGCAGCAGCTCCACAGGGCTTACGGTCCTGTCCTTGTGGGAGTGGGTGATCTCTGCCAACCCACCAGGTTCAGCCTGATGACCCTCTTGCAGTCCCAGCCAGGCCTTGTTGCCCCTTACATCGCACACGGTGGCCTGGATGATGGCATCAAAGCCTCCCTCGGGTGCGTCGCGGTTCCGTGAGACGCTCTGCTTCTGCACCTCCTCGTTGAAGCGGGTCACCTCATCCGTGAGTGACAGGACGTGTTTGTACCCAAACATGGGCAAGCAGGTTTCCCCAATCCTGCAGGAGGAGAGCAGTCAGGGCATAAGGCTTGCAGGGCTCTTCCAGCTCCCATCCCCACCCTACAGCCATCCCACGTCTCATGGTCCTGTCCAGGATGCACTGGAGGGACCCAACCACCCCAAGAGCCTGAGGACACAGTCTGAGGCTGGTGAAGGACCTTTTAAAAATCAATCACATGTTCTAGAGGTGCTGGGCTCAGGTCAGCTCCCAGTCTCTGTCCTGCTGGGATTTTTAGGAGCCACTTTCTTTGAGCCTCAACATCCTTCCTGAAAAAATGGTGTAAAATCATTTGTTCCCTTAAGAGCTTTTCAGTCACAATGATACTTTCAGTATAGACCTGTTCCTCCTCCCTGTGCCAGCAGAACACGCAGTGCAGCAAGGGTTAAACCCTACCCAAAATCAGGCACCCAGCTCCCTGCTGAAATCCATTGGTATGGATTTCCAGCCATGTTCCAGTGATGTCCCATTAACTTCTGGCCCTTACAGGACTCCCTCAGCCTGGGACTTACTCATAGCAAGGGTTTGTGATGGCTTCTGGAGGAGAGATATACATGTAGGGGGAAATGGGCTTGTCCACAAAGGCCCCAAAGCCGATGCGTAGGTTGCTGGTGAGCTTGCGCATCTCGCTGGCCAGCTTTGTGCCCAGGTTCTGGATGTTCCTCAGATCGTCCTTCATGGAGTTGGACAGGTCCATCAGGTAGTAGATGTCCACCGGGTAGTCTTCCACCTGACGCACTTGGACACTAAAGATCTGGGAATCATCTGTAATGTTACAGGGCAATGGAGTGAGAGATCCTCTCCTGGGAGAAGCAAAGGGGGCTCACCTCAGGGCTAGGGAGAAAGACAACCTACGGTATCAGCAGGAACCCAAGGAGACGGTTTAAAGCTGCTGGGAGGAGAACGTCGCAGTTAAACAGACACAAAGGAGCAAAGCCCTTAGGGCAGGGTGCTTGCATGGGAGATATGCTGTGCACCCCTTGGAGATGGCAAATATAGCTTATGGCTCCTGTTCTCCAAACCTCTCACTACCAGGACATGAGCAGATCCTCCTGCTCAGAGCTGACCCCCAAGCTGTCCTGCATGAACAGCATGACCGACACATGCTGGATGGAGCGAGTGAAACACCCAGCATATGGGCAGCAAGTCTTATAGGGATTATCAGGGGCTGCATGACTGCTTCGGACTTCTCTGACCTCCCAACGACTCCAAGCATCTCCTGGAGCCTCCCCCATCCCTGTTCCTTCCCTCTCCCCGCTTGGCTCCTCCCAGCCCTTGCTGGGAAATTTTTGGTGAAACATTTTCCATTGAAACAAAAACCTCCTTGGACAGAACTTTCTAGGGAACAGGCCAGTTTCGATGACTTTTGCACTTCAAAAAAAAAAAAAATGCTGAAAACACTTCATGTTGACCTTTTCTTTCTGCCTTTTAAAAGAGACAAAGGTTCTTTCTTGCTCTTCTTTGAAATGGCTTCTTTGAAATAGTAAGCCGGGGCACAGCTGCAGCCTTGTCAGAACACCTCAAATATTGAGGAAAAAAGCTTTAAATGAGCTTAAATTGTTATTGTTTTCATATTTCCTTCTAAACCTGCACGTCACATTCTAACTTTCAGGATGGAGAAAGTTTCAAAATCTATGAGAGTCCAAAGAGCTCCATCCTCCCTCCAGGTGCATTGCTGGAGCACCACCACATAGTCGGGGTCCCGACTTTGTGCTCAGAGATCATCTGTTTCTGTGGGACATGGGCTGTGACCTGTCCTACTTATATCCTTCAGCATTTATTCTCGATTCATGAGTCAAGGCAGATGACTCGTGCCAAGCCTTCTTGGTTGGGCAGAGATGATATCAAGGTGGGATTTTCTTCTATTGCTTCCAAGGAACAGGGATTTATGGCACTGCACAGTGCCTCTGTTCCTCTCCAGAGCAGCACGCCTACCTGCCTCCTGCCAAATATCTTTAGACCTAAATAAAGCAAGGGTCACTTAGCAGTTACATGTCCCTACTGCGTGGGGACACTTCAGACTGCTGTCATTCAGATGGGTCAGGACTGCTCTTGGCCAGGCCCAAGGATGTACGCAGCATGCCACGTGCTATAAGCCACTGATATCTGGCCCCAGGGCTTTCATGAGCACAAAGAACCAAAATTGTTCCTGCTGAGACTGGAAGAGTCATCCGTGAGTGCATGGCCAGGAGTGGGCTACACATGGGGCAGAGCACAGTGATGGCACCACTCGCTCCATGTTCCCCAGACTGGTTTTGTGACCTTGGGCGAGTGACGCCCATTAGTTTTGCTGCCTGCCTGTCATTGCTTGAAACTCCTCAATGCTGGTAAACGACCGTAACAGTTGATTTCAGCCTGCCTGGCTGAAACGAGCCTGGGAAATTACAGGGACCTGTTGGCAGTCCAACCCTGCCAGCTGCTCTAAGGCTCATTACACACGAGCTGACTTCCACCAAAGCAATCAGAGTGCAGCAGCAGTGGCCAAGGTCTAAATGGCTTTATAAAATAAGCCCGTGCGTTGTCGAAGTTGCACTCCGTCCTGCCCCTCGGGATACTGCAGGATTGAGCCAAGAGACTGAACAGCAGAAATCAGCTTGCAGACAGCCCGGCTGCCCATCAGGGATGTTCCCAAAGGGTTTGGTGCAACCCCCAGCCTGGCCTTGCTCCCGATGGACACGAGACAGCCTTGGCTAGTGAGGCGGAGTGATGGCTCACTCATCCCTTGAGCCCTTTGGGTTATTCCCACTGCATCTCCCCTTCCCGCAGCAGTCTGGGGGCTCTTACCCGGCCGCAGATTCAGCTGTATTTTCTGGGGGCTCATCTGGGTGGTGGTGGAGCTCCCCGAGCCCTTGCTGCTGAGGGGTCGGTCCTCCAGGATGGTGACGCTGCTGATGGGGAACTCGATGTAGTCCTGCCCGCAGCCGTTTTGCAGGAGGTTGGCAAGCAGGTCACAGCGAGGGGACGATTGCGGCAAGACCTGCAGGAGAGGGACATGGTCAGGAGCCAGCTCCCCCTGGGGTTATGCTGGGAGGAGGAGGAGAGGGCCCCCTTTTCTCTGGAGAGTCCCCGCTTTATCACACCTAATGCAAGACCGGGATAAGAGGCTTTTTGGAGCTCATGGTCTCTGCTCAAAGGAGGTGGCAAACAGATGGGATCCAGGATCAGCAAATCCTGCTGAGGCTCAGCGGAGGTTTTGGTCTGCTGTGCTCCACAGGGCAGCTCAGCAACCCCTGCCAAGAAGGAACGATGGATAACACATCCCCACCAACCCCCCTCCTGACTCCTAGCAGCTGGAGCCTCAGGTGTGGTTTTTGGCAAAGCTAAAAGGAAAGCCTGTCTACATGGGGTGGCTAGAAGACGGTGATGTGGAATGTGAACATGGCAGGCTGGGGGTAAAGGGCAGAGTCTGGGACTTTTTTTTTAATTTTCTAAACTTTGGCAAAAGACAAGCCACCTTTTCCCCCCCATTTTCTCAGCACATACCCTTAGAAATCTCACCGCAAGCAAGGAACAGGCTTGCTGCGGGTGAGCCCATCGGATGAAATGGTGCTCGGTTCCTGCCCGAGAACAGTTCAGGCTTATCTCCAGCTCTCCAGCTTCCTGCCAGTTGGAGCCAGCCAGGGGAAAGGAGAACCAAAAAAGGAGTGAAAGAGCAAAAAGGCAATGGGGCTGCGGGAAAAGCCGTCAAATGCTCATCAGGGGCAGGAAGCACAAAGTGTGGAGTCACGATGGGGCGCCAGCCCTGTCCCTCCTTTCCTAGAAAGCTCCTGGCTCCTCACCCTTATCACAGCACGTTCAGAAGGGCTCCCATTGCTCCAGTTTCTCATGAAGACAAATATGGGAAGAATTTCTCTCCCAGCCCAATGCTGCCAGGATCTGCTGCCGCAAGTTCCCAGCCAGGCAGCAGCTACCCTCCCCTCCAGGGGATTTCTCCATCTCCCTCTCACAGCTCAAATCTTTCTACATTCAGAGTCCCGCAGCAGATGACCGGCACAGCCTTTTCCTGCAGCAAAGTGGCATAAGTCCTGGTGTGGCTGGCTCAGCTCCCTCCCTGCTCCTGGGAAGCTGGATCCCAACGCTGCAGCCTCCCAGCACTGGAGAAGTTCCCTATCCAGGATATCAGCTCCCTGAGGTTCAGGCTGGCTGAACCCAGGAATGAATTTGTGTGTCTTAAGCAAACAAGTAGAAAAATGCAAACAGTGTCAGGAGGGCCTGGCTGGCCTACAGCCTTCTGGAAACAGCGGCCAAGCGATTGCCAGAAAATACATCAGCAGGCGTGTTCCTCCCCTGCGGCCTCCCGCTCCCACCCTTGCCGCCTGGACAGCATGCTGTCGGTGAAGAGGACAAGTCATCCCTCTAAATTAACTCCCTTGCATCCACCCACCCCACAGGCTCACCCCACGGGGCTCCCTGCTGCAGGAAGAGGTGCCTAGTGTACTCCATATGCCATCAGTCATCACATGCATTCCTGTCCCAGGCAGGGAAATCACTGGAAAGATGTGGGTGAAAATCAGGCTGGGCAGACAGGTTTTTAACTGTGGTGCTGGGCTCCTGGGTGATACCTGGAGATCTTGGGGAGCTCCCAGGACCTCAAAGGCCATGTAGCACCTTATGGGATTAGCAGCATCATTCCTAATGCGAGATTCCCATGCAGAAGCTATTTAACCCCAGGGCTGCATCCTTCCCCTTTCTCTGGAGCCCCAAACATCATGATTGACGCGGGATGCACAAGAACCTCCCAAGCAACAAAACTACTACAAAAGGCAAAGGAAAAAGTTTCTGCCATTGATGGGACATTTGGCTACAAGGCCCTCGCAGCCCCCAGTCTATTTTTTCTTCCCCAGTCTCCGTAGACTTGCAGATTCAGCAACTTGGACACAGCCCCATGTAGGAGTGACCCAGAGCCAAACTCACAGCGCAGGGACTTCATCCACTGACGCACAGACCCTGCAAACCCCGCTTTGCTGTCAGCACAGCCCTGACAGCATCAGCTCCCCGTTACAGAGGTGTTATGGGGGGGTACGTGTTCCCACCCCTCTGTCACAAGCCATCCCACAGCCCTTAGCTGAGATGCTCCCCAGCTCCACCTCTCCTTCGGGCACCTCTGTCCCGCTGCAGGGAAGGACGTTTCAGCTCAGCATCTGCTCAAGTTCCCTCCAGGATGGGAAACCTGATGATTTTATCCCTTGATTGCTGCCTCCAAACCCTGTAAGTGAGGGCAGGGTTGGGCAGGGTGCCAGCAGAGGCAGCTCCATCCCCAAACTCCCCTCGCTGCTGGGCAGGGAGGCTGCGGGAAGTCATGCATCCCCAGGGCATCTCCATTTTCATCTCACAGGCAACCACATACAGCATCAGCTTCTCTGCAGGAGAGCTCCTGGGATGACCCAAAGCACAGATGCCTCTGCAAATTAGGCTAAAACCTTCCAGCAGCTTCTCTAAAATCAAACCCTGGCCCAGCCTTGCCTCCACCTTTCCTCCAAGGGAACCAGAGTGGGTGAAACCCCAGAAGATCTGTCATGATAACCTCCAAAGTAATTTTAGAGCCACATCTCGTCTCAGTGTTAAGGCTTGGCTGACTTTCTCCAAAGGGAAAAGTGAGTGGATGGGCATATCTACTTGTTGGTAAGAGTGGTCAAGGTTTCTGAAAAATAAATAAAACTCAATTCTCTGCATCAGCACTCAGTGATCACAAGAAACCACAGTGCAATCCTTCTCCTGTCCAAAGCCAGGATGGAACAGGAATAACTGATAACCGCTGGCTCCTCAGGAAGGCAGCATGGGTGGGGAAGGGCTGCAGTGGGAGCAGAAGGAGCACAAATAAGGGCACTGTTCCTTTAAAAAAAAAGGGGTGGGGCAGTATCAGAGACCTCCCCCACTCCAGGGAAATTAAACCCACAGAAAAAACCCTCATTTGCTAAATTAAGACAATGTGGTCCAGATGTTGGAGGCAAGAGTTGCTGAGCAGAGCTTGCACAGCCTGGCTCTCTGGGGGCCGGTTGCTGGCAGCAGGACGGCTCCCTTGCTGCTCGTCACGTCTGTCCATGAGCACAGCTCTGAGCAGCACTGGAAATATTTCCTTTTTTGGAAACCTTTGCTGATGTGGAGGAAAAAAAAAAACCCATCACAGCCCCCACTTCAGTGTCAAGACACCAGCCCAGCCCAGGACCAGCAGCTGGGAAGGAGCAAGCCCAGCCCAGCCAGTCACCGAGGCCCTTTATCATGCTGCAAATTTCAGCCACTCCTTGCAGGAGATAAGATGGGGCGTAAGCATCTTTATTCACACCAAACACCGAGATCCCGGTGGTATCTTGCACAGCAAGCAGAGGCATCCCCTCCAGATACACACTAACCCCAAAGCATTGGGCCATGCAGGGGCAATCCAACAGTATTTTCCAGCTTGGATCACTTTTTCCCAGTTTTTTTTCCCCATTCCTGGTGGGCAACACAGGCACACCCATAGCCAGAGGAAGCAGGGTTTCATGGATGGAGAAGCAGAAAGCAAGAAAAGCCTTGCCAGAGGTGGAACTGCTCCTGGCTGCAAAGCCCCGAAGGAGATTTCATCAACTCTCCCCATCCCAGCCTCACGTCCCCTTGTCTCTGCCCTGGGGCTGCTCTCCCATCTGTTGGGACATTCCTCTTACCTCCCAACCAGACCAGCCTCCAGGGCAGCATTTTTGGAGGAGAGCGTGGCAGATCTTCCAGGCTCTCACCTTTCCAAACAGGGTGATTTTAGAGCCACAGCTCAGCTCTCACATCCTCTTCAGCTCAGTAACCAAAACCAGGCACCTTGTTTTCCTTCCCCCACCTCTTTCCAATTAAAAAAAGGCTTTTAAACCCAAACCCTAACTTCTAATTAGTATTTTCTCTTCCTCCCACCAGGCCCCCTTCCCTTTCCAGCTTTTAAACTCCTTTAGCCAGAGCTTCACAATGGGTTTTCAAGAATCAAACCAAAAATAAACTAGGTTTTCAAATGTATTTTTTTTGAGAGGCAGAGTGAATTCCCAGCAGAAACATCAGCATTTCCCATTCAGCTCCATGTAGCTCCCACCGACACACGCAGATAAGGGGTAGATTTTCAGAGCAAGGCAGGAACAGACAGCCCAAGCCCCATGATGTGCATCTCGAGCTGTGGTCAGAGCCAGATGCCGCCGAGGAATATGTTTAGACACGGTGGGAACAAATGGAGACCAAGCTTGCGGCTTTAACACAGGGACCAGCACCCGTCCCACAACCCAAAGGCTTGTCTCTTCCTACGCGTCCCCTGTCCTGCTCAGGGACATGCTTCAGCCCTGCTCAGCCTCCCCCCAGCTCTTACCTCCGCGGAGCACCAGGCACAGAGGGGGCTCACAGCCAGGCACTGCTTGCAGGAGTTCACCCCACGGGTGGTGCAGATATTACCCCCTGAAACAGCAAAACAGAGAGCGGTTACAACCCCCAGAACCCAGAGCCTACACGTGTGCTGAAGTCTCGGTGCTCAGCCAACAGCTTCAGAAGCAGACACAGCCCCCATTCCACCAGAGCTCTTCCATAACACCTTTCCCAGCTCCAAAACCCAGGTGCTGCCTCCCTGCCCCTTTTATAACCACCTCCCAGGCCCAGTACCAGCTGTGCTTCATCCTGCTCAGGACTGAGCATCATTTCCCACCTGCCAGCTCCTAAAGGGTCCCCCCATCCCTGCAACATCGCACATGCGTTGGAGTGAAGCTCCCGCCACTGGTGGGGGAGAGGACATCTCCCTTTGTGCCTCCTTACAGACATTTTGGGGCAGCAGGGAGGGGGAAGGGGTGAATTCTCAGGGGTGCAGCGTGGTACCCACAGCCCTGCCAGCAGCTGGGGAACTGCCGCCTCTTCCCACCGCTGCAGAGCCAGGGTGGTCAATGCCTTCTTGTGCAGATGCTAAACTCAGCGGCTGGTCTTGGCTCGGGTTCAAACCCAGGGAGAGGAGGGGAGGGAAAGGGCACGAGTCCAGAAACGTGCTCGCGGCAGGTTGGGCTCTGTCGGTGGAAGTGGCAGTGGGGACTTTGGGACACGCATGCTGGCACCAGTCTTGAAGGTCAGAGGCCAGCGGGTCTAGGGGGGCGGGGATTAAAAGGGCCCCAAAATACCCGCGGAGGCCCCAGGGCAGTGCCAGTGCCTGCTGGGGCAGAAGGAGCTCCTACAGTAGAGGCAGGACCGTGCAGCTCTGCGGTTTCCACTGCCAACAGCCGATGTGGCAAGTGGCTGGGGGCACGGCTGCGGTAGCATCACCCTCGGCTCTTCCTCCCTCCTGGGGCACAAGTGTCTGGGCAGACTTTTAGGATTCCCCGGGCAGAGCAGACCGCAGCCATGTGCCAGCTTGGTTGGGGGAAAGCTGCAGCCTGGCGAGCCTGGGGAATGTTGGCACGGAGCAGTGGGCGCCGGGGTCTCCTCTTTACCCCGTGTCCCCTCGTCCCCGCCTAGGGCTCTCCCCATCAGCTGCAGGCAAAAAAAGCTGCGTTCTCCGCAGCCGCAGGAAATGCAACACAAAGCAGAAAGAGGAAACAGTGAAACAATGTTGTCAAGTCTTTGGACAGAACCACATCAACGGCACCATGCCCTTGTGCCCGCTGGCATGCTGCCTGGGAGCGTGAACGTGTGTGCATGCATGCGTGTGTGCGTGTATGCACGGCGGCTGCGCGTGCCGCGTGTCGTGGATGTGTGTGTCTGTACGAGGGTGGTGTCACAGGCTGTGCTGGACACGCTGTGGCTGTCCCAAAGGCCAGCAGCTTGCTTGGGGACATGCCCCAGGGCACTGGGGACGGTGTGCCCCATCGGGCCTCTGCCACCCGCACTCCCCGCTTGTCCCACTCAGGGGGACTAAACTAAAGGCTAAGCCTCAATGGCCTGGCTCAGCACCAGCTTTGTTGTGGCATCAACTCCTAGAGCTCTCTCCATACACCAAAATACCCAGCTGCAGCATGTGAGAGTAGGAAAAATTTTAAATTTAGCATTGCTCAAAAGAGTGACAGCTTGATCGCCAGTGCTTTCTGCACCAAGGACACTTAGCAATGTGTGAACAGCAATATTGCATCCTTCGGTGGACGGGTCTGGGTAGCTGGGGCTTGGCGGGGGGGAGGCAAAGGGCTTTCAGAAAGCAGCAGCGGCACTAACAACGCCGGCTCCCGCTTCTCACGCCTGCTCCTGCCGCGTCCGTGTGAAATCCCTCCTGCTTTGCCAAGCGCCGGCGGCTGCAGCCCAGCGCCAGGGCACGTGCCTTGGATTTGTGCTGTGCCGTGCAGCTGGGAGCCAGTTCCAGCATGGCTGGCAGCGGCTCAGCCCTCCAGGGACAGCAAGGGAGGCATTACCCTGGCAGCCCTCGGAGATGGGGACGGCCCTGGCAGCTCGAGGTGCTCAGGATTAATCTCTCAGAGCTGCCAACCCTGGAGCCAAGAGCCTGAACATGGGAACAGCTTCCGAAACTGCAGGTCCCTGGGGAGCCCTGATGCTTTGATATCTGGACCGGCACCGTGGCCCCTCGGTCAGGGATGGGGGGAGAGGTGCCAGGTAGCAGCCTGCCCCATGCCAGGAGTTTCATTGCTTTTTGCTCTCACGTCCCTCCCTGTAGCGGCCATGTCCCGCTGCTGACTCGCAGCCACGGAGGCTGCAGCCCTGGCTGGGGCAGGGTTGTAGAACCCAGTACCACCGGCAACGCTCCTGGCCCAGGCTCCTGTTTAATGCCAGCGTGGGGTTTGTTCCCTCAGGGGTGGGTTTTAGCTTGCCGTAGGATGGTTGAGTCACCTGGCTCTGCCCCAGCACCCAGCTTGCTGGGGAAGTGCAGAGCTGACAAGGGCCCCTGCCACCCGTGGGTGCTCCAGCCTTGCTCCCAGCCAGGGGACAGGACCCAGGGCTCACAACAGCATCCAGGATGTGAGACGCACTGGTCCAAATCCTATCACAGGCAGGTTTCCCCTGTGACTTGAGCCAAGTCCCTCAACCGCTCCCTGCCTCAGTTTCCCCTTTTGCAGTGTTAACCCTGGTCTCAGTGAGATGCAGCTGCATTGAAACACAATGTGGAGGATTTCAAAGCTTGTGTCTGCCGGCTGAGTCCCTGACTGCCTCCGCTTCGCCTCCTCATGCCACGAAACCTGAGCTCTGGGGCTAACAAGCCCCAGGACTGTCCCTTTGGCCTGAAGAGCTCATCTGCTCCCCAGCATTTGGTACAAATCATCTCCTGCCTGTGCACAGCCTCAGGAGCCCGACAGTTTCCTTTCCTCCCCTCCTGCCGCCACGCCACAGCCCAAGGGTCCTTGATCTGGTGTTCCTCCTCCATGCTAGAGATGTAAACCCAGTTTTCCGATTGATTTTGGAATGAGAGCCACAAGCTGGGCTGTCCTGCCTGGGCACATGGGGTTAGATGGGGCTGCAGCACGGAGGGTCCCTGCGGGAGGGATGCTGCCATGCCTGAGGCTGCCCTGGGGTCTGCCGTCACATCGTGCCACCTTGCCATTGCTGGCAGCGGTGGCTTTGCCTGGCAGGGTCCCTGCAGGTCAGTACCTGTCCCCTCGGGCTGCCCAAAGCCCCAGCCCGGGGGTGTCTACCCCAGCCTCAGCAGCCCCATGGTCCTCGTGGTCTCCATCGCTCCATGACCGAGACATGTGCCTGGGGATGGAGGACTCTTCCCCAACCTCCAGCACCATACAGAGCCATTTTTGGCTGCACTTAACCCAGGGTTGGATGGAACAGGGCCATCCCTTCCCCCTGGGAAGAGGCCGAAATCCCCCAGGCGCCAGTGGTGATTAACCCAGGGCAGTTATCACCATCCAAACATGAGGCTAGTCCTGCTGCAAGCAGGCAGCTTCACCCCCCTCACTGTGGGGAAATGTCTCTATTTTGGCATTTCCAGCACTGCTTGCATGGCTGGATGCAGGGTGTGGTGTCAGGAGGGCTTTGCGGGAGGGATGTGGGGAGGGAGGGCCTTGGGGTGATGTAGGAGCAGAAGTGCAGGCGGAGGACAGCAGAGGATGCTGCAGCTTGAGCCCCTTCAGGTTGTGGCCCTGTGAGTGCCCAGCACTGCTTCCCAGGCTCAGGATGCTGCCTGGCTGTTAAGGTTAACAAGGTCCCAGCATAGCCTAATAAATTCTGTGGGTTTTAGGTTCTTTTTTTTTTTTTTTCATTTTTGGGGCTTGTTTTTCCAGCCATAAAAACTAATAAACTGAAGTACAAAAGCTGCATTTTTTTACTACGAAATCAGCTGGTCTCACATAACAAACCGATCCTAAAGACTCAGGCTTTACAAAAGAAAGAAATCCTAGCACATGAAATACAGGGAAACAGGAGAAACTGGGCAGCATGGGAACCACCCGCCTGGGGCTGGGCAGTGCTGCAGCCCTAAACGAGGTGGAATGATGCACTTGAAATACCCCAGACATCTGTGGCTGAGCATCACCCTTCCCTGGCTGGAGAAAATTACTCAACCCCCAATCTGCACTCCAAGTAACCTCCTCCATGTACTGCATGGGCCAGCCACACACTTTGTTTTCTCCCCCTCTGCCAATTTGAGCAGAATGTGCACACTGAAAACTTGATAAAGATATTTTAGAAAACTCAATAAAGATACAAATCATACTTACATCCTCTCTGGCCTTTCTGCTTGACTCAGACATAAGGATTTGGGCTTTTCTGGCTGATCTCCTGCCCACACCATCCTGTCTGCCAGCATCTTCCCGGAGATGGGATGCTCCAAACTGAGCTCAGCTGATTACAGGCACCCACGCAAAGGACCAGAGAAATCACCTGCACGGCTGCAAACTGCAGCTCTATAAACCCAAACTCTTCCAGAGGTTATCCTATATCCTGTACTGATGACAGCTCCCTCCGGCAGCACATCAGAGCCTCAGGCTGTTCCTGGGAATTCAACAAAGTCTGGAATTCTTTAGACAGAACAATGTTGCCCCAAACCTCCTGAGTGGGGTCTCGAAAACAATGGGCCTGATTTATAAATCAGGAGCTGAAAACACAGCACCATTTTTCAGTTACAAGATTTGCTTTGAGCCCTGGAAACACACCTGGGGAGGAGGTAATGCTTTTCTAGGCTTCTTCTCCATGCTTCAGACAGTGGAAATCTTTTTAAAAATACAAACTATATTTGTCCTGAAATCACCTGATTCCAGAAATCAGAGTTTTTAAAGAAAAGCACCAAAATAGCATGAGAAAAAATAACACAGGACAGCAATGCTGACATAAATGCACCCCATGCCCTTAAAATGACATGGCTACAGCGACTACCTGCACTGCAAACTCCCCCAGTGTATTTTCTGTTTATGAAGGACGGAGCCCAAGTCACACCCCAGTCCTTCCATTACAAACCAGTACCCGGAGCCAAACACAGCGTAGGTAGAGAATATAAACTTGCCGCACCCAGTACGAGAATAATGCACCAAACCATGCCTTGACCCTGTAACACCTTTGAGAAACCCTCCTGGCCCCGGCCCAGCCGAAGCTCAACCGGCTTGAGCGGTGCTTTGGATTTGGGAACGGCGCCGAGGTTTCAGCCTGCCAGCTTCCCCTCTGAGCGACTTTCCCAGGAAATCGCAGACCCTGGGAATGCAGAAAATCCTGGGATTTTGGGAAATAACAGGCAACATAATCGCTAAATGACCTGGCTTTAAGCAAGCGGCAATGCTACGGGCTGTAAACCTACCCCAGCCACCAGCGACGCAGAGCATGAGGATCCCGAGAGCCACGTAGAGTTTTCCCATCTTCTTCTCCAAGCCCCGAACCGGGGGGGGGCTGCTTGGACCAGCCCCACCGTGAGCGATGGAGAGCAGCTCTGGGGCGGCTGGAGGTTTTGAACAGTTCAGGAGATGAATCATGAGTCTGGGTGTATGACACACATGTCGAACGGGGCTGGCTGGAGGAAACGGCGCTGGCTCGTCACTCAGTTTTGAGTCAGGGAGTGCCCCCGCCTGCTCTGCCTGCAGCTCCTCATGCTTTTTGCTCTCTGAGCTCAGACAAGGACCTAATAAACCCTGGCAGCAAGTACGGTGACCTACAGCCCTGGGGCTGGTAACAGGCTCTTTCCCATAGGCTCTTTTGCCTGGGTTTAATTCCTTGCAAAGTCTTGCTCACTCCCTCCTTTTATTAACTCTTGCATGAAAGGCAGCGCGGGTCTTAAACCCGCTGGAGTCTGAGCTACCTCTGAGTTCAAGGATTTAAGGGGAAATAGAGCAAATAAATACATACCGATATGAAAGTGTGGGTTCTCAGCTCCTCTCCCCAAAGCACTGGTGCAAATAGGAATATCTCTGCTGAAACAGACCTGGGAGCTGAGTGAGACCCAGCCAAGGACTGGACCTGGTGAAACCAGCAGTTTGGGTATAAACCTGGACATTGCAAAGGGAGGGAAGTTCAGCTTTGGGTCAGATAATTTGGACCTGATTTTCTTCTCACTTGTATTGTTTGTTCCCCTCAGCGTCCTCAGAAGTTGCTCCTGTACTGAGCAAGTACAGGGAGTTGGATCTGCGCAGGAATTGTCCAAGCTGAAATGCCGGAGCTGCTTGTGGGTGCCTCCTGAAGGGGTTTTATAAACCTCTTGTTCCCTTGCAATACCAAGGTTCTACTCAGAGACAGGGAAACTGAGGCACTCAAAATACAGGCTGGCAGGGGGCAAAAGGGAGAGAAGGGCTGGGTCCCTGGAGCTCTTGAATGATCTCTCCCACCAGGTGACAGGGGTTGGGGACAGTAATGACATGACCCTGGGTCAAGACGATCCAAACACACAGAAACACCAGGCAGTGGAAAACGAGCTCGTGTGGGTGCTGAGAGCTGCAGCCGCAGCCCGGCAGTGCAGGAAGCTGCAGGGCGATGTGCAAGGTGCTGTACAAAACCGCAGCCCCACACCGGGAGAGATGGGGATAACGGCACCTGCCCCAGAGCCGTGTGTGGCTGTCAAAAAGAGGTGATGGTGTTTGTGAGGGTGAGATGGAAATGGGGACTCTGCGTGGCTTTAAAAGAAGAACTTTTGATGCCTCTTTGCTTCCCCACTCAGCCCCACTGTCCCTAAGGGGTGCTGCTGCCCTCCCGCGGCTGCGTGGGGCTCCGCTCAGTGGGGGAACATTTTCTGCTTGGGATCCAAGTCCCTCCCCAAAACTTGTTAATGAGGATTTGGTAAAGGGGACTAGGAGAAATTCACCAACCCAGTGTCAAAAAGGGCTGCATCTTGGCTGGGACATCAATACAAACCCCAAACCTGCTTTCTGGGGGGCTCTAGGTCTCGCCCTGCTCCAGATCCCAGAGGCATCTCACACTGCAGACCCCACTAGCCAGTTTTAGGGCATCCAAAGTCCTGCTTTTCCTGCATGTGTCCTGCCTGGAAATGCTGCTTACATGGCCTTTCCTCATCACGCAGGTCTTTCTGGCCACACGGCAACCTGTCCCCCTGCACTGCACTGTATCACGCTGCGAGCATGTCTGAATGCTTCATGGGAGGGACAATGAATTTGTCTAAGTTTCCAGAGAGAAATGTGGGAGCCCTGCTCAGCTCTGCACACCCCACAGATCTGACCTGCCATCTATCTCGCAGGACCTCTTCACTGAGGGACTCATCCTGCCCAGCAGCTGGTTGCCCAAACTAGCAAGTGCTGCTGGCTCCAAAGCGACACACAGCCCTGCGTGTCCTGAAACTCCCTGCCTACCGTGAGCTGCGATACTCCAGCCCTTGCTTCCAGCATGGTGCAAAAACTCTTGGAAAAAGAAGGAAGAAGTCACAAAATGAAGTATTTGACCTGCCTGCACCTGTCTGGGCTCCCGTCCTGCCTGAGGACCATGATGGCATGAACTTAATTCAGCACATTTGGACTGGATTTCCCTGCCAACTGCAAGAAGGTGCTGCTTGTCCTGAAAACATCGCTGTGATGTTAACTCCAGGCATCGTGTAATAGACAATGGGATGCTCTGGGTTTTGACGTCCCTGGCTGGATGAAGGCAAAGAGCACGCAGGGGAGTGTTTGAGAGCCAAGCGGCCCCACGGCCCCGGCTGCCCCATCACCGCAGGTTGTGACCCAGGAGTGATAGGTGCAGCAGCCCAAATCCATGCTGGAGTGTGCGGGGAGAGGAGAGGCTGGAGCTGGAGCCACCAGAGGGAGCAGAAACTCCTTCAGTGTGGGAGCGAGCCGGGGAGAGGAGCTCCCACCCGGGGCTGGGGCACCGGGGATGCTCTGGTTTCCCATGGGGATTTTTCCTGGCCTGCAGGTTAAACACGAGCAGATGCTCTTGTTCTATCAGGGCTTTCTGCCTCCCTCCTGCAAGTGCTTCTGCTGCAAACTGCCCTTGCAGACCAGGCAGCCCTTCAGGGAGAGAAACGCCACGTGCAAAATGAGGAAAAAGCAACAAGTAAAACCCAAACCAAACAGTTTTTGAGCCCCTAAAGTCACAGCAGCAGAACAGGGGCACAGGTCCCAGCTGCCTAAAAGGAAAATCAATTGACACTCTCTCTATCAAACCATCCTCCATCCTCAGCCGGCCAGCCTCATGCTCCTGCCTTTAGCTGCAATTTATCAATTCTTATTTTAGGTTTACTAAAATCCCCTTTGGGGGCTGGGCAAAGCAAGCGAGCCAAGATGTACACAGATAAATCAGGACAAGGTCCTCACACCATGGCTCGGGGGTGATCTGCTGTTCTGTGCCATCCAGACATGATTCCAGGCAAATGGCAACGGGCAAAGCCGGGAAGCCGGGACATGGCAGTTCCATGGGCAAGCCCTGGGATGGGAAGGGTCAAGACTGAGCCAGACATGTCTGGACACCCCGACTCGTGGCATCAGTTTGGGAGCTTATGCAGACACAGAGAGGGTAGTGGTGATGCAACTTCCCCTGGGATTGCCCCGGTGGGGCTGAGGGGCCTGATGGAGAGGGTCCACGATGCTCCAGCCCTGGGTGCAGCAGTGATGCTGCTGTGGGACCCAGAGCTGGGGACGGCAGGGAAAGGGTGTTGGGCAGAGATCGGGGTGCAGCATTGCAGTGGTCCCCCTCAAAGGAGCTAAAGGAGCAGGAGGGGAAGAAGAGGGAGACAAAGATGCCCGGGGAGGAAACCGTCAGCCAGAGGAAAATAAGGATGCAGAGAGGGGGATGGATCCAGCTCTCATTTGGAGGCACAGGACAGGCATCACTGAGCAGAGCTGGGGGTGAACCGGGCTGGATTGGGCTAGCACTGCTCTAGGAAGGAGTGGGTGGCACAGAGCAGCAACCAGGGATCAGCAAGAGCAGCACTGACCTGAGGCTCACGGGAGCTTTCATCAGGGGTGGGCTGGGGGGGACAGGAACCTGCCAGCAGTCCAGCATGAACACTGACCATACGGGCTGCTTTTGGGAGCAGGTTGGGGGGGGGATGGAGGAAGGATGAGTTAGGTGCCGCTCCACAGGGCCTTAGGGGTCAGCCCCCACCTGGGGGTGGCATAGGGGTGGGTGCGGGCACCCACGGCAGGGCAGAGAGGGGGTGCACACGCGTGGGAAAGGGGTGGGCAGCCTGGGTGAGTGCGGAGGGGGAGGAAGGCGGTCCTGGGGGGAGGCTGGAAGGGGGTGGAGTTGCTGTTTTTTCTTTGAACACGGTGAAGACTTTAGCTTGGAACTTGCATTTGTGGAGCTCCCAGCCGGCAGGAATCAGCTCTCCCTCCTGCGGGAGAGCCCCCGGGGCAACAGGCTGCACCG
This sequence comes from Haliaeetus leucocephalus, assembly GCF_000737465.1. Taxonomy (NCBI): domain Eukaryota; kingdom Metazoa; phylum Chordata; class Aves; order Accipitriformes; family Accipitridae; genus Haliaeetus; species Haliaeetus leucocephalus. The sequence continues at coordinate 1,860,363 of NW_010972580.1, read as the reverse complement.
CTCCGCTGCCCTGCGCTTTGGGGTGGCAGCTTTCGGGGCAGTGGCGAGGGCAGGAGGCATGGGGCGATCCTCAGCTGCCTTCCTCTCCCCTGTGCCCTCTTTGCCTTTTTTCTCTTTCTCTTTTTGCTTGTTTGGGGGCTTGTGCTAACGCTGCCTGTGCCAGGAGGGATCCGGGAGCAAGCCATCCCTCTGCTGCACGAATTGGCTTCCCACCTGCTCGCAGCCTCAAAGAAGTTTCCCCTCCATCTGAGGCACTGTGAGAAGAAAGGCAGGAGGTGGCTCGGAGCCCACTGGCCCGTGGTGCCAAGCCCTGGCATGTGAGGGGTGGGCAGGGGGACAGCAAGCTTTCCTCTTGCCTTCCCCGGAGATTTGGGATCACGCATAGACCATGAATGGATCCTTTTTCAACCAGACTCTCCTAGAGCAGGGAGCTTACCCCAACAGGACCCAGGGTTTGGGGATGCTCATGGCCTGCTGCAATGGGACTGGCTCAGTGCTGGCGACTGACGGTGGCTCCTCGGTCCTGGCGCCTGATGAGAGGAGTCTTTACATCACACGGGTGGTGCAGATCGCTGTCCTCTGTGTCCTCTCCTTGACTGTGATGTTTGGCATCTTCTTTTTGGGCTGCAACTTGCTCATCAAGTCAGAGAGCATGATTAACTTTCTGGTGAAGGACCGAAGACCTTCCAAGGATGTGGGAGCTGCAATCATGGGACTTTACTGAAGCCACCGGGCTTTTGTAGGCAAGTGAACTGTCTGGACCTGGTGCTGAGATGTGCATTCCCATGTGTTTGGGGCAGCTGGGGGGAGTGGAAAGCGGGGAGAGGGGTCTTTCAATATGTCTGTGTCCATGGGAAAGCAAACCTGCACTTCCCAGTCAACAAACTCTGTCGTGGTGAACGGGGAAATCTCCCCAGAGTTGTATGAAGCACAATAAATGACCAGCATCGTGTTGCATGCAGAAATGGCTCAAGTTTTGCATGAAACTTGCAGAAACAGTGATAATGTGCAGATCTGGACTCTTTTCTGCTGTTACCTTGGATACCGCTACCTGGTATTTAGGGCTAAAAAAAAAAAAAAAGAAAAAAAAAGGCAAATAACTCACTACAAAAAGAAAAAAAAAACCACTAAAAGGAAAGCAAAATGCATGGCACAGACCACATCTTTGACCATGGGGCAGGGGACGGGAAGTGCCGTGTGGGTTGTACAACAAAGTCTCCATGCTACAAAATGTGTCAGTCTGTTTGTATTTCGGACCTCAAGCATGCATCTTCTGCTGGAGTTTTGTAATGAGGAAAGCATGTTCTTCTTTTTTTCTGAGCTATCCTGTTAAATAAACCAGTACTTTCTTCTTCTTTCACACTATGCTGAAGGAAGAAAAGAACCCAGATAAATACAAAAACCCACTTCAACCCCAGAACAAAAGCATGCTTGTTTTTGTACACAACAGCCTTTTTTTCAAGTGCTATCCTGTTACAGTCCTTGATGTTTTTGTAGTTTTTTGAAAACTGGTGAACATTCAGGAAAAAAAGAACCTGTTTCAAAAGAATTTTGTGTTGTCTTCATTTTCTTTCTCTGTGTGTGCTGAGTTCAGATATTGCAATCCTAGTTCCAGATAAAATCATCTCACCTTCCAGCTGAACTCTAATTAGAGCTATCTCTTTAAAACAGCAACTACCATACATTTCTCACAGGCAAGTATCAATTACCACTAGCAAATACATTTGTCAAGAACTACATATTTCAGGCTTGTGTTAAATACCTGCACAGTACTGAAGCAGAGATTCATAAAGATGCACTGAGTGCCTCTTGCAAAGCTATATTTCACCCTCCGAGTTAAAATCTCCAGCTCCTCTGATCCTGATGAGCTGTCGAAAATAAATTATGTGAGAGGAGGAGGACTCCTGACCTTTGTTCTATGATGGAATTACGGCTCTGTCTGTGGGTGTGAGATGGAAATAATTTGAGTTTTGTTGCACCAACAATATTCCTGCTGGGTCCGCTTCTGTAGTGGGAAAGCAATCCTGGATACTGGAAGAACTGATGATCTGATCTACTTGGCTGTAAATCCAGAAGAACAGCTCTCTGCCTTTCCCAGAATGAGGAATAAGATTAGAGTATGTTTTGTAATTAATCAATATTTGCTGAGCACCTTTTTCAGTGTTCCCACAGAGTACTGGTGGACTAAACCTGATGCAGATCAGGACTAGTGCAGCGCTGTCACTGGTTGCTCCCACTAACTTGTTGTCTGTTAACGCCTTAGGAGCACAAAGACAATGTGGCAGCAGGACCACAATTTGGGATTCGAAGCTCTGAAATGTCCCATTGATGCCAGTGAAATGGCTGAACAGGCAGGGCTCTGATTTTTATGAGCAGCTTGTAGGTATGCATACCTGAGCAGCCTTCTCAGCATGGAGGGTTTGCTGCCCTGCCAGCAAATGTAAAAGTGGCTTCACACAGCAGCGTGGAAGGGGATTTTGGTCCCTGCTGCTAAAGGGGGTGTTATAGCCATTGCTCTCTTTGCATATGAGTGCAGACTGTTCCCACTGTGGGAACACAGGCTGGTCACACCATCAGAGTGAGATGCAAATAACCCCAATGCATTTGATGGCTGAGCTCTGCTAACACTTAGGAGTGTACTTGCACGTACAACCTAAAAGTGTAACTGCATCTTCAGGTGACTGCGCTATCAGAGGACATCCCAGATGTACTCACTAAATTCCCATCCAGCTTCTGCTTTAAGTTGTTATTTGGTCCCTCTTGCCAATCTACCCATCAGCCGTGTCCCCAGCACAAGGGAGAATTCAGAGATGACAGAAGAACCTTCCAGTGTTAGCAATGCAAGCAAGGCACAGGAAAAATTGCAAATCCAAAGAAAGTATCAAAATCACCTTAACTCTGACCTGCAGCAATGACCTGAGTGAAAAGGTTGGTCAAATTATCTCAGCTGTCCCTACCTGCCTTGCTCTGCCAGGGGCTGTGAGAGATGGTGTGTGTGTTGAGGTGTCCTGTTGCGCAGTGGGGAAACATGGCTCTGTAATCCCACATAGCCACCAACTTGTCAAGTGCCCTTAGAGGCCACATCCAGGCATGGAGCACGGGGGTCTTAATCCCTTTTGTGCTGTGGAGTCTTCCAGAGGAAAGGAGAAAATTCAAACACAGTAGGGTCATGTATACATGAAGTGGAGGAGCAATATAATCCCCCAGAAAGCAGAGCTGGACACCTGCTGAATCAGGTGGAGCTTGCTCAGGAGTCAATTAGGACAATTAGACTTTCCACATGGCCCCTTGGGGCAAAAGCACAACTTTACCTTGGCTTATTCATCCTCTAGTCGTGCTGTGTCTCTTTCCTGACCCCAAGGGCTATGTCTACATTACCAGGTCGTGTGGACCAACAGAAGAGGGTCTGCAGAGTGAAGCAGTTGGTGGGCACCATCCACATTTGCCATACTACATGCCATGTGTCTCCATGGGGTTACTGGGCTTCTGTCTTGCTTGCGGTGGGTTTAAGACACTTGCACACAAGTCCCCATCCCGTTAGATTCCCAGTAAAAAGCTGATTACCCCACCGAGAGGAGGAATTATTTGGGGAAAAGAAGATCTCTGGAGGATTGCTGCCAGCACTGAGATGGCAAGGGGACACCAGAAGGAAGGCAATGGAGGGCTGGCATGGTGAGGGAACCCCTTGGGTTAGAGATTTGGGGTCTAAAGACCCTCTTGAGGTGAAGTCATGGTTGCTGTTTTAACTGCCCTGATTCCTTCCCCATCCTGTTTGCACAGAGCAGATGCCAGTGCAGGTCATGCCTGGTGGAAGGGAGGGTGCTGAGGGCATCATGACGTTCCCCAGATCTCAGGGGAAGAGCTGCCACCTCAGACCCTGAAACCCAGCTGCCCTGCCCCAGAGACGTGAGTCCTGCAGCCAGAGGATGAGGTGGTTACTCTAGGCCTTCCGTAAGGAAAGCAGACCATAATGGCTCTTTCTGCTGCCTTTCCCCACAAATAGCTGTGTTTTTTCATCTCACACCTACTCATTTAAGTTAAGCTTGCAAGTGGGTACTGGCTCCCAAGAAAATTTAAGCAGGTTTTTTTTGAACGAGGCTGATTTAATGTTAATTTGATTTATTTTTTTTAATTGTTGCTTGTAGCACATTAGTTTCCAGAAAGTCAGTGGGGTGCCAGGAGCCGTACACATATGACTGAGAGACACTGCTGGCTATAAAGTATAGCAGAGAGACAGGGAGAGAGCGGACATGCTTAGGTGGATCATCTCATCAGTGGCAGAGTGAGGACCAGCCACTGAGTCTCATTTAAAATCATGTCTGAGCAGTGGAATACAAGATACTAATGCAAGCCAGTGGGACTGCCCACATTGGTCTGAACCACTGGTCCCCCTAGTCTGCATCCCTTCTCTGAAAACAATCACAGTTTTAGGCAGTACGTGGTCAGTCAAGTTATCCTACTAATGGGGAACTGCTTCTTGACCCCCACCAAGAGCAACCTGCACTGGACCTTCACAATCCTCCTTCAGGAACAGCTCCCTGTCTCTGGGCTGGTCCCCACTTGTCGCGATTCTGTTCCAGCTGGAATTTCTTATTTCTAGACAGGCAGCAGGGAAACAGCAGGGAAAGGCAAGTGTGAGAGCATTTCCCCCTGCTGAGCACCCTGTCTGCAAAGAGAAATCCTTTACCTCTGTAATCACTGATTTTACAGTTGGAGAAATAAAGCGGTGGCTTGACCTACCTGAGAAAACCCATCAAGCCGGGTCATACAGTCCTGCCCACAGTGGGGAAAAACCCAAACCAAGTCCCAAACAACACCCATCTCCTTCTTCCTGCCCTGGCAGTCTTGGCTGAGGGCAATGAAAGAGTTAAACAAGATGAGACAGACAAACAGATTAGGGGGGAGGGAGGATCCCAACCTGAGCCTGGCACCAGATGTACTGGAGCGCGTGCACCAAACATACACAGTATTTAATAATTCCTGAGAATTGCCATGGTAATGAAGCACAGAGTCAGGTTGTTATGGTAACAGCTTTTTTTTTTAGGCAGGGAGGCATTACCCAGGTTGTAACCTCAATCCAGACTGAACACATTTCTGAGAGCACAAAAAATAAAAAAGAAGTAAAATAAAATCAAATTAGGTAAGTAGCAGTTTCCTGTCTCTTGTCTGGCAGTTCTGGGCTTGTTCTGTAGGTAGGTAAGGGAACCAGGTTGCTCCAGACACACATTGCCCTGGAAAGCCTGGGGAATGGCTGGAGTGGCTCTCTGCAGGTTTGAAACCGAGTGCTGATGGGGGTGAGGGGCTGGACCCCTCTCATGGGTGGGTCTGGCATGCTCCGCCACCACCTGGTTTCCCTGCCAGACCTCTGGCCTGACTTCAGGCATGTCCTAAGCATGTCCAGCTGGCTAACACGAAGGACACATGGGTCTCTCCGAGTGCATATGCTCAAGAGAGCAGTCATGGACAAGCCCTCATCCCAGCCGAGCCCACAGAAGGATGCTGTGATCCCAGTTTGCAGCCTGCTTACAGTTACCTGCATCCAAAGCGATGAAGGTCCCAAAGCTGGTCTCCAAGATGAGGCAGGCAGTTTGGGAGCTGGAAAGGAGGTAACAGACCACTTTTCCTAAAGCCACACGACAGACCTAAGAAGAAAACACAGGTCTTCTGAGCTCTGGCAAGGTCTCCAGGCTGCTGTGCTCCCCAAAGGGGGACCATCGAGCAAGAATGGAAATCTCCTGTGTCTCCCTCCTGCCCTCCCATCAGTGGGCAAAAAGACACTTCCATCTCCCCTCCCAAGCCACCCCTCAAGCAAGAGTGTCAGGTTTGTCCAGCTGATCCTCATATTGAATTTTAATTTAGTGCTAGTTAAATCAGCAGCTTTGTGAGCCTATTCTCTATTAAGAAAGCTGAGGCAGTGCATGTAGGGGTTCACTTAGCAGGGAGATGGCTTGAAATACGCAGTGCAATTACTCAGGAACATCGCTCAATAAATACCCACTGCAGCTCAGTGTGGTTCTCTTGTATTGTCTGTGTGAGAGCCATTAGCCTCCAGATAAAGCCTCTGTAGTCCAGCTCTGCCAGAGACGGACAAGTTGATGCCATGAGTCAGGTACTCAAAGGAGAACTGAAGCCAAACGATGACAAAATTCAAGAGTCAGCATTGCCTCACAGCTTCAGAGACTTTGCCTACCAGTTTCTCTGTTTGAAAGGGAAACGTTTCCCAGTTTCTGTGTCTTCCCAGCTGCTTTGCTGCTGTGGCTGCTGATGGCATTTCGGCCTGGAATTCCTCAGATCCCCTGTTCTGCCCTGGCCCCATACTTGAGCGTGCCTGGAGTTGCTAGCCTGGCCCAGGGCTTGCTCCCTCCTGAAGTGTGCAGAGCACCTGGCACCCACCACAAAACCTGGGGCACAGAAAGCTCACTTCTAAATAAATGTGGGTTGTCCCTCTTGCTCTTTGCCAAATCAGAGCTGTTATGGGATTGTGTGAGCATTTAGAGTCCTCGGCATAAAACACGGATCTTACAGCTCCATCTGTACTAGGAAAATGAACAGCACCAGGAACGTTCCTGGGCACTGGAACTTGACTGATGATACTGTTAACTTGTGAGAATGGTTCTTGGTAAGGTTCAGACCTGTGCCAACAACCTGACCTGAACAGTCCCTAGGCAGTGGCAAAATGACAGAGTTAAAAGACTATGGTGCATTCAAGCACATTGCTTTGGACTGTGCTGTCTGTGCAGAGTGAGTATCTCACTAGATCTGATGGATTTACATGCAAGTACAGATGTCTTTAAAGCAGTTGTTGCGCTTTCTGAATCCAACTTGGTTTTCTCAAGTATGAATGAGGGACTGGAAACCCCTGGTTTTAGTCCTGGAGAATATGTCTTTGGAAAAACAGTGAACACAGGAAAGCACAAAACATCCTCAACAGCCTTGACAACTGCCTGTTGCATGGTATTGGATACATCTTTGGGTTCACACTAGTTCCCCCATTAAGATGACTTAGCCAAGCAATTCCCCAGCAGTCTGGTCAAGTTTGTGCTCCTGTGATTTTAGAGACAGGCAATTTCTTAGACTTGTTTGTTTCATGAGTACATGGTTATGGAATATTCAGTTAAGAGAAAATCAGAATGCTGCCAACAATCAGTATGGTTTGGCACATCCTCGAAGATATCGCTGTCAACATGCTGGAAAGTGGTGGGGGCACTGGCAATGCTCAAAGACATGAACATGTATCCAAAATGACTGTCTCTGATCTGAAAAAAGCTGCTCATCTACATGTATTTTAGGTTGTAAGTATAACAGAAGTCTAGCTTCAGAGATGCCTTTGCCTCTCATCCTTCCCAGAAGCTCATTAGTGTGGATGATGTTTTCACATCATTAATTTAAGGCAGGTTAATCAATAACAAAGCAAAAATGTCTTTTTAATGATGAAGATTTTAGCACAGTAGTGCAAGAAGCTGAGAGATGGGTCTGCGTGGCAATCCTGGCTGCAGGTCACAGATGACTTCAAGGTGAAGGCAGCAGTTTTGGCACTTTGTCAGCCTGTGGTATTCAGCTGGTCAGGATCATGAGTCCTGGCCGTGGCAAAGTGCTCTTTGTTAGGGCGCAGTCAGGCAGCAGCTATTAAATCAAACATGTTTGCTCTTTTTGAGTTAATGAGACCTGTCTGAACACTGCTTCTCAGATGAATGGGTTTCTCCTGCCCCAGTGACCACCTTTGAAGATACCACCTCTGCAGGTGGATTTAATCTCCTAGCAAGGAGCTGTGAGATTAGAGGACACAGCATCAGAATCCCTTGTCAGATATGCCTTTTCTTTCCATGTGGGCTGACTGGCTCTTTATGATTTATGCAGCACCAGCTGTGCCTTACTGATACGTGCCTTTGGTGACCACCACCACTTTTGGGTTTGCTCTGAGTGACTCTAGGGGGAAAGGAGACAAGATCCATCCTTCCCATGCTCCAGTTCTTCTGAAAGGGTCCAGTGCTGTGAGGACATGAGTTATCATCTCATTTTCACTGTGGATGTGACACTGGAAGTGGAGATGATCAAGACAATAATCAACAAAAGGCAGGAGAAACGTCTACCCTGTGGCAGCAAGCAACTAGAGTGACCTTTCTGGAAAAGGGGCTGGAACTGCAGAGCTACACAACTCTGATTGTTCATTAAAGAGACAGTTTTGTTACCTTAGCGTGTCTGTTGGTGTTGTTCAAGGCTGGTACACAAGCATGAGAGTGAGGATGGATGTAGGTGCTTGTGCAGAACACTGCACCTTCCAGGAAAACAAGGTGTGCATGAAAGCAAGCTCAGGGCACTGTTCCCTTTCCATGGCAGCTGCCTGGCTGTTGCTGGATGCTGGCGCTCTGCCCAGGCATGGCTCAAGCTTTCATGCACGTGGGGTTAAATCCAGAGTCATCCTTTCTGGCAGGACCCACAAGTGTTCACATCTTACAGGTTTCTGTGCAGCTGTGCATACTCCCCTCTTGCCTCACTGAGTCCCAAAATGGAGGTTTAATAGGACAAGACAGCTGAAGAAACAGGCAAAATGTAATTAGGCTTTAATTAGCTAAGTTCGTTCTCTCAGATAATTGAAAATCAGACTAATTGGTTGCAATGAATTCCCAGTACAGACAGCCATCCAGCTTGGTGTGTGCTATGCCAGCTGCCACACCACTGCAAAAGGACCAGCCTGGAAATTGAACACTACTACCCACTGACCTGCAATACTCTGCAAGGCCCAGTTCTTCATCTCCAGGGAGATGTTAAAATCCCTAAACCCCCCAGACTGCAGTGAGGGTGGTTTAGTGACCCATGTACACAGCAAGGCTCATTGTTCTCCATCCCACACTTCACAAACCAGGGAGCCAGCGGGCCACTAAACCTCACGCGCCCATGCAGGAGCATGCCAACAATCCTAGTGTGACAGGATTTGCCCTAGGCCATTTGCAGCATGCCAGAGGGTTACAGCTGGAAAGGACAACAGGTTTACTCTGCACTTACCTCCATCATGATTACAGCATGCAAGCAGTTGGCTGGCCTCAAAGACTGGCTGTGTATGGTCAGTGCTGAATCAACTGTGCTGGTTGCCCCTTCTCCTGTCTCTGCTGCTCAGTCTGTCTCAGGTGGTGGGTTTCCAGAAGCTCTGTTTCATGATCAAGTCTACCCTGGGCTGACAGAAACCTCTAGGGTACAAGTTGGAGTAGGCAGTGACACTTCTAGATCTGCCTTGGCCATGCTTTCTCATAGAAACCCAGAGATTTAATAGCCGCTGGTTGTACTGGAGCTCCCTTCTACTAGGACAAAACTGAATGTCTCCACCACGAATGTGACAAGGCAAAGTGAAGCAATCATTCTGGCTGAGGAGCTTCAGGAAATAGGTTGCTTTGCCCAGGTGCACACAATTTTTCTAGCAAGTCCCTTGTGAGACTCCACATCCCTGTTTCACAGAGCAGAGACTTTGTATTTGGTACAGGTGGCAGTTTCTCAGTGGCCAGGGATGGTTCAGAGAGGTTGCACAGGTAGGAACAAACATGATGTTGTTCTTTTCATCACAGCACTTGAAGGATCATGCCTAGAAAAATGCTGGACTTATTCTGCATCCTTGGCTCAGGTTCCCCTTCTCTCTCCCTGCTAGGCAGCGTGCTGTGTGCCAGGTGGCTACATTTCATTATGGAGTTTATAAAGTGCCTGGGGAAACAAGGCATGGGGGGATGAAAAATTACGCACACATTTCACTCAGCTCTGACTGTTTGTCATCTCATTGTACAGAAATGTAATAAACACTGGGGGGAGCAGGGGGTGCAAGAAGGGAGGTACTAATCACATTTGCACCATTCCTGTAGTTTGTGGCTTTTTTTCACACTTCCATCTGCCTGGGCTGTATCACTAGGGATATTTCTTTTGCTTTGGCGTTAAAACCATTTCCAGCCTTACATGCTTCCCCAATAAATGGCAACAAAAAGGAAAAAAGGCAGCTCTGTGGTGGCAGGGAGCACTGGATGTTGCTACAATTTCAAGTCAAGACCTGACATCTTATTTTTCCCTTGGGCTGAAAAGCAATTCCAAAGTACTCCTCTGCACTGACCACATTTCACAGTGGTACGAATGGCTCTGCCCACTCCTATCCTCTTGTGTTTAAGGTGCTGATTTCAAAGCACTTTGCACAAAGCACTGCTGGATGAGCCACAACAAACCCAGCTCCTTGGCTCTAGGTGAAGCAGCAAAGGCTGATGGGAGAGAGGAGTTGGTAAGAACCTCCGCTGCTTAGGAATTTGCCACATGCATAGTTACTTTAAATGGCTCAGGCCTGCTGCCTGCAGGTGTCTTATTTCAGGGCTTTAGGATGACTAAGAGCTCCATTATTCTCTGCAAGGTATATACCAGGTTAGCCTTTAACAGGCAGGAGGGAACAACACCTGGCAACAAAACACAAAGAAACACAGCTGGCCATTTGGATGCACTGGGCCAAAGTCCCTTTTTATAGCTCCCTCCCCATGTGTAGGGGGTTGTGGGATGAAGAAATCAAAGAACAGCAATGCCAAAGCTCAGCATCAGCACTCCCCTCTTTGTTATGGTAGAAATGCCCAGCCGAGCCTCACAGTTATGGCTGTTTCTGGAGGAGGGGATTGTTTAGGACTGTGCTTTCATGTGCTAAAGCTTGTGGCAGCTACAGCTTAGAGCATCCCCAGCTCCTTGCATCCTTGCTGTCTCTTCATGCCTCCCCACTTCACACATAGGGGAGTCATGCTGTGAACCAGATCAGGGAACCTGAAAAAAACCCATAGTAAACTAACACTAAACATAGCTTTCCATGTTGGTCAATTCATTCTCTGGTTCACCCTGCAGACCCCAGGCAACACTGCTGGCACAACTAACAGGAACTGTGTACTGCTACAGGAAAGAGGAGGGAAAGGCTGTCACTTTGGGAAAGGTATTTCTCAAGCTTCCCAAAAAACAGCTTTAGAAGAGTTCTCCCTCAGCTTTGGATCCACTAAAACCCTAGAACCATTCCTGTACAGCTGCTCCCCAGCTCATTGTCCCCCATCCACAATTTGTGTAGCTGATGATCAATGCAGGTTTGCAGAACTGTGCATTTGTTCCTAGTGAACCCCATCACAGGTGTGATTTCAGTGCCATTTCTCTGTTTTACTGGGCTCCTTTCAAACTCTCATCTTGTCTTGCATTACTCACACCTCTCCTCCCAGTGTGCAAATGCATTACATATCCTGGTGTTCTTGTTCAAGCCACCAGAGTCCTTGTGCAGAAGCCCCTTGTTTTCTGGGAGCTTCTCCCTTTCTTTTTCTTTTCTGGCTGTGATGAGGCACCTCCAGAAAACGGAGGTAACATGCCACCAAGTCTGCCATCTGCAACAGTAATAAATGCCTTGCCCAAAGCAACTTACATGGGACCTGTTGCTCCCTTACTCAACGTCAAGTCTTCGCTGTAGATCAATTCACTGCAGTGGAGCTGGGAAGTTTTACTCCCACTTTGAATTTGGATCACAATGCAGAGATAGTGGGAGTATGTGGCATTGGCTTCCTGCTGATGGGTAATTTTGGAGCTTGGGAAATAAACAGAAAGAGACAAAACATTAAAATCTCGTGATAAAACTTGGCTTGCTTTGCCTTAGTCCAGCTGCCACACGTTATTTCCATTTCTCAGGCTTTTCCTCCCTTCTTTTAGTCTCCATTTATTGCAATGTGACAATAAAATAACTTTTAATTACAAAATTGGCTCCTGTCACTTTGCCTATGTCAAAATGTCTAACCTCCTCTTCTTGCCCCTCCCCCATTTTTCTTCCCCATTTTCTTTCAAATTTAGTCCCTTTGCCCAGCTGGGACAATCTCCCTGTGAATCCAGGCTACTCCAAGGAAATGACTCCACTTAAAAATATCCTAGAGCAACCAATTCTAAGCCATTCTTGTCATGGTTTGCTTTGTGTGGGTCTCCTGCAAGTTATTTCCTCCTGAAATCCCAAGCTCAATGTAAAAGAATTACCTGTCTTTTTAATCAAGGAATAATTTCAGCTCTGTAATGAATTGCCTGAGAAATGAATACGGAAGGAGCTGAAGCCCTCCAACAGAACAACCTCCAGTTTTGCGCTATTAATGCTCCTTATGAAATGTGTCAAAGCTCTGCCAGCCTTCGCTGTGTCTGCTCTGGGGTCTCTGCCTCGTGACTAGGAAAATGAGAAGACAGTGGGGGAAGTGTGCCCAGAGCAGGGCTTGAGGAAAACATCTCCTGAAGGCCAGAGAGCTCTGGCATGGCTGCTATATTCAAGCTGAACACAGCGAGCCCATTGTGCTGTGCTGGGGTTGAAACTGGCCCTGAGCACCTCACTGCTTTGTCTGCAGGCTGCCACAAACCCACTGAGCTGCTGAGAACAGGCTCTGAGTATGCACAGTCCCTTGTGTGAAGCCCTGCATAGCTAAATCAGGTCCTGCACTGACTGCACGCTTACACCAGCTGAAATTCATGATTGCACACCACTGCAGACAGCCACCAGAGAAAGGAGTTCCCTCCTCCCATCCCCTCTCCTGTGCCTACCAGTGAGGCAGATCAGGGAGCTGATCCGGCTGAATATTGGGGGTTTTTTGTCCTGAGCTCTCTGGATCAGCTCCCTGGCCTGACTCACGGCGAGGATCCATTTGCTGCCAGTGCCATCACAGGGGTGACAAGTGGGAATGTGGGATCCTCCATCTGGCAGTGGCCTGCATCTCCCTGACCACAGCCACAAGATCATGGCCAAATCTTCAGACAAATCAGCTCTCCATTGTGAAGGTCAGTGAGGCAGAGGGAGGAGCCCTGCAGCTGGAGACACTTAACAGGGAGCAGCAAAGATGCTGGTGGACACTCCTGCAGTGACTGAACCCCACTGGTGGCTCGGGGTACACAGGGTGCTATGTCCCATCCCAGCAATGAAGCCAGCGGTCCCGACGCTGAACACTGCCTGCCTGCTCGCTACGTGCGATCTACCGTCCCGCTCCTGCTGGATGCTGATGAACCAAAATAACTCCCTGTTTTTCCCAGCCAGCGCTGAGCTGGGATGTGTTTGGGAAGGCGACTGCGACACTGTGACAGATGGCCAAGAAAGCAAATGCTGTTTTTTATGTCACCTCCGTGTTTCCTCCTCTGCTGTCTCCTGCGCTGGAGGCGGTGTTTGGAGATGGTGTGTGCTGCCAGCACACGGCTGGCGCCAGAGCTGAGGAGACAGCAGAAGGTTGGAGCAAGGTGTTGGCTATCTTGCACATATTTTCCCCCCAGCTCTCTCATGCTTTGTGACCTACATCAAGGCTTTCTCCTACAGGAGTTTGTGCCAAAGATGGGGCTTAGAAGTGGACTGGTGCTTGAAGTGGAGTGTTCGCTTTTGCAGAGCCACTGAACGGCCCCCCACAACCTGCCTGAAATGACTGCTGGCCCAGTCTGTTTTCTTTTGCCCTGAAGAGCCAGATAGGGCAGGAAAACTAGGCCAGGGTCTCTTTCTGCCAGCTAGTGTCCAATACTGGCTCTTCTTACAGACCCAGCACTAACTGCACATAGAGGACCCCAGGCAAGCCAAAGCTTCGATAAAAGCCAGTTTCTGAAACTCTGTGATGTGCCACTGCCTCGCCTCTGTCTTTGCGCATGTCAGTTGGTATCTTTGGGCAAGGGACCACTCCCCTCCCCTCCTGGGGCACAAACATCATGGCAGTGTTCAACGAGGGCTGGGCTAGTGAGAGATTGAGCCCTAGATCCCCGACATACAGTGGAAATTCAGCAGGGAGAGAAGCACACTTAAGCAAGAGAAGGGGAGCACCGAGAAGCTGGTGACTGTAAACTGCTGTCACTTGGGTTATACCTTGGAGGAAGCAGGAATGGCCCTGTGCAGGGACACAGGCATGAACTACACCAGCCCGTGCAGGTGGCTGCTGCTCCACGCTGCGGGCTCTGTTTCCATGGCAGGAGAGAGCCGCTTCTGCTGTACTGCTCGGCTGCCAGGACGCCAGCTCCTTTCACAGCCTGCCTGGTGCGGAAGGAGTGACTGACATCTCTGTTTGGCACAGCGTCTAACTGCCTCCTGCTTCTGCCTTGTTGCACTTGGCAATTCTCCCCCTTCTCCCTCTGTTTTTCCACTAGGAGATCTCACACTCCCCTGCCTTGGCAGCGGGTAGACAGACGAGAAGGGGTGGACAGATATATGGACTCAGAACAGCTCAGCAATGGCTCTCCTGTCTCTCCCTGCCTGCGATGGAAGTCTCCCCTGAATTCAAGGATCCCTGAATTCAAAGATCTGGCATTGAGCAGTGGGGATCACTGGTGTTTAAGGCAGCCAGAACCTCTTTTCCTAAGATAGGGAAACTGAATTCAGAGAGGCTGGTGAAAAATCAGTGTCACACTAGGTGACAGAGCTATGAATTGGACTCATTTCCATTGGGAGCTGGGAGCTCTCATGGGCCTGGGGAGACCCAAAGGGCTCTAAACAGCAGCTTCCAGCGTCGTGGCCCTGAGAACCAGGAGCCCACAAGTGAAGGATGAGCAGCTGGCTGCAACTCTGCTTTGCAGTCGTGTTGCGCTGGGGTCTCTGGCTCACTGCCACCTCAAAGCCCTGGGAGGGGTAACTCAAGCCCCATCTAAAGATGGTTTAGGAGAATAAAGCAAAAGAGAGAGTGGTGGGCAGATATGAAGGTGAGGGAGCAGGGCGCATATGATGACAAGAAGATTCTGCGGAGAAGAAGCACAAGGTAGGGAGAGGCAGAGAGGAGCTAGTCTGCACCCACACACCCAGGCCCAGCCCTTCCCCGCAGCAGGAGCATTGAAATGGAAATGACTTGCTATTTACAGTGCCAGCATCCTTCCTGCTCCCCCTCACGGAGCCAGACTGGGGCCCTCCCTGCCTGCCCTCCCAAGGCAGGCAGGGAGGGCCCCAGTCTGGCTCCGTGAGGGGGAGCAGGAAGGATGCTGGCACGCTGTGCCACAGATGTACGTGTGTGGGTGTGGGGGTGTGTGTGAGAGAGAGAAAACAGGGATGCTGTGAGGCTTAAGAATACGTGGGGAGCAGGCTCAGCTCCCTCATTCTCTCTGGACAGCACAAAACCTGTAACGGTGAAAAGGAGCAGCGTGCTCATGATTAAACACATTCTGCCTTCACCATCTCCCTGTGCCACTCCATAGTCATCCAGGGGCTTAGAAACAAGGCAAGGTGGGAGACACAGGGGCTGGGCAGAGCCACAGTTTCCTCCAAGTGGCAGAACAGGCCAGGGGGTATTTCAGACCTCCCTAGAAGTCCCTGGTCATTATTCTGCAGCATTATTCTGCTATGCAGGGAGACACATGCATGGGAGCGCGTAAAAGCAATGCCAGCCCATGACTTGGCTTCATTGACCCACAGAGGTAGCATTGGCAGCAGAAGAGAATCTTGATCCCATGCTGCTCACTGCTGTGGCTGCACTTGCCTGGCCCCAGGGTAATTAGTGTTGCAAGAGCCAGGCACCACTCCAGTTCCTCGGGGCCAGCATCTGCTGACAGGTGCCAGTGAGCAAGAGCTGAGGCTGAGCTGTGCCTGGAGCCAGCACCCTTTCTCTGAGCTGCCAAGCAGCACTTGTGGTTGTGGAGACCTCCCACCGCTCAGTGGGCCCCTTGGCCCATGCTTTCCTGGAGTGTGGAGCAATGTCAAGGTCAGGCTTGTCACAAGGATGTGCCCCCAGTGCTCACCAGAGAGAGGATGATGGGTCCTTTGAGAGCACAGCTATGAGGACACAGAGCTTCAGCACAGCACCCAGGTTTTCATCTCTCTCCACTCTGCCACACACCAAGGGCAACTGTCCCAGACCTGGAAAAAGGTCTGTAAAGACACAGAGAAAGTCTGCAAGGGCTGGCCTGTGACTCTAGTGGCCTGTGCAGTGGTGGGATTAAGCCCACCTTGCAGAGCTCTGAGCTGCAGAGTCCTTTATATTTCCCATTCTTTGCCTTCATCAGGTCTACTCTGAGTAGCACTTCCACAGCACAGGTCTTTGATGTGGCACTCTGCAGACTAGATGATGTTAACTGTCCCCTGGGATGGGGCTGTGGCTGGCAGCAAAGCAACTGTGAAGTCAATTAAGCAGAAAGCCGCTCCTCCAACTACTCCAGGTCCCTCCCTCTCTGCTCTTTCCTACTAGAAACAGGGGTGGAGGCAGAAGAAGGAAGGAAGCCAAGAACTCTTAACACTGGCATTACCTCCCTGGGCAAAGCACGAAAGCAGCCTCATACAAGTCCTTTTGGAAAAAAAACAATAAAAGCAGTGACGCTACAGACCTGGGAAGTAAGAGGTTTTTCAGTCAGGTATTTGGTTCCCTACATGGCACAGCCCACCCATCTCACCAGTCTTATTCTTCTCTTCCTATGCACTCCCAAACATTCACACCAAACCAAATGGCTCATACCAGTGCTAGCCCAGTTCCCAGCCTGGAGATCTGTGGGCTGTTCTCTAGTTGGGCTGTCTCAGGCCAGACGGCCAGAGGTCAGAGGCTGGCTGGTAGGCAGTAGGTGTGCTTAGCATGATAGCTGGTGGGGCTCACCAGATAAAGCATGTCTGGGCTTAGATGATGGCAGGGCAACAATCTTTCACACAGCTGCCTCCTGTTTCAGCAGGGCTGGCTGGGAGAGTTCCCAGTGGGTGTCTTCCTGGCTGCCCAAGGAGAGCAAGACCTGCTCGGTCCTCCCCTTCCCTCCTGCATGGTACCCACATTCATTCAGATGCAATAGGCCAGCAGGAGTGAGGTTCAAATAGGATCAGTCAGGCACTTGCCTATTTTCCAGCTCTCCCTGGCCTTTCTGAAAGAGCTGCCGCCTACACGGCTCCCACGTTGCAGCACAGCTTGCTCCTCAGAGCTGACCACATGAAGAGTGCAAGCCTCCACAGGAAGGACGGGAACCGCCAATCACTTGGCCAAGGTCAGCATCTCAGGGCCTGATCCTGCAGCACCTTGAAACAGAGCCAGTTTGTTACACCAGAGCAAAGACAGTGTAAAAAGGAAGTTATGTTTTGAAGCAATGCAATTGTTCATCATTGCAAGGTTCTTTCGTGTTTTCCTGGGGCAGCTGGAGCCCAGTCCTGGTTAAACAGTATGACGGTCCAGAGCAGAAAGAGCTCAGGATCATTTCCACCTGGCTTTGGGCTGCTTGAAAACTAAGTTGTTTCAGTCAGGCAGTGTGCCTTAGTTTCCCCATCGCTAAGGTCAGTGATGCTCAGCTTCCGTAGAAGCACTGCAGTATGCGGTTGCTGTGCTATAGACCTGGGTCTGATCCTGGCTGTTACTCCATTCCCCTCGTCCGTCTCTGGGCCTTAACAGACTTCTTTCCTGTTTATACCATTACAAGGAAACAAAAAGTCAGGATCTTTTGTGGCTGCAATACACACTGCCTGTTCCCATGGCAAAGAAGGGGCTGCCTGTTTCCCTTCTCCTTCCTGTAGTATGGATTGGGCCCACAGTCCATAGAAGATGCTCTGGCTTTGCTGGCAGAGGAATGTTATTGTTTTGGCCTTTCTCTCCCATAGCAGTACAAGAAGGGATGGGGGACTGATGTGGTGTCTGTGTTGCAGCTTCTAACAGAATTAAAAGGAATCAAAGATCAGAAGTGTGGAACAGCTCCTCTACGGGATGGCCTAACCCAGAAATCTTCGGCCCCGAGGAGAGTTCAGTGATAGGTTTGCAAGATCTTCAGACAGTGACTGGGGAGCAAATACTACTCATTCCTTACTCTTCAAGAACTAGAAGGGCAGAACTCAAAAGAAATGAAAAATCAGCAGGTACAAAAGAAATACATGACAGTGCTTTTGCACACTGCAAGATTCACTTTTTTTTTCAGGAGCCAAAGCCACCAACAGGCTTGGCAGGGGGCGAGGTGCACTCGTGGAAATCTCACCAGGACTTTAAGCCATAAAACAATCCCTAATCTGCTCTTGGTGAAGAAACATGTATGAGCAGAGCCAGACTGTCTATCTCTGCCCTGTTACTCACGTGCTTCAAGAAATAGCACTGCCTGCAGGCAGCTGCCAAGCCACATGCCCTTTGGTCTGACCCAGCATGCCTGTTCTCACCCCCTGCATGCTGCTCAGCCCCATGGCTAGGAAGAAGAGACAAATTCCATGCCTGCCCGCCTGCCTTGGCTGACGCAGGGCAGGCTCAGTGTTATTTCGGGACAAGATTTCCATGAATAACTCCCCTCATCTGCCAAACCCAAATTAAAATTTGCTGCCAACAGTCATGAGCCCTCCCCCCCATTCCTCCCTCTCTTTTCTTTTTTTTTTTGGACAATTTCCTGCATTAAGATAAACCAGTGATAAATCCAGATTGTGCATTAAACACTGGCCCACGCGGTCTGGGAAACAAAGAGCATGAAGGAACACTGCAATTCAAACTGTTGCTAGCTGATAAGCATTTGGGCATGTCAACTTTTAAAGGATTTTCTCAGAACAATTCTTTCAGATTTCCTAATGAGTCTGTAACACGAGATTCTGTGAAAAAGCACTATAGTCTGCAATCACATGAGCCCCAGACCCAGAGAAGTCCTGGAAGGCCCGGTATTGATGCCCTTCTGTGTGAAGGCAAGAAGTCTGGTTAAGGACTGGGAAAAGCTATGGTGCGAGGCCCACAGCTCTGCATGATGTTGTATGATTCTTGCAGTCCGCTCACCAATTTTTGGTCAGCTTTAGGAGGCTCCCAGCCTACTGTCCAGGGTAAAAGGTGCTTGCTTTCTCTAGCCATATCTGGCACTTTCTTCAGAGTGCTGGGGTGCCCAGGCAGAAAATTCCTTGCAAAAAACATCTAGTGTTTTATCTGACTGGGATTTCTCTCTTTTCCTGTTCTCTGGAAATCTACAGGAGTCCTGGGTGCAATGACAGAAAATCTCTTTCTTCTGCCAATGAAGGTGTTCTGCAGCCTTGGAAAAGTGAAAGGAATGGCTCAATGGGTGGCTTCCACTGAAGAATGAGGGTGGGCTCTCATCCAGCAGCCATCTCCACATGCTCACAAAAGCTAACAGTTCCCCTTCTTCCTCACAGAAGCAGCCACAGAGCAGATCAGTGTAGCGTGAAACTTTGCAGCAGCAAGGTTCAGTCTAGCTCAGGCAACCCCTTCACTCACTGAAGCACTGGTGGTAGCTTTGTGCATGAATGCGAGTGTCTGCAAACTAAAGGAGCGATTGAGAGGGCACCAGTGAGGCACACAAGTGGGGGAAGAAATCAGCTGGAAGAGAACAAAGGCATTTGTGCGTGTCATGCCCACCCCAACCCCTGGCAGCTCAGCCTGGAGGGCTGAATGCCCACAACATTCATTTCCCTTCACCTCCACCTGGTCTATTCTAGGAAAGCCTGCCTAGAATTCATTCACCCAAAGCGTCACACTTCACAGCTTCCTTCCCACGCAGAGTTCACCTAGCAGCTTGCCTCCTTGCTCTGAATAAACACTGCTTCCCTGCCTGCCTCCTCACTGCCAGGCTACACTGCAGATGGGCCCTGCCCCAAAGGCAGGCAGGGGTACCTGCCTCCCCCCGCACCCAAGGGAGGATGTGGCAGGCCTAATCCATACCACACTGGTCTTGGGCAGCTGTGTCCTGCTTCCCACCAAGGGCAGGAAGAATGGGTAGGGATAAAAGCTACACCAGAGCCTTCACTCTGGTTTTTGTTTCCAGCCAGGGCAAGCAGCGGCAGATGCTCCCAGGTGGTAACACCAAAAGGTTCAGTGCTCAGGGCCAACCTGGTGATGTGGCCCCAGTTAGATCCCAACCCACCTCTCTGAATCTCTCTGGTGTTAAGCCATGGGCAAATGCCTGTTTTGAGGACAGCAGCAGGTTTGCGGCTCTCTGGAGAAGAGTCCCAGCTCCTCTCTGGCTCCTTGACGCAGAGGGCTGGCAGTGCCCAAAAGCCCTTGGTTGATGTAGATTCTGACCCAGTCCTTCCTACAGTAGAAACAACTGATTTTCATGAAAGCTGCCCATCAGCAGTACATCACAGCACAAGGGCAAGACACTCAGTGAACCACCACTCTCCTCAGACATCTCTGAGGCAACCACAGCCATAAGCTAAGAGCAAGTTCAGAATCTCACCTGCTTTCGGGACTCAGGCCAGCGCTCATTAATGAAGGAAATGTACTGATCCAGAACACAGAACACTGTCCTACTCTGAAAGGACACGTTCAAGTAAGCAAAGACATGGTAACAGTGCTTCGACTATGAAATATGCAGAACAAGTTTTTTCAGGAAATAGATCAAGGACTGCTTCTGTGGGGACTGATAACATGAGATGTGAAAACCCAGAGAAAAGCAAAGAGAGAACTGGCCACTTGGGGAATGCGCACATGGAGAGCCCAGCAAGCCCAGATGCAGAAGATAACAGACTGTGATATTACTACCACTAGAACAGACTTAGATGGTGAGATTATGAATACTTCTATCCCGTTTCAGTCTCTCGCAGGGGTAGATGGCAATACATGGAAACTCCAACAAGCCCCATGTTCAAGCCTTACAAATGGAATTATCCAACATGCTGCCTCTACCCAGGACTTCATTTATGAAAAATTCAACGACAACCAAATTCACCATTTCACCTGCTTGTAGCAATAAGCTAAACATCAGACTGATGGCAGGGCAGACAATGGCTTGTATCCCTATGAATCTGTTATTTTTATGTCATTTAATCCCTGTCATTTTAACCCTCTGTGCCCTGCAGGCAGATGCTTGTATCACCAAGAAGGACACTTCCCTCGTCTCTTCTCCCAATTATTTTCAGACTTCCTGAGCTGGCTGTAGTTTCATTAAGTAACTCTCTCTGGATTTTCTTTCCATGAATTTGCCTTGTTTCTTTTTGACTTCATATAAACTTCTACCACCCTAACAAGACAAAGACTTCCACAGGCCAACTCATATGTAAAATTTCCCAAAACGTAAATCCTCCTGTTGCCCCTCAGCTTTGGCTCTAAAGGACACTCTTCCACTGTTGCAATTTAAAAAAAAACAACAAAAAACCAACACATCATACTCTTGTAGATGGTCTGGCCCAGAGTTTTTGGCAGGTGCTCCCCAAGGCAGCCGTAATCACTCATTTAAATCTCATTTATTTTTATTTTAGAAAGCTCCCTAACAGCACAAAAGATTTTTTTCATGCATCTCACTGGAATTTTGTGTATATTGCCATGGCAACCATGCCAGAGATTTTTGTGGTCCCAGACCCATTTTATTGGTTATTAGATATCTGTGCAATAAAAATATATATATAGCTTTGTTCTCCCATCTGTCTGTTCCATCTGCTTATTTCCAAGTGAAATACAACCATTTGGCTCAGCCACAGCTTTCTCTCCTTCCTCATGGGACTGGCTGAAGGAAACAGAGATGCATCTGCTGGTGGTCATGGAAGTGGTGAAGGGAAGGAGGAATGAAAGACATTGCTGTGGACATGAACCTGACCATGACACACATGGAAAAGCCTATCAACTGTGATGACAACACCTGCAGGGTTAACCAAATTCTTCCTCACAGTCCAAGTCCCTGGCCACTATAGCTGGCCTGCCCATTTACCAATTATCTCCCAGATGTGAAGGGGAAGAGAAGCTCAAGAGGACTCTGGCCAACACAAACCTCATTTGCCCCTGGTGGAACTGCTGTGGCCCGGCTGCAGCTCAACCCCAGCCGGTTGGTTTCCTGTCACTGGGGAAGTTGAGTCAAACGTTATGCCAGCGGTCAGCGAACAGGAAACTCATCACAGCTCAGCTGCATCCATTAAGAGTCCTTTCTACCTTCCCAAAAGAGAAGGAGACAAGTATCACCTCATCCCAGTACACGCTGTTCCATGGAATGGGAAAACACCCATAATGAGACCTCTGTGCCAAGCTGACCATGTTCCTCCCTATAGTCATCTGCCTCAGATCGGAACCCACGCTGACAGCTATTTGACATGCCCCCATCTGAGGGACTAATTCCTTCTGGCAATGTTTGCCTTGCCTGTACACCCCCACAGCCTCTGCTGGGCGAGAGGATGCGTTTCCAGCCTCCCAGCTCCTTTACATTATTTAAGCTGTCGGTTGTTAATTATAGCACTGCATTTCAACTTGATGCTTCCCAGGGGACCAAACTACACTAACAGACTAAAAGCGGTTCCCAATTGAACACTTTGGGAGCCTCTGCTAGAACTGAGCCTATGTCTCCATCAACCAGGGTGAGAGATTCCCTACTGCCCTGACTGCTCCCAGGAGACTGGAACTGCACCTTCCACTCTAAGACCCGTATCTGCACTTTCTTACCCTACAGAATGAACATTCCCACTCACCAGATGGGAGCCATGGCTTTCTTGCAAGGGATGTCAAATTCACCTTCAGCTTTCTTAACGTAAACGTCTCCTCACCTGCCTCCCTGTCAGCTCTGAATCTCAGTGCAGACAGAAGGGGCAGGGAGGATGCACAGACTTGTCTAGTTGGGGATGCCTCAGAGTTCAAAGCACAGAGTAACCCTCACCACAGCCTCTCCCACTGCTCCACCCTGCTTCCACCTGACCTGCAGAGCAAGACCAGGGTGACTTGGTCCCATCAGTCGAGCTCCCCATTTCTAACAGGCCAGAAAAACCCTGCTGCCTTTCTGTTGGAGCAAATCCAATCTCTCAATCCCACAACCATGACCACCAAGCCTTGGGGACCCACACACCCCTCTCAATGAGGAAGGCATTACCAGCAGTTGCTAAGCAAGCAGTCAGGTCAAGTGAGAATAAGCAAATGAGAAACTGATGTGATGTTGATGCTTTCTAGCTTGTAGCAATATCCTCCAGCCAGGCTGCCCCTTCGCCTTGCGTGACCACGGAAACATCTGCTTCAAATACAGAAACAAGTGCAGTGATCAAACCATCAACTTGCTCAGGGCAAGAACATGGAAAAAAAAAAGGTGGGGGTAGACAGCATGGGGAAAGGCTTGAGGATCCTAGCTGGCCAGCTCCTGACACAAGAGCATCCATTTCCCTTGACTGTGTTAAGGGAGATGTTGCTTTGTGGGATTTGTTTCCAGAATCAGATCAATGGCTCAAAATGTGCCAGAAGAAACTCAAAAGCTGGTTTAAGAGTGCTTCAGAAAGCACCTGCTGCTTGCACCACCTTCCAGTTGTAGTCACGTGAGTCCATGTCCTGCTAGCTGAGCACCACAAAAAGCAGCACAGCCCAGCAACTAAAGCCAAGGGAGGTCTGGCTATGCACCCTCTGCCGCTCTCGACTGGTTGGAAGCGTTCTTCTCAACACCTACTGAGCAATCACCATAAGAGAGTTCACAGCATGCTTAGCAGGATACAACTCTTCCTAAACACAAGAAAAAGCAGAAAAGAGGCAATAAATGAAAAAGAAGAAAAACAGAAAGGTGAAAATTGTATTGCATTGAGCCATAACTACAGTTGAGAACAGCCTTTAGACCAGGAGATTCAGGACTTCTGTTCAGCTCCTACATGCTTTGCCAAATTTGCATGAACAACCCACAGTAATTATAATTTCATCTTGAATAGGTATCATTTTAATTGTGACTGCTTTTCCTGCTCAGTGCTAATTGGAGAAATCACAAAAGAACAGCAAAGCGGGAAGGCTGTTGTTACTTCAGCCTTTCCTTCCTCCAGCCAGCTCACATGCCCCATCAGACCCCCTTTCTGGTTGACCCCCCTAAAGCTTCCTGCAATGCAAAACAAACCACACAATGCTGAAATAATTACAACCCCTAAGTGGCCGCGCAAAGAAACCAAGCACCTTCCTGCTCTGGATGACTACAGCTCTCAGCAAAGCTGCCTCAGAACATGCTCCCAACCATGGACCCACTTTGACACTTGCTGGTGGGGTCTGCAACTT
>NW_010972580.1:1827650-1836477 GCF_000737465.1 Haliaeetus leucocephalus | reverse complement strand
TTTATTGAAGCAAGCGGCAAACAGGCAAAACAGTGCTGGGCAGCCGGAGAGTCTCCGCTCTACCAACGGCGCGCGCCCCCCTCCTTCAGAGTCCCCTTTTTATAGTTTTTTTGTTGCCAGGTTTAGAGTCCAGAGTCCGGGCCCACGTGGCCTTGTTTAGTATCTTCTGCGATTGCACGCCTTGTTGCTGGGGCAGTCGTGGGATGAAGGCTGTAGTCTTCTTCTGTGTTTCTTGTCATCTGGAGCATGCGTACTTTAAAATACCTCCTTATTAGGCATTGAAAGCTAATACATCTTGTTCACTTAGCAAGACATTGCAGTTACAAAGTTTCCAACCACACCTGCTTGCAAAGGCTAACACTGCCTTGCAAAAACGAACACATTGTGCAAGGCTTACAGAACCGGTTTGATTAACAAACACATAAAATAAATTTATCACAATCCCCCCTTTTTGTTTTCATCATTTTGTTGGTCAAACCGGATTACGGTTTCTCGAGCTAGAGAATGGGAGTTTCTCTTTCACCAATGTTGGCTTCCTCTAAGTACTCACATTGCCTTCTTAATAACATTAGGTGTGCAGCTTCTGATCAATTTTTTACTAATCCAATAATTCTATTCAATATACAAGGTCCAAAAGTTAATATCAACATTAATACAGCTATTGGTCCTATTATGGTTGACAGCAAAGTAGTTAACCAAGGGGATTTGGTAAACCAGGATTCATACCAGTTCTGTTGGGCTTCTCTTTCTCTTTTCTGGTTTTCTAACCCCTCTCGTAATTTTGTCATGGTATCTCTAACTACTCCTGTGTAATCAGCATAAAAGCAACATTCTTCTCCTAGGGCTGCACAGAGCCCTCCTTGCTGTAGGAATAGGAGATCCATCCCTCTTCAGTGTTGTAGCACTACTTCTGACAGTGAGGTTAAAGATTTTTCTAATGCTGTTATTGATTTTTCTATTTTTTCTAAATCTTCAGCTACAGCAGCCCTTAAAGAACTAAATCCTTGTTTCTGTTGGATGAGCGAGGTGATTCCCGTCCCTGCTCCTACTGTCCCAATACCTAACAGTGTGGCTATTGTAATTGCAGTTATGGGTTCTCTTTTCACTCTTTTTCGTGTTTCAATATCCCAATAATCATAAATTACACTTTCTTGGTGATACAATATCCTCGGGATAATAGTGACTTGTATACAATATTCTTGAGAGGCATCAAACACACTTAGAGATACACACGGAGTAAGTCCCGTTTTTGAACATATCCATCGAGCTCCTTCCTGGGGAATAATCCACTTTTTGACAGTTTTTTGATGTTGGTATTAATGGAACTACACAGTGTTTGTTTTGCCTTAGGTACTGTACCTATACAGGCCCCTATTCCAGTAACATGTTGCATGGTTATTCCCTCCTTCCTGTTTCCTCAAGAGCATTGAGAAGGTGTAGTCTCTGAGCTCAAGTTATATGTGTCATTAATTCTAATTGCCTCATAAAAGGGTGGATTGACATCATAGCAAAGCCAACAACTCTCTGTTAAGTTTGATTTGGTATGATTTAAAGTTTGGTAGGTAGCTTGTATTATTGCCCGTAGAGGATTTGGCTGATTTCTTTCTCTTGGGATTCCTTCAATAATATCACTTCTTCCTATGGTTATATCATGTGTTGGGGGTACTATTTCGGGTTCCTTAACTATGGAATTAGGACCTACAGCCTGCGGACGTTTTATTTTTTCCTTCTTCATAAAAATAAGTATTCCCCTGTCGTTTCCCTGTTCCCAAAACCTTACTCCCCAGGTCTTACCAATCTTCCATGCATCGTGTTGGGGCTGCAATACTTGAATCGTTAAGTACTTACAATTACCAGGATTAGCTAAACCTCCCTCAAATCCATAAGTAGGCTTCTTACAGCCCGTGGGTCCCCTGTCAACTGTAAGATATTGGTCAGGAGTTTGGGCCTTCCAACCTCCCGTTGTTATAGTTTCACATCCCCAATAAGCACAATAATATTCCCCTGGATAGTTACAATAACTTTTTCCTGGGTTAGAACTGGGGCACCAATAGGTGGCTTTTGCATTTCCTTCTTCCGGTTTTTGCCGACATACATAATGATCTCCTATTAAGGTCTCAAATAATTCACAATTGGTAATAATAAACTTGGGTGCCCCAACGGCAACGGTAGTATTAAGAATTTTCTGATCATCCCATCTACTAAACGTCCACTTATAGGGTTGATGAGGGTTCTCGTTCCCACAGGCAGGTTTCGCCAGCATCGGTAACAGACTTATTATCCACATACCTAGATATAAGATTGAGAAAAGTGGTGTGGTCTTGCTCTTTCTATAAGCATTTCCAAATTTTTGACATTTAATTTGGTTTTTGGTTTTATTCCCCGAGGGAGATGAGAAACTTCGGGGTGGCCCTGAGGTTATTGGGTTTGGGAGTTGTGAGTCAAGGGGCCTCGTGTGCCGTTTCTGGAGGTGGTTCATCAACCTCAATCCCCACAGCAGTACGCCTCTGCCTTCTCCTCTGCCTACTCTGTTGCTTAGAGCAGCGAGGCGTACCATCTTCTCGGCAGCAGTCGTTATTTTTCAGGGGAACCTCCGTTGTCATATTTAGTCGACCTTGACTTATAGCTCTCCCAGCTCTTATCTTTCACCTCCCAGACTCCACACCTCACTCTGGCCACGGTCCGTCTGCAGGTTACATGTACGATTTTGGCCTTTGTTGGACAGGGCTCATTTGTATGGAAACAACACTTCTCGGGATTTATGCCTTTGGCAAAGATATCCCACCACTTTTGGGAGTCTTTTATAATTCTCCCGGTTGTTACTCCCACACATAATGCTTGCTCAGTTAGTTCCCGTTCGTAATTATAACATTCGTGGCAAATACCACTAGGGGAATACCCATAGGAGCAGTGGGTCCACCACTTTTCTCTACAGAGTTTACACCTGTAACATACAAAGGGATAACATATACAGTTAGGATCTTTACAAAAGATAGTCTCACTCATCCGCTTTTCTTCGGAACTTAATTTTCAAGCTGTCAGGGTCTCTGGTCGCCTCCCAGTGAGAACTCTGAATTGGTCCTTTGATTCTGCTTGCATGAGTCCACCCTCTTTCGGCAGTCCGGACTGCAGTATCTGTAGTAAGCAAAACAAGAAACGGTCCCTCCCAACAGGGAGTTAGAGATGACTCTTTCCAAGTTTTGATCAATACCTTATCTCCAGGCGTAATTTTGTGTATTGCAATATCTAAGGGTGGCCTCTGCACTATCAGTCCCTTCTTTATTAGTTCTTGCCGTCTCTTCATGAGTTCAATGATATACTCCTGTAAGAATTTTTCTTCTACCTTTGGGTGTTCGATTGGCATTTCTAGGTCATAGGGCATCCCATATAACATTTCAAAAGGAGAGATCCCAGTGTCTCCTCTGGGTTGTGTCCTTACATTTAATAGGGCTAATGGCAAGCATTTTATCCAATTCATTTTAGTTTCAATGATTAATTTAGTCAAATGTTTCTTAATTTCGCCATTCATTCTTTCTACTTTTCCTGAACTCTGTGGATGCCATGGGGTATGATATTCCCATTTAGTCCCTAAGGGATCCAAGGCCTCCTTGATAACCTTGGAGGTAAAATGGGGTCCCCGATCTGAATCAATTACTGCTATGTTTCCATACCGTGGTACGATGTTTTCCAGCAGTACCTTGACTACGGTTTTTGCAGTGGCTCGGGCTACCGGAAAGGCCTCCACAAAGTGGGTCAAATGGTCCACCAGTACTAGGAGATATCTGTATCTGCCCACTTTGGGAAGTTCGGTGAAATTGCTTTGTATTCTTTCAAATGGTCTTTTAGCCAGTTCACGCCCTCCTGGAACTCTTTCCCTGAGCTGATGCTTATTTACCCTTTGGCACGTTAGGCATTCCCCAACGATTTTCTTGGCTATATCGTATAGTCCTATACACATATACTTAGTTCCGAATTGGTCTACCAATGCCTGTATTCCCCAATGAGTTTGCCTGTGAAATTCTCTCATTATTTTCCATGCCACCCGCTTTGGAATTACTTCTCTTCCATCAGGGAGAAACCATTTCCCTTCCTTTTCAATAACTCTTGCTTGTTTAAGTTTCTCCTTTTCTTGAGTGGTAAAACTCACGATACCATTGGCTTTTATTTGAGTCTGTGTTTGTTCCACTTCCCTTACGATTAGTAAGGCGGCTTTCTTTGCTTCTTCGTCAGCCAAATTATTTCCCCTTATTTGTTTACTGATACCCCTCTGATAGCCTTTTACATGTACTACTGCAATTTGTTTAGGTCCTCTTAGAGCCTTTAGAGTTTGTTTTATCAAGGCCTCATGTACTAGGCCTTTCCCTTGAGAGTTCACTAACCCTCGTTCTTCCCAAATTTTGCCAAATGTATGAACTACCCCGAATGCATAGTTGGAATCTGTAAATACTGTCCCTTGTTTATTTTCCAGTAACTGCAAAGCTCTTAGTACTGCATATAATTCACAAGCTTGGGCTGACCACGGTCGCATCGAGGGGGCCAGATTCTTTTACCTCTAGGGTGGTCCCATCTATTATCGCATACCCTGACCTTCGCTTCCCATTTACCATTCGTGATGACCCGTCTACAAATAATTTCAACCCATTCGGTAGTTCCTCTTCTTCCAAATCTTCTCTAATTTTGGTTTGGTGTTCTATTAATTGTATGCAATCATGAATTAAGTTCTCGCTTGGTTCCCCGTATAAGAACTGAGCTGGGTTTTGCAGGCTAGTTGTTTCAAGCTCCAACTTGGGGGAATGAATTAGGATACCCTCGTATTTCAACAGCCTGGCGTCAGTGATCCATTTGTCTGCCTTCTGCTGTAATACCCCCCGTACGTTATGAGGCGTATACACTTTCAATTCTCCTCCTAGAGTTACTTTCCCAGCTTCTTCAACTAAAAGGGCCGTGGCTACTATAGCTTGTAGGCAAGTAGGCCATCCCCTACTAACCGGATCTAATAATTTGGAAAAATACCCCACGGGTTTCTTTCTTCCAGCCCATTCTTGGGTTAATACCCCAAAGGCTGTTCCTCCCTCTGAATTCACAAACAAATAAAACGGTCGTCTAATATCGGCTAAACTTAACACCGGAGCATTTACAAGGTCAGCTCTGAGGCTTTCTAGACTCTGTTCGTCCTCCTGAGTCCATTTTATTAATCCTACCCCTACTAATTTCTGATACAAAAACTTCACTTTGCTGCTATAATTTTCGATCCATTGTCTACAGTACCCTAAAAGTCCTAACAATTGCCTTATCTGTCTCTTACTTGTTGGTGCCTGGAGGGATAAAATACCATTCACTCGCTCAGGATCTAATTTCTTAGTTCCCTTACTTAGCCGGTGTCCTAAGTATTTTACTTCCTCTTCAGTAAACTGCAATTTAGACTTTGAAACCTTTAATCCCTTTAGGCCTAAAAAGTTCAATAATCTAATGCTCTCATTTCTAACAGCCTCTTGATCTTCCCCAGCTAACAACAGATCATCTACATACTGCACTAAAGTCACTTCTGGGTTTGATTCAAAAGTTTCTAATACTTGTTCTAGAGCTTGCCCAAACAAATTTGGTGATTCTGTAAACCCTTGTGGGAGTACAGTCCATCTTAATTGTTGTTTCCTATGGGTCTCAGGATCTTCCCACTCAAAGGCAAAATAATCCCTACACTTCTCCTTTAGAGGGCAGGCCCAAAATGCGTCCTTTAAGTCTATTACACTATACCATTTTAATTCAGGGGAGAGTTGACTTAGTAAAGTATATGGATTGGCTACCACTGGGAATCTAGTAATAGTCCTCTTATTCACTTCTCTTAGATCCTGTACTAAACAGTAGGACCCATCCGATTTCTTTATGGGCAGAATGGGGGTATTGTGTGGTGACATGCAAGGTTCTAATAATCCCTGCTGCAACAACCTTTCGATCACTGGTTGTAGTCCATATCTGCCCTCTTGTGACATGGGATATTGTTTGACTCTAATTGGAACTTCTGCGTTCTTAATGGTGACTTCAAAGGGAGCAATGTCTAATCGTCCTACTGACTCCGGGGTATACCATACTTCAGGACTGATTTTAGCTTCATCCTCTGTTGTCAAAACACACAATTTTACCGCTATTTCTCTGTTCTTTATTTCTAAGTTAATTCCTAACTCAATCATTAGATCTCTTCCTAATAAATTGTATTCTGCTTCAGGTACTAACAAAAAGGATCCTATTCCCATTTGAGATGGAGTTTCTATTTTCACTCCTTTTATTACTGGTACCTGAAACGGTTCCCCTTTTGCTCCTATTACTTGTAATTTCTCCGAGGACAGTGTGCATCCTCAGGGCACTAACTGGACAGTAGACCTTTCTGCCCCAGAGTCCACAAGGAACTCTACTTCTTGATGCTGGGGACCTAATTTTAATTTTATCAAGGGCTCTGTTTTCCTAGAGGTCCCCAGCAAATAGAGCCCCTGACCCCCCTAATCTTCTTTAAACATTCGTTCATCCTGTATACGCTTTCTGCAATTCCTCCTCATGTGTCCTTTCCTTTGACAGTGAAACACTCAATCTGTCTCGAATTCTTTATGTCACCCTGGCTTCCCTGAGGACTTTCTTTTGTCCCTTGGGCACTACATCCCCCCATACAGGATGCTATTCCTCTCTGTCCTTCTCGGACAGCTGCCACCAAAATCCTTGCCTGCTTCTTCTGAATCTCTTCCTCCCTTCTCACATACACTTTCTGAGCTTCCCTCAACAGCTCATCTAATCCTCGCTCCTGCCAATCTTCCAACTTTTCCAGTTTCTTTCTAATGTCTACCCATGATTTCGCCACAAGCTGAGTTTTTAACAGGGCTTGCCCCACCGGAGTGGCAGGATCCAGCCCGGAATAGAGCTGCAGATTCTTTCTCAATCTCTCTAACCATTCAGTGGGGGGTCTCATCTCTCTTCTGGTGTTCACTAAATGCTTTGTTAATATTCTGTCCTCGGGGAACAGATTCCTTAATGAATGCCTTGAACAATTATAGTACGCAGAGCTGCCATATGGGTTCTATGTTCCGCATTCTGGTTATCCCAGTTTGGCCGCTGTAGTGGCCATTTAATATCTGCGCCTGGACCGTGTTGGTGTTGCTGATCCCAAACTCTCATTCCTGCTCTTCGAATCATTTCCCTTTCCTCTACTGTGAATAGTATACCTAAAACTGCCTGCAACTCTTCCCAGGTATATACATTAGGACCCAAAACCTGGTCTAACCTTTCGGATACTCCCAAGGGGTCTTCTAAAAGGTTCCCCATCTCCTTCTTGAATTCCCTTATATCTCCGGAATTCAAGGGTACCGGCACAAATCCCATGCCAGGTTGTGGGCCCCCCATAGCTATTTCTCTTAAGGGGTATAGTCTTTCCTCTGACTGCTCTTTCCTCCTAGTCTGACTCCTTGTTATTCTCCGAAGCTCTTCAGGGGAACTACAAGAGCCTAAGTCTGCATCTGGGACTGTCGGGGGAGAGGAGGAAGGGGGGGTTGGGTCAGGCACGAGTGCAGGGGGAACATAAGGGGGAGGAGGTGTGGGAAGCTCTTCGAGGTTTTTAGTTTTTTTCCTATGATTCTTTTCACTTAGAGCAAACACATGGATTCGGGTATCTAATCTTATCCATAAACTAGCATATTCACTCTCTTCTAAACTAAAGGGTTCCTTAGAATTTACATATATGTTTAGGGCCTGACATATCCAATCCTCAAATGTCCCAAAAACAGGCCAAAATACCCGATCTCTTCTGATTTGTTTACCACCCCACACCTGCATGCAATAATATATCATTTTTTCTCTGCTTTTGCCTTGTCTGGGTGGCCAGTCATCCCAATGGGCAATCATTAATCCTAGAGGGCTGTCTGGCGGTATGTCGGGTAACCTCACCTTGGGGCCCCTCATGGAGTCAGAAGGCTTGCTTTTCTTCTGCCCCATCTTCCGAAGTGCCTTCTCACACACACACACACATGCACCCCTCGTTCGTGGCTCACGCCCTTGCGGGCAATGAGAACTGCACTACAAGAGGGTCCGCACTCACTTCGCTCCTTCCGGGAGCGTCTCGTTCATGCGCACTTCGGGAAACCCACCCCAACCGAACGGGAACGCTTTCAATACTCACTTAACCTGGAGTCTTCGTCCGGATCTTCGTGCACGAAAATTACGGGGTACTGCAGTGTTCTTTTGCCTGCTTGCCAAATTTAGGGTTCGGAGGTAAGGGTCTTGGAAAGGATATCGTCCACTCTGGGGCCATCCAAGGATGGGGTGCCTCCCCAGAGTTTAGATTCCGAACCAAGTTAACCTTATCCGAGTCACGACACCAAATTTGTTATAAGCGGCGACAAAAAACTGTATGCCAGCCCATGGGTAATCCAATCAAAGTTTATTGAAGCAAGCGGCAAACAGGCAAAACAGTCCTGGGCAGCCGGCGACTCTCTGCTCTAGGAGTGCGCCCCCCCCCTTCAGAGTCCCCTTTTTATAGTTTTTTTGTTGCCAGGTTAGAGTCCAGACTCCGGGCCCACGTGGGCTTGTTTAGTATCTTCTGCGATTGCACACCTTGTTGCTGGGGGAGTCGTGGGATGAAGGTTGTAGTCTTCTGTGTTTCTTGTCATCTGGAGCATGCGTACTTTAAAATACCTCCTTATTAGGCATTGAAAGCTAATACATCTTGTTCACTTAGCAAGACATTGCAGTTACAAAGTTTCCAACCGAACCTGCTTGCAAAGGCTAAAACTGCCTTGCAAAAACGAACACATTGTGCAAGGCTTACAGAACAGGTTTGATTAACAAA
>NW_010972580.1:1721239-1827615 GCF_000737465.1 Haliaeetus leucocephalus | reverse complement strand
TTTCCCCTTAAAATCGGCCGCTCAAACAAACCGCTGTGGTTCTCAGAAGGCTTAAGCCCGCAGCAACCCCTCAGAGACCCTCGCCTCAGAGACACCCCTACTCCCGCCCCCAGCCCTCCCTCACAGCGACAGCACCCACGCGCATAACGGTCGGAGGAGGAGCCTTATATACCCTCGGTGAGGCGCGGCCGAAGGGGATTGGCCAGGAGCCCCGGCAGCGGCGCTGGATTGGTCAGGACGCAGTCCCGCCCCCGCGCTTCCCTGAGGGGAGGCCCCGAGGGTGCGGCGGGGCTGAGGGGTGTCGGTCGGTCTGTCTTGCTGCTCCTGGGAGCCTGCGGGTCTGGGATAAAAACGCTTGAATGGGAGTTATAAGGGGGAGAGTGGGTGCCTGAGGCATTCAGAAGGTGAAGTGTCTTCTACAAAATGGGCTTCTGCAGCTGGGAGTGGGTGTTTGTGGCTCCCGTGGGGTGGGTTGGAGTCTGCAGGGTATACAAGCGGCCACAGGGCTCTGGGGTTGAGCATTACAGCCTTGGGTAGGGTCCACATGCCCTCTGTGGTTCAGAGGTGGAGGACATATTGCTGCTGTACCAGGGCCCTTACCCAGCACTGGACTTGGCTGGGCTGGGCTTTGGCCTGGGCTGTCCCCTGGATCCCTTCTGCCCCAGCCGATACAATGGAAGAGGGTCTGGGGGTAATACATAGCTGTTTGGTTTCTCATGAAGGCAACTGTACTTCTTTAAATAACTTAATTCTCATTGCTTAATAGTCTAATATCCAGCCCAAAGCCTTTGGGCTGTGAATTACGCAAATTTGCTTGCCTGCCTTTCAGTGGATGTGGACAGCCATCTCTCAACACCATTTCAGGGACTGGTAGCCCACTCCTGCCCCTTTAGCTGCCTCTGACCTGAACTGAACACCCTTGACCTCTCAGTTCTGTAGAGGGAGCGGTTCAGGCCTTCCAGATGCCATCTGCCCTCTTTAATTTGTCATCTTTTAAGGCATGATGCTCCAAAGTGGACGGTCTCCAGCTGAGAGCTCATCAGCAGTGAGCAAAGCGCACTAATTATCTCCTACATCTTGCATATGATAGCAAGTACGTATCTTTGGAGGAGAAAGAGCACACCAAGTGGATAGCGGTCTTTTTGGGCTTGAAAGAAAAGATATGCAAAATTACACAGGAACACTTCTAATTAATTGCTGCCTATGGACAGCAGCTGGCAAGACAGCCCTTTGCCCATCAGCATTCAGACAATTAGTTAGCTCTGTACTCCACCTGAGATGGCGGAGCAGCTCTGTATTTATTCATATTTTGGATAAGATCAAAGTGAATCACTGCCATGATTTATTGTCTGCAGAGAAAAATCTCTACATCTCATTTCTTCAAAGAGTGCAGTCTTCAGCTCAGGGATCAAAGCACTGTCAGGGAGACATTCTCCTCTGGGGAGAGTTCATGACTGAGCTTCTCACTTCTTTGGTGCCTTTTGGCAGGAGCTGTCTGTGACAGGCAGCCTGTTCTTTGCTTGTGTCACCAAGGACCTCCAGCCCAAAGCCAGCTTGCTCACAGTGGCAGGTGCTACCATGAGAGTTTATCCTTGGCATTGCCAACTAGGCAGCCCTTTTTCCTGGAAATCCAGGTGGTTTGTGGTCAGGCGGGAAGAGTCCTCAGCTGCAGCTGGACTGGAGACTGTTAAGAGAAGCCAAGCAAGAGAGCACAGGCTGCTGAAGACAGACCCAACAGCAGCGTCCCACTGCCAGTACTGATCCTGGAGCTATTGCCGCCTTTGGGGTTCACCTCCGAGACAACAGCACGAGCCAGCCCCTGATGCAGCTCTCTGGGCACTCCCACATTCTCCCTCTGCACCTAAGCTAATCAATCTGCATCTCCCTGTAGGTACTGAGTGAGATGCGATGGTCTGGGCAGACTGTCTTCATGGTTTGGGGTGGAACACGTTGTGCGAGGCATGGGGACGCACTCTTTCCTAGGTCCCTGGTGAGGTGTGATGAAGTCCATCTTACATCACATAAGCAGCAGAAACAACTCAGTTTTTGCACTAGTTCCCTGTCTGTAGGCTTTTTGCCACATGTGCAAGGGTACTGCTGTGCAGTGGGTAGTCGGGATCCAAGATACTTCTGGAGTTGCAGTGAATTAATACAAGGCTGTCATCAAGGTGTTTATCCCTCCATTGGATTAGGCAGTTTTAACAAGAAAGAAACAATCCCATACGCTCCAACTCAAAGCAGGTCTTGCTTAAGGCTGAGGTTACACAAGCAGGTGCTGGAACTGCAAATAGTAAACTGAACTTGCAGTTACCTTGAGATAGGAAGTATATTATAAACTGTCACAAACAACAGCAGTCATGGTATTTGCTCATAATTATTTCAGGGTTTTTTTTCATTAAAAATCTCCAATTGTGTATCAAGTAGTTAGCGATCAGATATGTTTTAGAAGTGGTTTTATTCAGCAGTCCCAGAATCCAGAGGGAGAAGGTGTAGTCTGTCACCTCTGGCACCTGTCAGACTGGCAGGACCACGTTCATCTGGCTTACCCTGCTGCTGGGAGGCCCTGAGTTTCAGGGGGCACTGGGAGCAAAGCAGCAGCAAAGCCTGAGGAAGAGCAAAAATGGGCATAAAAGAGGCAGAGCTCTTCCTTAGCAGAGGAAATTCCTCCTGCTTCCACCTCCACCACTTCCATCCTGGCTTTCAAAGAAAGATGGACCCCTGCAACATAGAGAGCCTTCCAGGAGAAGGGGACAGCCTCATGGCACAAGCTGTTTTCCCTGAGAGGGTGTTTGGAGGACAGGTGGACCGCAACCCACTGGAGACCTGTGGGCTTGCTCAGATGCAGGTGGCCTCAGTAAGGGCAAACTTGGAGACTGCTCTCCTGAATTGTTGCCACAGGCCATGCAGGAGGCTGTCTTCCAGCACGGGGAGGACTAGGGGGCCAGGAGGAAGATGTCTGGATGGAGTTCACTCATTCAGAAGCGTTGGTGCCCCTTGCCCTGCCTGTGCCAGGCTCAGGATAGTTCAGCTGATTGCTGCCAGAAGTGCTGGTGTGTGGATGTGGGTGGCAAGGGGCTGGGAACAGCAACCCCAGCACTACCATCTCCTCCATCCCCAGCAGCAAGAACAGTCAGCTCCTCACACTGAAGATCACATGAATCTGGCCACAGTCATCCTTCATCGGATGGCAAAATTTGATGTTGCTTGCAGCACCGAGAAGCCCTCAGCTGGCTCCAGGCCTTTCCCTGGCCCAGTTCTACTGTTTGGTGACAACCCCTTGCTCAAGCCTGGCAGCCTGCAAGAAAGGCTGAGAAAAGCTCAGCTTGCAGTCACGCGAAAATTCTTTCCTCTCTTGGGGTCCTCTGTGCAACTAGAAAGTAGTGAGCTTGTCACCGACAGCTACAGGCACACCAAACACACTGCCCTTCGCTCCTACACCCACCCATCATGCCTTTCCTTTTCGAGGCAGTGCCACATGCTAATCAAAAGCCAGACCTTCATTTTCTGCCTTCAAATCCACCCCATCCTGGGGGAGGAGGGCTGTGAGCCAGATGGGGGGTCTTTAATGTTTCTCAGCAGGCTTGGCCCTACTGGCCTGAGCGGCCACCTCAAAGGGGTTTGGGTTGCAATTTGCCTCATTATTGGAGCTGACATGCAGCCTCCCTGGGACACATCCTGTGCCCAGGAGAGCTACCTAATGAGACATCACGTAAGCTAAGTGGTCCTGCTGCTGTTGACTGGGGAAGGGAGCTGGGCTTCAAAGGACCCCACTCACTTCCTTTGTCCAGAGGAAATTTCCCCACGTCATTAAAACTGGTGGGCCTGTGAGCCTGCAGGCCTTGGTGTTGGAAAATAGCACAGCGTTAGCACCGCAGGGCAGGGCAGCCCTCCCGAGAGGGATTCACTGGGGGCATTGATGCTGTTCGACACCAGGGTGGCTCCTGCTGCGCTGCAAAGTCCTGCTGTGCTTGCAGGGGCAGTTATGAGCTTATAATTTTACAATGCGTGGGGGATGTGGCTGCTCACTGAGGGCAAGCTCACTTGGGGTCTGTCACATCCATGCCTGCTGGCACTCTCCACTTGGGGTGCCTCTGGAGCCCAAGGCAGCTACAGGGATGGAGTGACTCACCCTCTGGAGGGTCTGTCCATCACCACTGATGCCAGAGCACTGAGGGCAGTGACACTCATAACCTTGGCACTACATGGAAAGTTTCTTGTCCTTGTGAGCATCGCACCTCTGTGCCATCCCCAAGTCCTCACATGTGTGTTCACTACAGACACTCTGCAGTCCCTTGGCTCCTTTAGACCCCCAGCAAGGGATGCTCTGGTGCAGGAGAGTTTGAACAATTACTGTGAGCAAATAGAAATGAGAGGTTGTCATGGAAGCCAATATACAATTGAGGGACCAATTCTGCACTGCTCTGCTCCTCCTGTCATGTGGGATCAGTGGAGGCATCATTTCATATCATGGGGGTAAAGACAATTGAAAATTATGAATTATGGCTTTGGTTCCCAACTCTCAATTTACCCAGCTGTACCTCCCAGCTCCCATTTCACTGGCATGGGTCTTGATTCAAACAAGTCTGCATGAGGGCGAAACTGGGACAACAGTTTGAGAGCAGAGCCCCCAGCCTCTCACACCAGCACAGATATTCCAAAATGTGCAAAGGCAGCACGTATTTTGGGCTACCCAGTTGCTGATGGTGGAAAGGAAGATGAGTGAAGAGGTACATGCAAAGAAAGGTGTTTGGCAGCCTGGGGAGAAAGCCCTAACCCTGAATTTACTGGGGAGATTAAACCTCTTCTGGGCTGGATTCAGGCCCCCACAGAGAACTGGGCAGCAGCTTTACTCAGCATTTCTCCCCTGGGCTGTGTAGGACTGACTTTGTGACCTCCAGAAGTTTTACAAATGCAGGCAAGTTTCACCATGTTTTCATTTTCAGAGGAAAACATCTCCCTAATATAAAACTGAGAGGTCTAATTATTTAATGCCAAAATGTTTTGGATTTCCCATTTGAAATTAAGTGTTTCTACTTATCCAATACTTGTTTTTGTTCTTTATTCTGGCCAATAAAAATTTCCCATTGCTTTTTCCCCATAGAGTTGATCACAGTGTTCTAGTTGGATTTTAGGCATAAAATAAATTCTGGACCAGAACTTTTTTTTTTTTTTAAAAAGGCAATTACTGAGGGACCTTGGGAAGATGAAACTTCGGTTCCCGAATTACTTCTGAAAAGGTTCTATTACATGCACAGAATTGCCCTGATTTAACAGAAGGCCCTTTGAGATCCAGCAAGACTGAATTCTGACATAAATAAGAATATTTTCAAGATAATTGCTTGCAAACATAAGCATCAATTATTTATCTCAGTCTGGTTAAATAGCAGTGTGGGCAGATGATTACAAATGATTGTGTTGCTGCCACTTACTGCCTTACCACCCCACACCAAAAATCCCTTTGGTTTTCCAGAAACCCAATGACCTTGGTCTTTCTCTTAGATCCCAGTCCAGGGAAGCACCTAAACACATCCTGACACAAACATCCCCAGAGGCTGAAAATAACATGAGCACTTAACAGACTTTTGAATTAAACCCGAATGGAGGCAGCCTTTTTTTTTTCTCATGTTCACGTGGAACAGCAGCACCAGGAAGGCAGTAGTGCGTTAAACTATGACATATTGTAGGAAAGAAACAGGAACCCACAAAACATAACAAACTGAAAGACGCTCTTGACCAACCCCATGACAGAGTGTTCAGAGCGATGTGTACACTAGACCCATACTTATTTGCAGCCATGCCATCAGCTGGACATCATCTGCCTATCTTCAGGCTACCAGCCCTGCTCTGCCCAAACCCCTTTCATAGCCCAGTTCTTTGAACCCTCCTGGAGGACACTGACTTGGGTATGGGGAATTTCACTGTCTGGCTTTTTGCTCAGCCCTTAATTGCAGGGGCAAAGCAGCCTGTATCGAGAGCCACTTCCCCCCACCCCTTCCCCACAAACTAACAGTACAGCCCACACAGCCAGGGACAGGGGAAAACCATGACTTCTGCCCACAGCCCTGCTAATTACACTTGTCTCAAGATTCGTCAGAAGGAATCTGTTCCCTCCAAGCTGGGCTCCAGAGCTAAGTTGGGCAGCAGCTGCCACTGCCTCCTCATCCCAGCCTGTGCCAAGCGAGCAGTCTCATTACATGTTGCTGGTCTCTCTGGCATGTACACAACCTCCTCAAGGCAGCGGGTGGGCATTAGCTTTGCCTCATTAGCATGATTGTGGTTTGGGCTGCAGCCCTGCTGGCATGCAGGTTCATTCAGAAAGGGGTTTGCAGCCCCCTATAGGATTTTGCAGAGGGGAGAAGCTGAGAGTGACTGAGGAGGTTGAGCACATCCAGGCTCCACGGTAGAGGGGGAAAGCCCCAGTGCTCCTCAGTCCCCATGCCCCAGGGACTTCACCTCCAGCCTGGCAGAGCAACTTTAAGGGGACAGACCCAGAACTGACCTGCCTGTTCCCACTATCTCCTTTCCTCTAGTTTTACTCCAGCTCTGCACACTTCAGAGAGCCTGAAAGCCAGCACTCCCATCACTGGCTTTTCCCCTACCTTCATTTTGCTGATGCCAAAACTGTGTTTAATCATCTGCTGCAGTCCCACAGAGGAGCCTTGAGAGCTGGAGAAGACCTGTGAGGAGCAGAAGAACCACGGAGCTTTATAGCCAACCAGTGGCCCTCCTGTCATCTCCTGCCTGCACCTCCTACCTGGAGACTCACAGCCCCCTCCCCTCAGACAGCGCACACACCTGCCCCTTAATCTGCCTCTTCTCCACTTTGCTCTACTCCCTCCTCTTATCTCCAAGGTACTTTCTGGCATTCCTGCCCACGGACTGGCCACTGCTGGGCTGGCTGGTCTGCAGGCAATGGATGAATCGTGCCATTTCTTCCTTCATTGGGCCTCAGCAAACAGTTGCCAGCCCACACTTTCTGCTAAGTTTCTTGGGACAGCTTAGTGCCCCTAAAACTACCATACTAAACACAAGTCCTAGAGCTGCACCGATGCCCCTGCTCTGAGTGTGCTGCTTCTACTCCAAGAAGCAGAGTCAGCCTTGAGTCAGAAGCAAAATGCAAGCCCTTTTCTTGCTTGCATTTTGGATCCAGAGCCTATTTCTGCTAAAAATCATCCACTCGCTGCCCAGGCTGTTCTGTGCTGGAGCGGTGCCTCTCTCACTGCATTGCTGCCCTCTCCTGGACTCTCCAACAGCTGCTGGGCTCAGGAAAGTTTCAGCTACAGATGCTAATCTCTGAGACCACGAAGGTGGGAATCCTTCCCAAAGCCCTGTGTTCCTCGCATGGCAAGGCCTGGCTCTGAAAATGAAGAGATTTGAGGCTGAGCTTTCTCCTGCCCTGTCTTATATAACCTTGACCTAGCAAATGGTCTGGCTTAAGCTCTTCTCAGGGGCTGCTTTTTCAGGGATGTATAAAAAAGTGGTATAGGCAGGAAACCGAGTCATTCCTTAGTGCAAGACTGACTGGGAATGATGCCTTCCACAACTAAAGACAAACACTTGGTTCAATCTGTATGATAGGTCCCCTCCTTTTAAAACCCAAATCCTGCTGTGTCTGGAGCATTCAGTGTTGCAGAGAGGTGCAAATAGAAGCCAGTCTTTATTAACAAAAGGAGTGGTTGTAGTCAGAGCTATTTGGGAAGAAAAATTCAGAGAGGAGAAGGAGGGTATCCCTCTTCTCTGTTGCTGGATATTTCAGCCAATGTGAGGTGGTTGGGGACACAAAAAAAAAATGGACAGCAGTGGCTGGACAGATCCTGTCCCCTCAAGTTGCTGTGCTCATGGAGAGAATCTCAAAAAGTGTCCTTTCTGTCCTCCAGTGTCAGCACAGGAGTTGTCTCACCAGTCACAGTAGCAAGGTTCAAGGTCACAGCAGGGGATGGTTCTCCATGTGTGCACTCCTCATCACCTCCCTGAGATGCACTGGTGTCCAGATGACTGGCGTCACTGGCAGGTCCAGAATCAGGGCCAGCCTGGGGGCCCTGCCTGGGGATCTTGAAGAAACTGGTCACTGTCTCCGTCCTTGTGGAGCTTCCTGTCATCTTGGAAGCCCTTGGAGATGACGCTTGGTACTCTTGATAGAAACAGTAACAAGAGCTGCTACAGAAAGACAGGAGCCCATACTGAAAAATGGGAATTTTGTGCCAGGAACTAGCACCAGAGCCCTGCAGCCACCCAACACCAGCCCTGAGGGCCACGATTCCTCAGAGCCAGGATTCCCCAGGGCCATACCCAACCACTCCCTATATGGCTGTGTAGGCTATTGCCAAGAATTATCCCAGCTGTTGCTGTCCTGCACCCTTGTTCTGCCATGCCACCTTCTGCTGGTGTCACAGTGATGGGCTCAGGTTTTCCTTCATCTCCTCTTCCAAGGAGGAATGTAGAGCTGGGGGACTCAACACCAATAATCTGCCCTCAAAATGTCCCATGTTGGGAGAAGGAGCTCAAACTTACAGGATGAAGAGAAAATTGATGGCTAGTAATGCTGGCAAGATGATAAGAAGCAGGACTGGGATCCTGTGCACGATGGAGACAGCTGAGGGGAGAGAAATAGGTGGGACTGACTCAAAGGGAGAAGTCCCACTGTTAAAGGCCCTGGAGATGATCCTGATGCTAATTCTCCCCAGCCCCAGAAACAAGCAGGGATGTTGTGACCTACATTACTCCTAGCAGTGAGGTTGTCAGAGCTTAAGGCAAGTTGGAGACACCAAGGTGGAGAGAGAGAAATCAGATTGTTGAGCATTGCCGTGGTGTGAGGAGCAGCGAGGGAGCTGTGATCTCTTCGGGGATGGTGATGGAAGAGACAAGAAGTACCTGTCTCCCCAAAGGGACCTCCAAGGGCTGTAGAAGTTGCCATGGCCAGCATTTTTGGGGCAGCTGCTCTGGGGTCCCACTGTAGTCCCTGCCCTCAGTTCAGAGTCCCCCAGTCCCCTCCCTTCCCCGCTTCAGTAGCAGATGATCTGTGTACCCTGCTTGGTCCTTTCCTTCTTGACACAGTCCATCATGGAGCTGGCACCTGGCACCCTGGTGATCATGCCGTCCTTGCAGGGAGTGCAAAATGCCATCCCATAAATCAGGCTGTAAGTCCCAACAGGGCATGGGAAGCACTGGCTGTTCTTAGGAGGGCTGAACATGCCTGGTGGGCATACAACTGAGGAAAGGACATGTAGAAAGGCCTTTCTAAGCAATGGCACTGGCTGTGTGATAAAGTTGTATTCAAGGAAGAGTCAGGGAAACTGAGCCCTGATACTTAAGGGCTCAGAATTACCCTGTCCACTACATTCCCTGGGCTGGGTGTGCATGGGGACAGCAGCAAGGACCCAGAAACAGAGCTGTGCAAGGGTAGGGGAAGAGACAAGCAGGGGGAAAGAAGAGAGGGGACCAAAGGGCTGTGCACTCTTGGCTCACTGCAACAGTCGAGACATCTTTGCAGCTGCTTGGTCTGCCCGTAGCCCCCGCTGCACTGCTTGGTCTTTAAGAAGCCGATAAACTGGTTGGTGAAGTTTATGCTGGGAATATCTGCCCGAGTGACATGGAAGGACTTGTGCTCCTTGAAGAACCTGGTAAGGGCGAGCTGGACCTGGGGAGGGCAGAGCAGGCAGAGCTCAGTAGGGCAGTGTTGGGGTCCAAGAGACCTTGCTGCACAGAAAATGTCCTCCCAGTGCCATAGTGTGGGAACTGTGGCATGTGAGCTAAGGGGGACAGGCACTGCACACCAGCCTGAGTGGGAGCTCTAGCTGGGCCCCAGGGAGACCGAGCAAACCCTCAGGGGTGCTCGTCTTCATTCCAGCACTGCTGAAGATACCTGGGCCTGGAGAGAGTGTCCGGGTTCCACCCCCGTCACCCCGTGCCATGCTCCCTCCTTTGCCAATATGCTGGCTCCAGAGCTTACCTGCCCGAGGTTGTGCTGGACTGTTTTGTAGTAGCAGTCTGTGATGGTCTCTGTGTCCTGGGAGTTGCAGTGTTCATCCCACTGGGGCCCAAAGAGGGACACTAGAGTATGGAGAGTCACTGGTGCAGCTTAGGCAGCCCCAGCTCCACCAGGAGATGGGCAAAGCCCTGAACAAATCTAGCCATTAGACACCACTGCCTTCCAAGAGCCCCTAATTTCACTACACTCCCTTCAGCCCTGTGCTGCCTCCCTTTTCCCCCTGCAAGCACAAACTGCGATGCCTGAACTTCTCTCACTCCACCCCACCGCCTCTGTTGTCCCCTGGGGACTCTGCTGTGGTGCTTCTGCCTGAGCCTCTACCTTCTAGCTGTACTTGGAGGATGAACTCATCTGAAGGGTTGTTGAGTGAGGGGAAGCAGAAGGTGGCAGTGAACTGGAGTTTGCAGTGCTGCTCAATCTCCAGCTGCCTCAGCTTATCCTGTAGACCCCACAGGAAGCTTTTGGTCCACTCATCCTCACAGAGCTTGCTGTGGAAGAGCAGCACAGTGTCCAGGCCTCCGAGCACATGGTAGCCTGTGGGAGAAAACACTGAAAGGTGCCTGGTTCTTCCCCCTTGCCAAGAGAGAGCTCCTTCATCCAGAGAGCTGAGTATGGTCCCATCCCTCCTCTCACCCCATGGCCTCTCCACCCTTCCTGCCCTTGCTGGGTTGGCCACCCTGCTTGTTAGCATGGCGCTGGACTCACCAAAGATGCTGTAGTGAAACGTTTGGGATACAGGGACCCCGTGCTTCATGTAGGAGATGGTGCAGGAATACTTCCCACTGTCGCCTGCTTGGAAGTGTTGGAAGAGGAGGTGTCCCTCTTTGGTGACTGAGAACAACTTGGGGGCTAGTGCAGAAGACAGAGGGGTTGACAGTGATCACCAGGAGTTCACTGTCCTGTGCTGAGTTGGCCCAGTTCCTGGGTGGCTATGTCATGCTCTCCTGGACTGCCCCATATTTGGTCTCCTTAAACCACTGCTGACACTCTACAAGGACTCCCAAAGCTGCTCTTCCCTTTCCTTCTCTGATAAGTTATTGAGGGAGAGGGAAGAAGAAATTAAGAAACCCAGTGCTCTCTCCTCTGCCAGAAATGTTGCT
This sequence comes from Haliaeetus leucocephalus, assembly GCF_000737465.1. Classification (NCBI taxonomy): domain Eukaryota; kingdom Metazoa; phylum Chordata; class Aves; order Accipitriformes; family Accipitridae; genus Haliaeetus; species Haliaeetus leucocephalus. The sequence goes on along the minus strand of NW_010972580.1, from coordinate 1,816,527 downwards.
ATCTGCAAAAGAACCATCTGAATGCCTGAAAACTTTCTTAACAAAACCTCTCAGACATTATTAGGACAGAAAAATGGGTATTACCCCATAACCTCATGTCCTTTTTGCAGTTCAGCATCTCCCAACACGTGCAATCTCATGAGATCCCTGTCTTCACGTGCCCCTCACCTGCTCCACAGACCTGCTCCTTCCTTGGGTGGCTGTTTCCCCTCCTATCCCTCTCTTACCTCCCAGTAGCAGAGCTCATCGCAGCTGCTTGCTCCTGTCTGTGCAGCTGAGAGCAGCCAGGACCTTACCTGCCCTGTCCTGCACCCAGCGGTAGGTGGGATCAGCCACCTCCATCTCAATAGGGCTGCAGGGCAGTGAATACAGGCTGCTGTCCGTGTGGATGAAGACAAGGCCTAGGCCAGAGAACGAGAGACAAAAGCTGGGGACACATTTGAGGAATTTCAGGGCATTGCAAAAAACAGGCCTCGAACCGAGGAGAGAGGAGGGTTGGGAAGCCACTGGAGCAGGCTGGCGACCTGTGTGGCATATGGATGGACCCAGCCCCACTGGGGACCATCCTACAGGGAGACCTGAGGTTGTTTATGTGCTTAGAGGAGAGAAGATGCCAGGAGCTGGAGGAATAAGTGGCAAGAAGTGAGGCTGTGGTGAGCAGAGCTCATAGAGACGACAGAGTCAGACTGGACCATCTCTGCTCATGTTGGCCATGACTGGGAAGCCACATCCTCTGCCCAGGTCGTTGGCAGAGTGGGCAGCAAGGAGAGGGTCCTCTCCCCAACACCTGGACACAGGCTGGATGGGGAGAATACTTCACCCAGGAAAGAGGAGTGCATGGGTCAGGGAGGTCCAGCAGGAGAGCTTTGCAAATCTCACCGCCTTGGTGTTCCCAGCTGGAGATGGCTGGCAGGTCCCAAGGCAGGGACGCTGGCTGTCCTAGGAGGAAAGCAGAGGGGCAGCACTTGGGCTCAGCTTGGAGGGTGCTCAGCTCACTCTGGTCACCTCTCCAAGGTTCCTGTCGGCCCTCCAAGGAGTCAGAGCACAATATATCCACCTCCACAGTGATCTTTTACCTGAGCAGCCACAAAGCACCAAAGTCAGGATCCCCATGGTCCACAACACCCTGGGTCCCCCAAAGTCTGGCCAGATGCGTGGAGCACAGAGCATCCTGCCCCGCTGCACAGTGTGGAACATCTTGTTACCATGGCAATGAGGAATCTGCTGCTTCTCCCTGTCACCTTAGTGATGGCTCACAGGCTGGGCAGCATCATGTCTCCTGCCCACCTTGGTCACACTCACCAGGTCTGGGCTTTGTGGGAAATGTGGCCCTTCTTCTGGGGACCACCTGGGCAGGATGCTCTACAGGAAATATAGCTGGGGACAACCTAGTAGAAGAGACAAGGTAGGAGAGATGATCGGAGGCAAGGAGGAGGAGATAGATGATGAGAGTGCTATGCAAGGCTTTTTTGGTGGAAATCCTAGCAGACCAAGAGGCAAGGGAAAACCTAGAAAGCCTAGACTGGTGGTGAGTTTGCCCCACAGCTCAAGAGGGAGACTCCAGGATCTCCAGCTATGGAGGGTACCTAGAACTGGCTGTGAAGGCTATCTGAAAAAATAAGAACATGTTGAAGAAAATAGGAAATAGTGGTTTTGAGGGGAAATTACGTGCACCAAAAGTTTCAGAAGGAGAAATGACAGAAGTTGCTGAGCAAAGGGGAGCAAGATATGGCCATGTACCAGGGGGGACTTTCTGCCAGCTTGGGTGCCTCCTAAACAAGAGCTCAGCCCACAGCTTCCAGCAGGAAGTTTGGTTTCAAGCCTGGACACTTCAAGCAATCTCTTGGTTCAGATTGGAATCTCTTAAAAAGGGTGTGTTTTCTTAATCTTCCTGTTTGTGCTGGAAATGAGATTTAGGTTCCTATGATTGTCCATTGAGAACTAAAAGTGAGCAGTTAAAATATACGGACAGCCAGAAACTTGGGAAGAGTAAGGCTAAAAAATCCTTCTCACTTGTACCAGGGTTTCTGGAGGCGAGATGTAGGGGGAGGGAGAATTGCTTTTAGGGTAAATATGTTCAAATCATCTTCCTGGCTTGTGAAAAAAATGTATACATGAGAAAACAGTACAAGTTAAAAAAACCCAGGAGAAATCAGAAAACACCCACCACTTCATTTGAGATACAACACAAATAAAGAGCACACAACAACTCAGAGACAGTAGAAAGCACCAGCAATTATTCTTGGGGAAAATCATGACAAGCGAAGGCGGCCCTCCCTCCCTGCCCTCCCAGAATGACAAAATCATGAGTAAATCAGTGAAAAAAGAACCTTACACAGTGGCTGGGAGGGGTGGGGGCCAGATCCAGCGAGGGCAGCCTTATCCCTCTGTCCTGGTGAGAGCCAAAGCAAAGGGCAGGGCTGAGCAGGCGTCTCTGGAGGCTGTTTGTTTTCGGTCTGTGCCTGTGGAGAAAGCTTTGCCCTGGTGAATAATGAGATGAATGAACGCTTAGTGTTTCTTTAAAAAGAAAAAAAAGAAATCCCCCTACACCCTAGATCTCAATTTTTTTTCAGACAATTTTAGCATAAATAAACCAAGCCTAGCCTGAAATTGCTTGGGATAAAAACACAGACTTGTGCAAGCAGCAGAACGAATGAAGATTTCCTTTCGATTTAAGGTATGGGGCTGTGCATTGCCTCCTGCCTGGTGCAGACTGAGTCATGGCACAGCTGTGGCTTTTCTCGATGATCACCTCTTTTTACTAAACGTGTAGGAGCTTGATAGCATTTTTGAGATCTCCAGTCTGTCAAATTTGAGTGAAACTCATGTTCAAAAGTTATTACGAAGAGGGCAGTCAGCCAGGCCAGACTCAGAATGACTCCATGGATCTCATTTCCTGAGGGAGCCGGGCTAAAAATATATATGATCTGAGGCAGGTGTGACATTTCTGAAATGTCCTATTTTTGCATTCCTTTTAACTCATTAGCTCATTAAGGGATTTGTTTGTAAGTTCTCAGAAAATATGTTTAGCAGTCACTGAATGTGTCCTGCGGTGTTAGGAGAAGGGATACCCTTCTTACATAGCAAAGAGCTTGGATCCCTGCTTGAAATGCAAAATTCAGGCTCACGTATGAAGCTGAACTTGGGTCATCCATAGTAAAATGCCAAGAATACAGATTCACTTTCTTACCACCTTATAGCATTTGTTATTCATTTGCTTATCTTGGAACGAGCACAACCACTGCTTCAGTAAGTACATAGAAAGATCATTCCCTGCATTGTTCTGACTAGGAATTAACCTTCCTCCCTCCCTCCAAAAGACTGTTGCGACTTACACTCACATGCAAACTCCATTTATAAATAAGAATTGATACAGGAGCGTCTCAGTAGTTTCTGCATCCCTGCATGGCTGGGAGGGATCTGGGATTTGTGGGCATTTTGCATCAAGGAGGTTTCATTTTCCCTTGGCTTGTATGAACTGCAGCAGTGCCCAGGGACGGAGGAGCATCCTATTGTGCTGTACAAACACAGACCTACTTTCTGCCTCTGGCACTGTCCCTCCCTGTTCCCTGCTGGCAAATCTTACAGGATCTCAGTCTGTATGTCCTCACATCCATCCCCTAAAATTGGCTGGAGAGACCTGGATTGCCAGAAATTCAGTTAAATCTGGCTAAGGCTGGGGTACATCTAAGTCCAGATTCACAAGGAGACAGAGGTGCCCAAGTTTGATCTCTGGTGGAGGTTAAACTTGTCAAACAAAACAGTCACCAGCTTCAGCGCTGAATGAGAAGGTGCCCCGGTCCCTTGGGGACTCCTGAAGGGCATCCAGGGAACTACTTCAGGGCTACAAGAGGAACAAGTGCTTTATGACCATAGCTGGCTCCTAGCCGTGAGATCCCAATCCCCCTATGCTGTTCAGCACAAAGGGAACGTGCCCCTTTCTGCAGCTCTTGAAGGCCCATGGAAGCCAGAGGTGGATCTCTTGAGATCGTGATGCCTCCTAAAGAGATCCTTTGGGCTCCCACTGCCCCAGAGCAACACCTAGACTGGATCCAAGGAGCACCACCTGGAAATGTCACCATAGCTGTTAGTTCTCTTGGTTTCAGACCGGGACTGATGATTTGGTGACTGTATTCTGTTCTGGGAGTGCTCTCTGCTAAAGACGGCAACACTGGTTATCGTAGGCAATCAACAAGTTGTGTTAGCAGTGCAGGGTCACGTTTAGCTCCCTGTGAAACCCCAAGCCCTTGGGACAGGCAGCTGCATGCTGCTTCCTGGGGGAGAACAGCACAGCTCGGCAGCTGCGGTAAACAACCGATTTCGGAGAAAGAGATTCCGCACTTCAGATCCTATCAGGAGTCAGTTGAACATGGCTCATTAGGAGGGAATTATGCCCTGATCTCTCTTCCTGTGATAAATAACCTTGATGGTGATGAATATTCCACGTTGGCACCAAAGTCACAAGGATGGCATTTATCTCTTGGCTTGTTTTCCTCTGTGAAGGGTCAAGGGTTGTTAATAAAGGCAGGAGCTGCACTGATACTGTTGCCGAAAAACTCGGAATAAAGAACTTATCAACACCAATTTAGTGTAGATAAGCAGACACTTCTTTATTGACGGCCGGGTGCGCGGGTGAGTCCTCTCACGAATGACGCACACCTGAACACCAAAACAATACACCTTATATCAAAACTTATCCATGCATATTCATTAGGTTTCCAGGAAAGGTTATACATATTCATTAGGTTTCCGGGAAATCATTAGCATATGTAAATGTCCTTTACGCAGGCGCAGTGAAGGTCTCTGGTGGTCTTTCATAGTCTTCCTCACTCGTCCGCTTCTTGACCTCTCAGGTGTTTCCAAGCAGCAAACTGGTGTCCATAACGGTTTCCTCAGTTTCTAAAACAAACACTACAAGACTACTAATCTTTGTCAAAGCTTCTGTGGTTAGATGATTTTAAACAATACTTGAATTTTTATGGTTACACATTATACATTTTCTAAGTTCCTAAGTTCCTATGGCTACATTTCAAACTTAACACTCCCATACCTATGCTTCATAATTTCTACTTTTTAATCGAACCAAACTCCTTTATAATTAGATTTTAATTTCTTTTATCAAAATATTTGCAACAATACCACCTCAGAATTAACCCTGGTGATGCCAGGCCATGTTCTGAGACCTGCAGAAGGGCTTTCAGTGCTTGGCAGGTCAGAGTCCAGCTCTCCTGTGAGCCGTTTCATATTTGTGAGCAATACAGGGGGAGGCGCGGCACAAGGGTAGGGTTAGGGGAAGCAGAAAGGACAGTGTGAAAAAGCAGGTTGGGGGATGGAGGGAAGCACAGCTACTCTGCGTATGGAGATGATAATATTTGGGAGATGTGTCTGAATGGTTTGGGGGAGCAGATGGTTGAGGGGGGCAGCAGGCTCAGCCCAAAGGCACCTGGAAAGGCTCAGTGTCTTCTGATGTGAAGGATGATGATGCCTCTCTGGCAGGTGACAGAGGGACATAGAGGAGAGAGGAAAATAGCAGTGGCCTCTGGTAGAGGGAGGTGAAATAGCAGGAGGAGGACAGCAGAGGGTAGCAAATGCCTGAATTCCTTTCCTGGCCTTGCAGGGCTGGCGTGAGCCACAGGCACGGTTGGGGGATGCAGCATGGTATGGATTCACAGCGCACATCTGTGCAGATTTTGTTTAAAAATAAAACACGAAACAAGGCGTTTTGATAAGATGGATATGTTCTTATCACAAAGGCTCGTTTTGAAAGACATTTCCTTTAGAAATTTCCTGCTGAGATATCCCCAGTGACCCCATCACTGCCAGGGAGAAGGCAAGGCAGAATGTGATGCTTTGATTATAATCAGAGTGGGAGGTTTTGACCAAATGAAAAGAAACTTCTCTGTGTGGGGATTTCATTTCCCAGGAACGGTAGCAAAGTTGCAGTTTGGTTGCTATTTGGGCAGATTCTTCCTGACTTTCCAGGTTTGAATTTTGCTCATCTCTGCTGTGGTGTCGTGCCTGTGGATCCCAAGGATGGAGATTCCCCATTCCCTTCCCTGGGTATCCTCCAAAGGCCACGTGTGGTCTCACTGGTTCGGAGGGGAAGCAGATTTCCTTCATGCTTATAGACACAGCCAGCCAAGTACAAATCAAAAATGTAGCAGTAATTTGTACTCATATTGGAAGATCCAAAGCTGTCCCTTGTGCCTAAATCCCACTCACATTCTTGCCATTGCAAACTAGCACAGCTGGTCCTGCTGAGACTTCACCTCTGGCATGTCAAGGTCTCCTGCTGCCCTTTGCATGCTGCAACTTTCCTGTTCAATGCAGGGGACTGGGCAGGGGGGTGGCTGTAAATGCTCTGTGTCATTAGCACCCCAGGGCTAATTATCAGGCAATCTGTCTCCCTCCTTCCCTGCAGATGCAGACAATGCCTTATTCTCCATGTCAGACTCAATGCTTTGCTTTGCCCTTAAAGCAGCTGGGAGATGGCCCCAGCTACTGGCTCGTGTCATCACATCAAAAAGGATCATTCATCTTCATGAGGGAGCTGGCTGACCGGGGCTGTGTGTGACATGCTGTTCCCAGGCTCTGGCTAGGGGGGGAGTTATGATTTTTAGGTGCTGGAAAAGGGCACAGAGCCCTGGGTGTTGGGGGGGGGGGAACAGCTGCAGTGGCCGGTCCTGGCCTGGTGGCACCTGGGGTATCCCGGGGCAGAGTTAAGGCTGTTCCTTGCTCTTCACAGAAAATCTTTCAAATCCTCGCTGAGTTATTTTTATGATGACTGTAGATGACGCTGCCAAGTATGAAGGAGTGGAGCTTTCTCAATGAGGCATATTTAGTTTGGTGAAATCAGTTTTCAGGCTCGTGTCATCTGCTAAAGAGGCTCTTGCAGAGATAGAAGAGCAGTATCTTCAGTGTTTATAGGTGGCACTTAATGAGATCCCCATTGCTTATTGCTATGATGAGTCTTTAACACAGTAAGTGGGTTATAGACGGTACAGAAGCATTTGGGAGGAAACCTCTTACATGCTGCTTGCATGACTAGAAGGCTCTGCTTAAATTTTGGCCCCTGGCCATGGGGTCTGGCATGTCAGCCATATGGAGCAGGAGACAACTCACAAACTGGAAAGCAACTGGGAGATGCATTTTTGGGCTTATAGGGTCCATATTCCCCATTTAGGCTTGAGACTTACCATCCTGCCTTCCTTGCACAGGAACCCACAAGCCAAACACACTCCTCTGGCCATGGGATACAACACTTTCTGCCCGACTGGAAAAGTGGCAGCTTGAAACGTCACTTGATCCAGGAAAATTACAGTGTGTGGGTGATTTTCAGAGTTGATTTATCTGGCTCTTTACTGATTTACACACCACATTTTACACCCTTCTGTTGTGAATAACGAGACCAAGTATTAACAGTTAGAGGGAGACAGTGATAGGACTGGGACCAGGTACTCAGGACTGTTTTCTCTGCAGTTTTTGCTCTAAATTCAGCCTAATATTGCAGAGCTTTCAGTTCTGTTTTAAAGAAGGATACATCTCATTTTCCCTTGAACAAAGGAAGAGATTTTCCCCTTGGTTTTGTATTTCTGAGTCATTCCACGTTATAGCAAATTGCTGGCAAAGTTGCAGTTATGGCTAAATGGTCACTTCAGATTTATATCTCTTTTCCAGCAGCTTTATACCTTTTAAAAGCAAACAATTGCTCTTCTGGGATGAAAATTTCTCCTCACTTGGTCTCACTCTGATGTCAAAATATTCTGGAACATGGGGAGAAAAATCAATCTGAATCCCTGACATAGCTGATAACACCTTTTCCTTTCCAGCTGGTTTCCCCTGTGCTGATGGCTGAAGAAGCCATAGTTCCTCTAATTTGAATTGTAATTAGGGGTAATTTAGCCTCTCTCCGAAAGTGAGAGCAAACAAAAATATAGTGGTTGGCAAACAGGGTGAGATGTTGGATCTGTGGACTGGGTTATTTGTTCGGAGCTGGAAAGCATGGTTTTCCATCTCTGCTCAGCTTGAAATGACCTGGGTGAATCCAGCCAAGTCACTTTTCTGTATCTCAGTTCCATCCTCTAGAAGACTGGGATAAGGATCCTATCTTCTGCTAGTGTCATGTACCAAGTACTGGCCTTGATGCCAGTACCCTGTGTAGCAATCCCTAGGGAGTGTGGAGAGAGGAAGAGTTTAGTCCAGGAGACCAGACGGGTGCAGATGGCTGTGGCATTGATGCAATCAGTTCTCTTAACAGAAACTGTCAAGGTCCTCCCACATTACCACCCAAAACACTGGGTCCAGCTACAGCAGGGAGGTGATACAGCCATTCCATCTGCAGGAGAGCACCTGGAAGGTGCAGAAAACTTGGTACAGCTCGGGGACATCAAGCTAGAGGTGGGCAGAAGTCAAACCAAAGTGGCAGCAGGCTTTTATAGCACAGGGATGTTGAACAGTCTCTGCCTTCTGTAGGAGGGAGCTGCTGGGTAGATCTTTGAGCAGTCCGACCTTTGTCCCCCTCAGCAGTGTTGCAGTGAAGCTTTCTTCCTTCTCTTGCTTTTTCTGGAGGAAAGCTGGCAGCAAAAGCAAAGGGCACCTTCTCCTCTGCTGCTCACTGCAGGCACATCAGTCAAGAGCTGAGGCTCTTCTTTTCCTCTCTTTGGATGGTGAGGCTTTTCCTCTACAAAGATTTTTCACATCTGGCGGTGTCCAACCTTTGCCAGCCTTCATGCTGCCTGCCCCAGGACTGATGTTTTAATCCTTGAGCTGTTCAGGGAAAGCCTTTGGATTTATTTTCTGGCTCCTGACGGGCACCTTGCCAAGCCCCTCTGGGAACCTCTGGCTCTCCCTTTCCTTTCCTTTCCTGCTCTTTTTTTATACATTCCCCTGATACCATGGTGCAGAGACCGGCTGTGCCAGGGCAGGGGTGGTGCCAAACCGCTTCACTTGTCCTCAAACAGTTGGTGTTGGAGCTGGCTGCAGTCAGTGCCAGTGTTGTGATAATTGTGCCCCAGGGACATGATGTGGGGCAGCCTGAGTGCTGCGAGCCTGGTGAGGGATGCAAGAGGCTGTGCAGCCAATTTCCCTGCTTGCAGAAGTCAAACAGCCCTGGGGAAACAAATCCCACCTGTCTGGCAGGGCCATCTCACAGCCTGTTGGCAGGAGGGTGTAGGAACTTCTAGCTCCAATTGAGGGGAGGCATCATGGGACCTCTGGGGATGTGGATCTAATAATTTCCTTACTGACACCTGCAGTTATATGAGAAAATGCAGTGAAATGCAGAGGTGGGGAGGCAGGAGAGATCTGTCTCAGCTGGTGCATGATTGCTCCCTGGAGGGAACTCACTCAGCTCTCGTGCGGTGTAATTTTGAGCATCCCAAATGATGGAGTTTCTAACTCTTCCACACTCAGGAGGCTAATTTCACAGGCTAATACTTTTCCTTACTGCTCAGCCTGGATCGTCCCACCTCTGTTTTCACACAAGCAGCTCAGCCATGCTGCCTTTGAACTCTCTTCCACCATAAATATTTCCTTTCCTTCCTTGGCAGCAACATTCCTTGATATTTGGATATTGCAATTATCCCCCTGAAGCTGAGTCATCACAAAGCCAGCTGGATCTGCCTCTCTGCAGCTCGACGTAGCTCCCTCCTAGAGATTTTCCCTGCTTTCAATTTTAAGCTTTAAGCTCCCTCCACTGTGTCAGTAACCGAGACTAAAACTCGTTGCAGTCCTGCAGCAGAGCTCCTGATGTCCATTCATTGCCCCCCAGGATGGAGGAGTTAAATCACCTAACACTCATTCCTCCTCTACGTAATGGTTGAGTAAGACACTGTAGCCGTAGTAGAAACCATGGCGCATTACAGCAATGGACTAATTCCAAGGCTGGATGGAAAATAGTCAATCAGTTTGGATGGTCCAAATCAGGATGAGAAGGCAGAACTTTTCTCAAACTGGAAAGAAAAACAAAATCAAATCAGGCCAAACAGTTCAGTAATTCATGACATCTCATTTTGCCTTGGACCATTTGCATCTAAATATTTATTTTACTTTACCATCATTATCCACTAGTGCCAAAACAACTTTTGAACCAAAAAACCTAGCTTTTTACCTCAAAGCAGCTGAAACCAAATAGTTGGATGATTTTAAAGCTTTGCCAAATGTCTCCTTGAGGTGAGAAATACATGGAGGAGCCATCCACTCCTGTGAAAAGCTTCAATTTAGAGGGAGAAACATCACTCACTGGAAGAACAGGAAATAATAGATTTCCTGTGGAGCCACTGATCTGAAATGAATCACGTCCATCCTGGCAGGGAGGACTGGGGACACAAACCGCTGCTGCTGGGACACTTGAGAAGGATTTTGCTGTGACTCCAGTATTACAAGGGGGACATCCTTCAGCATCACAGGAAGAAGAATAGCTACAGGTAAAGAGATAAAGATGAAGAAGGGAGACATGGGGATCAGTCCCAGCAGGTGTCTGAAGCCTATATGAGTGCCATGGCATTTCTTTGGGATTTATTGGCTCTGAGCTCATGGCAGAAGTGCTGCTAATTTTCCTTGCTATTTCATTATCGACTGAAGGGATGTTTATTACTGATCCCTAGAAAAGCATAAAGTGCAAGGCAAGTAACACTGCTGTTCAGAAAAGCCAAATGGGATTGTTCAGTTAGTCAAACCAAAGCAGAGAAGAAAAACAAGCCAAGATACCCAGTCCAGAGTGTTTTGGTTTCCAGCTTCTCCCTATTCATCTCAGCAACTATGATGTCCATCTCAAGGGGTGGGCTGAGAGCTAAAGAAGCAGGTGGCTGTGGCAGTCTGGACCTTGGGGCTTTTCTTACATGCTCTGCTGTGATGTTTGGAACCAGGTAAGCTCACAGCAAATGCCGGGCATGTTGCTTCTGTTGCAACTTCTCTGGCAGAGGTTATCTTATAATTTTTGGCGAGAGTTTTCAGATGACCAAGCCCAAAGCTGTTCAACCCACAGAGGTGCTCCTACATGTTACACCTTACAAGGGAGCATCAGTTCTTTTAATTGACTTTGTGGTGAACACAGAGCAGGGTGCATCAGCTTGTCCCCTGATACAAACCCGTGGTGTATTGCATAAAACCATCACTGCCAGGACCACTGCTAGCTTCCATCTGATAACAGCAAAAAGGGATGAGTCCAGCACTGCTCCAGTTAACAAGACCCTGGAGGGCAGTAGGACCCAGTTTGGGCCCCTGAAGACCCTGGCCAAACCCCTGGGGCTCTCTGGAGGGCAGCAGGTCTCTTTACAGGTCGCTGCTAGGCTTCTTAAAGCCCCTGACGGGAACCTCTTCAAACTCATGCCTGGTTTCTAATGTCAGTGTGTCTGCCTACCTTCCAGCCATTTGATGTCTTGCTATGCCTTTTCTCTACTGGATGAAAAAGCTTTTCAGAGTCTGGTATTTTCACCTTTGAAGATGCTCATCCACTGCATGCAAGTCACCTCTTTATCTTCTGTGACAACTAAATTGTCTAAATCGCAATGCCTGGAACCACAGCACTTCTATTCACAACAACACTTACAGACCCATTGCTCTCCCGTACCTGATGAGCTCTCACAGGGATAATTGCGTGACAACAGATTCATGATGTGCTGGGTCTCATCTGTAGCTTATTCCACAGCCTTGATTTGATGATCTTCCTTGGCTGCCTCCTTACTGCGGTCTGGGAGGTTTGTCAGCCCAAGGAGAGCTGGCAAGAGTTGGGGCAGAGTTGTGGCAAAATACAGTATTTTGTGAACTTTGAGCATCTCTTGTTGTCAGTTACTGTCTTAAGTGGGTGACAACAGGAGTGATTGTGACATGGAAACTGGTGCCAGGCCATCATTACGCAGTGAGTACTACTTTTGCTGGCTGCTGCAGTCAGCTCCTCTGTTCAGCAGCATGGATTTAAAAGACTCCTTTTTTTTTCCCCTGGAAAATGAAAAATCCCAATGGGTGACTGCTGGTACTCTGGGTTTCATCTGACCCATGCTGGCAGCCACAGACAACCTGGTGTCCCCAAACCCCTCTGCTGTCAGAGCAGATCCAGTTAATGGAGCACTCTCATTCCCCTGAGATTTTACCTCCACCCCAACAGCCACCTGAAATAGGTCAGGGGAGCACAGAAGTGCAATGGACCTGTTGTAAAGGGATCCTCAGGATGTGGGGACTCTGCAGTTGCCCTCGGTGCTGATAACTTTGAGGATCAGGGACATGGTGTCTCCCTGAATCACCCTCATTTTGCTACAAGAAGTGTTATATGCAAAAAGCTGTGCTCGCCGTGATTATCCATGGGCCCCTGTGCACAGAGTAGGACCAGCCCTCGGGGTCGAGCAGCACAAATAAATCCAAGTCTTGCACTGGAGAAGAGCTCAGCACCAGCCATCTACCAGTGCACCCCACTCTGCATGATATTTGTTCGCTTGGCATTAACTTCCCTGGTGCTCTGAAAGTCCTGCCCTGCCCACCATGGAGGAGTTTCGCAGTGCAGCACAGCGAGACATCTGAAATCGCACTCCTTTTTGTTTGTGGAGCTCTTATTTAAATTGCTGCAGCTCGTGAGCACCTGTCAGTCCCATCGCCGGGGGCTAATGGGTGGCAGGTTGGTTGTACACAGAGTATTTTTAGCTTGTAGACACCCAGAGGATGGCAAAACTGGCAGCTGAGCTGGCTTCCAGTGGGATGGGGAGGCAAACTCCCCCAGGGCTATTTTCTCCCTGGAGAACTGTAGCAGAAAAAAAAATCCCGTCCTTGGAGTACTTGTTTGCTAAAAAAATAGATTAAATAACCTTCAGCTGAAAGTTTGCACTGAAAATCGCATCTCCAAGCTGCAGTCAGTGGTGGTGGAGCAGCAGGAGTCCTGGGCCCTTTGCTGGGCTCCTGATCCAATAACCAGCTAGTCTCTAATGCCAGGAGTCAGTATAGAAAAAAACCCCAAACCTCAAGACCCTCATTCTCGTGTCTGGTGTTGATGAGATGAGCTATAGAGCAATACCACCCCCTCCATAAAGGCTGGTCCAAGTCAGTGTCCTGGTTTAGCCCAGCCAAGCAGTTGTTGCTTGCCAAGGGTGGTCAGGGCAATATAACACCTCCCGCATTGCTGGGAGGTTGTGGTTGAACAGCTGCTAGAAAGGGCAAAGAGTTGCCGTGTGGGACCGTGGGGCATCATTATGCAGCTTTGCCAAGACCTATACTCACACCTATCAGCCCCATTTGCTTTTCAAGCTGTGGCTCACATCTCTTGCCTCCCTGGAGCTGAAGTTTTCAGAAGCTTGAGAAAAAAAACCAGCTGAAAACTTTTTGTAAACTGTGTTTATTTTTTTTTTACTGCAGAATCAATAGAGGCAGAGAAAGAGAGCCCCTATTATTGAAGAAAGCCTCACCTAATCTCAAGTCATTTTCAGTACATTTTTGTAACCTTTTCCTGTAAATAATTGAATCATCTTCAGTTAGGGAGCTAAGGAAAGGCTATCCTCAGGCAACCTGCTTGTATTCTTGAAAACCTGACTGCATCCTGGGTGATATTAGTGTGGTGGAGGGAGGAGAGATGTGCTTTCACACTGCTGTTGCATAAAGCACCGAATCCACGAGAACACCGATTTTGTAACATCATAAGAGGAGCAGGGTCTGCCTTAAAATCTCTTTTGGAGGTGGGTGAAAGACGAGGACATGGGGAATTACAAGGATGGATGGCTGGGACCAGTGTCTGCTCATTGCAAGGCTCTGAGCCACCTCAAATGGGGATATGTGGTCTTTGGCCTTTTTATTGGTGGCAATTTCTGTCTTCAAGCTGTGGCATGAGAAATGGAGTGGGAGTCCAGATTCAACCCCATCTAGGCCAACAGTGACAGAAAGTTATTGCCACCTGCAAAATGCCTTCTAACCTGCACAAAATGAGTTTGTTGGAGATCAGACTCCTTTTAAATAAGCTCCTGGGCAGTACGCAAAGGGCCACTGGAGCATTTAGCCTTGCACAGCACAGGGTGATGGCCAGTGGGGACTATGTGGGGATACCAGGGTGTGCCTTGTGTGTCAGACCTCCTCCACAGCAGCTGGAAATGGTTCAACAAACCATCAGTGAGAGCAAAATATACCCACAAACACCAAAGGAGAGAAACTGAGGACTGGAGGACACAGAGAGCCAATGAACCATCATCACACATATGAGTGATTCATCTTTGTGCCTACACATATGTGGAGATTCCCCAGTTGTAGTGGTTTTTGTGTTCCTGATCCGTCCCTGGGGACTGGAGCTGGTGGTTGGGGGCTATTCTCCATCTCTCTCTCCCTTTACCCCTCTCCATGGCTGCACAGGGTCATGTCAAACTTTTCCTTTTCGCTGCAGCTTTTCTAATGCGCGCTGGCTTGCAGGTGCTGTGTGTTAGTGTCAGATGCTTGAGAGCATCAAGCGGCAAATGGTGGTTCTTCGTGCTGTTTGTGCTGGTGGGTGTTTGGCCACTCAATTGTCTGGTGGTGCAGGAGCAGTGAAATCTAGATGAAGGTTTATGATCACATTACTTAGGAGGACTTGATTGCATCAGCGGATTTGTTACTGAAGAGGTACTTTGTGTGTGTGTGGTTTTTCTTAATGGAAAGCAATGAACTGAAATATTCCTGTTAGATGTACGCTCCCTTGCTGCATACGGCTGCAGAGACTTCTGCAACCAAATGTAAAGAGGAGAGATCCCTGATGTGGGTTTGATTTGGTGACCTTGGCATTGTCCTTGCACTGAGGAAGTTAGAGAGGTCATTCTTCATGTGCATTACAAAAATCCCCTTGTTTCATAACAAATTCTGCCCTCATTCAATAACTGCTTCCTTCAGAAGTTATAGGTCTTCTTGTTTTGTGCCAGGAAGCCAAATGCATGGGGCAGGATAGATCCGTAGCTGATGTGAATCAGCCTTGCACCATTGACATCACCTGGGAAACACTGATTTATTGCATCCAACCTGGTGGCTTTACAGGAGTGCAGGGAGGAAAGCGCACACACACACACAAAATAAAATTAAAGGTGAGTGCGGCATTTTTAACGAGAAGCTGCTGCTGAACTGTTGCTGCTGAACAACCTCCAGACTTTATTGCCAAGGCAGGTAAATAAAACACAGCCTTATGCCATAAAGAGCCCGATCCCCATCATCTGTCTATTGTAAGCAGCTCTGGATCCACAGGAGGGTGTTTACATCTAAATGACTGTTAGATGGAGATTGAAGATTTTGCAACTGCAAGATTTCGGTGAACCTTTGCAGCTTTTTCTCTTGCTAGATCAGAAGGAAAACATTCATTTTGTGTAGAGTCCCAGCAGCAGGACAGCGGTGCAGAGTCAGCTCAGGGCTGTGGGTGCCAGTTTTGCTGGGGAGCAGCCTGACGGAGGGACCCAGAATTGCTTCCCACCAACAGAAGCTCTTATTTCAAATCCCTGTTAAAGCACCTGGTTTATTAGGGCATTGTCACTGGTGCATGCTTTTGTGAAGAGTTCCCCACCAGCTCTTGATCCTGCAGTTCCTCTGCAGCTGCACATGGGAGCAGGCAGAGAGCAGAAAGTGCATGGACACACAGCGATGCCACAGCCCCTGTACAAAGCACTGGCAGAGCTGGAGGGAGAAGCTGCGGTGTGAAACTAATGTGAGAGAAGCCAGGGAGAGCATAGAGGTTATGCATAGCTGGAGTTTCATAGAGCCAGAGCAGGAGAGGCTGGAGGGAGACTTGTCTGTGCTGGCTGGTTTGCTCAACCTGTTGTTTTTCTGCCTCAGTTCCTGGTGTCACCCTGGGGCAGCTCCTGAAGTCACCCGTGCAGAGTGACCCTGCAGAGCTTGAGGATGAGGATGGTGCTGCCAAGCTGTTCTTGTTCGGAACCTGCCCAGAGAGTTTCAGCATTAAATCAGGTGGATTTACTCACTTCATCCACAGTGTCTGCTCACTCCCTTGGGGTGTCCAACGTAGTTCCCTTTTAGCTCAGGCACAACCCATTAGGCAGCCAGGAGGAGGTGCTCTTTACTGCCTATTAGCAGGGTGTCTACCTCCAGGCATCTCAGCCTGCTTGAGCAGTACTCGGGTTTAGTCTGGCAGAGCAGCGCTGGGCAGGATGCATGGACTCCATGGGTCACCAATAGCCCAGCCCCATGCACAGCTCCAGGGCTGAGTGGGGAGCAGGTTTCAGGCTGCTGCTTTCAGCCACACAGCCGACCACCCCCCTCTTGTGCTTGGCTTGTGATTCATGAGCAATTCCCTGCTCTCTTTCTCCCCGCTGCTTTGTTACCGCCACCAAACTATTTCCGTGCATATTCGATTGATGTCAAATGCAGGCTCAGGATCTTTCTGTTCCTGCTCCTCACCATTTCCAGCAAGAGAAGAAAGATTGATCCTGTCTGTCTGAGTTATTACCCTGATGCCTGAAGGCCTATTAACACCAGGAGGGAGATGCTGCTGTCATCTGCGAGTGTCTACATTGCCGTCAGAGATGTGCCTGCATCGCCTTCCTCCAGCAAACACAGGCTACAGCGACTCCTGCAGCCACACGGGCAGCTCAGGCTTGGCCCTGGGATTGAGTGGATGGCTGGGATGGGAACTCGGGTCCCCACGTCGCAGTTGTGCTCCTGCCTAGCGTAAAAGCAGCCTGATGGGTCGCAGTAGAAGTCCTTCTCACTGGGTAGCAGCACATGGATGGTGGCCAAAAGCAAGTGCTAGGGAAGGAGCAGAAGTACACGAAGGCGTGTTCCTAGCTTCCAGCTATTTGTGGCTTAGGGAGTTTGTGAGATGGGTGGTTTCTCTGTGTAACAACTCTCTGGATTTCCCTTCTGCATGGTTATCTGGTCCCCTTATACTCCTGCAGACTGAATCTCCTTGCCAGAAGCTCTTGGGGACACCAAGTACCCTCCTGACCTCCCCAACATTGACAGACTACACAAGCTGTGACACAGCTATTAGATAAGACTGGGCTTAACCTCTATGCAAACTTTGGCTTTGGCCCCAGGGGTACCAGTGTTCCTATTTGGGAAAACTCTGGTTTTCCATCAGAGGCAACGAGCCAAACCCCAGTCCCTCCTGGCTGCTCTCTGCGCCCATCCCTTGGCAGCAGCTGAGCAGGATCCGTTTGCTAAAGCAGACAGTAACAGGCTTCTGTCAATTAGCCCATAAGGCAATAAAATCAAGTAGGAGCTGGGCTAGGCAGGGATTTAGCCAAGATTAGCTGTGTTAACAAAATAATTCAGACCTGCAGCAAATTCCCTCTGGCTGCAATCGCTAGCAGGCAGCTAGCACAGAGTGGGAGCACTGGCCAGCTGAGCCCGACCAGGGCTGACTCTAGTTTTTGGACCTGGCTGGCAGTTTTGAGAGGCTTTTGAGCAAAGGTAGCTCTCCCTTCAATGCTGCTTCCCACTGCTAATGTTTTGGGTAAAGGAGAGTCGAGCCCACAGATTAAGCCTTAAGCAGGGTGGACTAACTGTTCCCCGTGCAGAGGAACAGGGGACTGGAAAGCCCCAGGGAGACAGATAAGAAGGTGACTGCCAGGGTTGGCAGGTGATCCAACCTCAAACCAGCAAATTCTTACTGAATAGGGAAAGGCAGGAGGTTTTCAGAAGCATTCAGTTGATTTTGGAGCTGAGTGCTGGGGACTGGAGCCCTTCTCAGAGGCAAATCCCACAGCTTTGAAATCAGTTCCCACTGAAATTCCCAGAATATTGGGAAATAAGCCAAGGCAGCTGTTTGGAGTCAAACACCTGCACATGTGACTCTTTCAATGTAGCTTGTCTGTAGGAAGGTATTTTGGAGCAATTGTTCAAAAACAGCCCCTGCAAGCTGAGCCCACATCCGTTCAGGTGCCTCATCCCATGGACCAGGGAATGGCTCTGTGCCGTTGCACAAGGGTTCAACATCCCAAGCACTGTCCTGGTGGCAAAGGCATCCCTGTCTCCTTCCCACCACAGCTTCTGTATGGATTTTAAATGCATTTTTTTTTCTGAAGTTACACCTGTCCCAAGTTTGGGCACAGAAGAGCAGCAACCCCATTTGGTAGCACGATTGGAGCACTGTCTTCAAGCTGCAGCTTCCTCTAGCCACGGAAAAATGGTGATTAAAGTGGGACAGCACTGGACACCTTAACCTAAGAAGCATTACAGGTCTTACAGACCATCAGCATTGGATGTGTACCCACATACTATGAACTACTGGGTATTTACTGCTGCAGGATTCCTTGACAGACAGACCTTTGGGAGTTTCTTGTATTTCTGATTACACTTACGGAATCAATTCCAATTTAATCCAATTTGTTAGTAGCTGGTGGGCTCTTTGTAGCCCCAGTGAAAAATAGATAATAGGGCAAAAATTAGGTAGGAGCAGTTATTGTAATTAACACATAAAGTATACCCAGTAAAGCACACTGATAACAGAGAGGTAGGTAAAGGTAAATCAAATCTCTGCAGCCCACTGCTGCTGATCACCTGCTGAAAAAGGCACTGCATTCAACATGTTTTTGGGGGTTGCAGCAGATGAAGTTTCTTTCTAGGTTTATAGCTGTGAACAAAGAACCAAAGGGCAAAAATATTCCTATGGAGGAGTGTAAGTCAGAAAAAAGTTCATGCTTGGCTCTAAATCATTTGCATCCCAGGCAGGAAAGGGGAAGCAGCCTCAGGAAGAGCGTTCCTCTGGCCACACTTTGATGGCCAATGTTGCTGCTCCTTCTCCTTTCTGCATTAACGTCTGCCTGAACAGTCCAGTTTAGGATGTTTTAAAGGTAAACTTCATCTGTAAGAAATGGAGAATAGGGACTTGAAAATGAGCAGGGGTAATAAGTTAATAAATTCAGTAATTACTACAGGAAGCTAAAGGTAGCAGCAAAGTGTCCTTAGGATCATGCTATGCGTGCTGAGTCTGGCTTTCTGCTCCAGCTCCTATTTATCACCAGTCTAAGACATGTTTTAATGCTCTGTCACACTCACCCATATCTCTACACAGGCCAAGAAATTCTCCACCCATATAACATAAATTCCCAAATGGATTTTAACAGGTTTTGGTTTCTAGTGATGGCATGGCTTGATTTGAAGATCCCTGCAGTTTGTTATATTTAACTTGCTGTTAAAGACCCTGCAGCATTTTTGCATTGCTGGCATTCTCCTGCCTGAAGGAAGGGGAAAAACCAACAAAAACCAGCCTGACAATAAACACTATGTTGTCCCTGTGCAAACAACAGGAGGACTGACTGCAGCAGCAATTTTTCTTTCTCAGCTGTCAGCAAAGTTGTCATGGATTCCCCTGCCGAACCCCTTACTGGCAGAGCAACAAGGTGATTTCTGTCTCCCTCTCTCTGCTCACAGCCCTGTATCCCGGAGCTTCCCCAGCATTCTGGGAATGCAGGGGGGGATAAGGATGGCTCTGCATGTGCCTGCATGTTTGACACAGCAGTGTTCAGCAGCCACCTGGTTTGGCAGAGAGGTGCAAGCTCACGCTCAGGGGTTTGAACACAGCACTCGTAGCGCGTCCGAGCCTGGAGGAGACATTGCAGGGCTCTTCCCACAGCTTGGAGATTTGTTGTGGCAGCTTCAGCCTGGAAGTACCAAGAAACCCACCTGCCAAAGCCCTGCTTTTCTTGCGGGCGGAGATGCTCTGAAATAACCTTGACACCTTTGCTGGTGACAGCCGTACCACGTGGCTGGGGTGACAAGGCTCCAGCTGCGCTCCCCACCCTGTCCCACTCGGGACCACGCTGGGCTTCCTTGGAGGCATCATGCTCAGAGGGCCACCAGCACAAGCAAACCAAATTGCTTGAACTGATGCTGCTGTGCGATGTGGGGGCTCTCACACTGCGTTAGGCTGGATGCAGGCGCAAGCATCCACATGCCCTCCCCAGCACTTGGGATGCTGAATTAATGCGATGCCTTTAATTTCACAGGTGTGCAAGCACGGCTCCCCCAGGAGCTTGCTGCAGAGCAGGAGTGAGTTCATGGAGATCATCTTTGCATGTTAATGAAACTAGAAAACCTGATTATTCCATACAGAGTTAATGGGTTACCTGGGGAGGCAGCAGGAGCTGGATACAATCACGGCTGGTTGCAATCCTAGGGGGGATTTCCATCTGATGCCGCCACCAGCTCTCCACAAGTCTCCTTTTTGGCTCCTTTTTGGCTCCTTTTTCTATGCAGCTTCTGTCATCTGTAACTGCCTCTCGGCTTTGCTGCCGCCCCTTCTAAGTTTAGATCCCATCTCCAGGCCTCTCTCTCCTCGCTTGGCTGTTTACTCTGTTAATCAGCCAGGCGTTTCCAAGCACTGCGTTGGGAGGAAAGATGCTCCGCGCAGAGTACATCTGGCTCAGACAGCAATAAATATGCCGGGCGTTCACCTCCAACCGATTAATGCTCGTCCTGTCCGTGTGATGAAATTACAGTGTGGGGAAAGCCTCCAGGGGCAGGAGTCTGCTTTACCTCTGCTCTTCTTTCCCCAAAACGTGGAGAGAGGAACTGTCTGAGCTGCCTGAACTCACTGAGACGTGTTGGTCTATGCAGTGCTTTAAAAAATGGGCAGGTCTCCGTCTGCTTTGGCAGGAGCCCAGCTGCTTGTGTTTAGCTGCCGTGGGTCAGCAGCCTGCCCGGCCTCTCATTTTTCATTTTGAGCCAGCCACCGGTTTTGTGGCTCTCAGAAGCAGCCCTGGAGATAAAAGGGTCATGGTGCTGTTGTTTTCTGTGTATCCATCTCCCTGGAGCTGTCACGGCCAGGAGAGCCTGGCAGCACGGGCACTTCAACCCAGGTTGTGCAGCTTGCCCCAGGAAGGTATTTTCTCCTATTTATTCCTGTCTTGGATCCTCAAGCAGTTGCCTGTGCTGGTACACATCATCCCTGTATTATCCTGGCTGCTGCTGTTTTGATGGGAGCTTTGACTTCAGATAACACTCAAGGACCAGCCAGGAGCTGCAGGACTCTTCCCACCAGGCAGCAGGAGCTGCTGCAGAGCCCGGCTGCTGCCATGAGCTCGGGAAATCCTCTTTGCAACAAGAGGTGGAGATGTGTGGCATGCAAATACCCCAGAGAAGACCATGGGGGCCTTGGGTCTACCTCCAGCTTTTCCTCCATGGATAAGAGGCTTTGCCAGCAACTTCTTTTCAGGTGAAAGGAGTTTTCCACGTGAATTAAAAAAAAACCCCTAATTTTGTAGGAATTGCAATGGGAGGTGAAAGCAATTTAAGAGAAAAAAAAGGAATGGGGTCACAACCACACCGCCTTTCCAGCATTCAATATTTGCTGGAGAATATCCTTTAATGGAGAGCAACACAGTGAAAAGAAGCGCCTTGCACTCCGATTTCATCAAGAACGCGTGCAAGCGAAGCTCACCTTGCCTCTCCTTTTTGTTTTTGAGTAAATGAGGAGAAAAATCTCTCCAGCACCAATGAGACATTGATGTTCAGTCATTAGTTTTTAATTTGAAGGCAATGAAGCTTCCAAGGGCTGCCGTGGCCCATTTCTCCGTGCCGTGCTGTGCATGCCAAGGCCGGTGCCAACAGTGCCACACACGTGATTTCCAGTTAGTGCTTTCTTTTTGCAGAGAGACGATTGGAGGGATGGGGAGGATTGAGGGATGAGGGTGCTTAAATCAAGTAATTCTTCAAAGGGAAACCAGCAGCTCTGCAGGTTAAATCTACTCTTGGGCAGTGAATGAGGTGAAGAAAGAGAGAAAGAGGATCCAGATGTGGCAGGTTGGGTCCAGGTCTTCAAAGCATCCTCAGGAGCCGTGGGGGAAAGGCAAGTCCAGCTCAGCTGCAGGCAGAAGGCACTCGAGTCTCTGGATTCCTCTCTTCCCATTTCATTTTTTTTGGATTATTTTTCACTGCTGCTGTGGAGAGATGCCAAGTTAGAAAGCTACCTCTGCTTGCGCATTGCTGCTACCCAAAACGGATGCCTTGCCAGTATGTCCCATCCTGGGATCCCTGCTTGGGCTTAGGGAAGGTGAAACCCACTCAGAGCTCCGAATTAACGCAGAAGTGACTGTGCAGGAAGGACTGGGATGGGGAGGGACGTGCCAGGGCATCCTCAGCTCTTGTCCTGCCGTAGCCATGAGCGCAGTGGAAGACGTGACCTGTAGACAGAGGTGATGAACGCACAACCCCCTTCCAGACTACATCTGTTCCAGGACTTGTTAAAAATAAATCTTAACTGAAAACCTACAAAACTAAGAAGAGTTTCGAGGTTTTAAAAAGTTCCTTGGAAAGACTTTGATTTTGGTTCCAAGCCAAAACATCTTAGGTTTTCAGCAACTGAAAGCTGAAAGCTTTGCCAATAAAATAATGCTTGGGGGTTTGATCTTCCAGTGGGAAAGAAAAACAAGAAAGGAATAGGTACTTTATTAAAGAATAAAACAGTAATCAATCCCCAAATGCTTCTCAAGGAAAAAAAAAATATCTTTGACTGAGAACATTTGATAAGCCCTGACTCATATTTTCCCTTTACTGTAGGAAAGAGATGATGGAGAAAAGAGAGAAACACCATCAACCTGGCCAGGGCACCAAAGGATATTGTATTAATTTATATTGTATATGAATATTATTGAACTACTGAAAAAAATCCCACTCCTTTGGGTGAAGTAAGCAGTGCAGATGCTTTTTAAAGTGCATCTCTTCAGAAACAGGAATGGCTATTGACCGAAGTGGGGAGAGCGTGCAAAGCAGCGGGTGTTAGGGACAGATACAGAGAACATCAGCCGAACTCCAAAGTCCACATTAATAAAAACTTGTACATAAATACAGATGACAGGTATTGATTTTCCTTTGCAAGCTGCATGCTTTCCCCTCACTAATGAAATGCAGCCCCTTCTTTAGAGGTTGGCAGCACGGTATAGCCACAAAGGTTTAACCGGGTGGGAAAATAAATAATGTTCCTCCAAAAGGAAAATGCAGCTGGTCTGCCCAGGTCTGTACCCACTGGAAAATGTCTGTTTGAGGCTGGAAATATGAATTCAGACAAAAGTATTTTGTATTATGAGCAGTGCTGGCACACACCAGGGTGTGTAGGGCTTCTGGTGGAATTTGTCAGACTCCCCTAAAATCCAGAATGACTTTTTTCTCCTTCAAGCTTGAAATATTTTGCTGTGATATTTGAAAATTACATGATGTCGATTCCTCCCAGGATACTGATTTGGGTGGAAATTTGCTTCCAAAGCCTTTTTTTAGTTCTTTTTTTTAGACAGCTGCTCTCATCCACTGAGGAAGATCTAACCCCAAAACAAAGTCAGTGCTGGGGAAGGGGGGAAAGAAATGCTTTACTTGAGCTTCCACCTCTCCTAAATCCCAGCTATGTTCTTGACTGGTGCAAATGTGCAGCTTCAGAGTGTGCCTTGGATGGCCAAGTTTGCCAGATCAACGTGGGGCAGCACTGGACCATCCTCTTGCAGCAAAAACCAGGAACCCAGTGTCTTCCCTGCTTGTTTTAAGGAGCCCATGACACTGTTCATGCACTGAGCATGGCAATGAAAAAAAAGACACTGACTCTCTACACCATTCATGCCCCGGGAGCGCTGCCTGTGCCCTTTCCTGCAGTGCCCTGGATGCCTTCAGTGCCAGCGCAGTCCTGTGCTGCCTGGGAAGGATTGCTGAGATGACAAACGCTGCTGCAGCTGCCCGCTGTCCCATTAGGATTCCTCTCATGCTGTGCAATCGCCCTCTCTGAACGCAGTGAGAGCCCAGCCAGGGTTTTCTCTGCAATTGCTTTGCAGCACGGGAGCGCTTGCGGCAAGTGGCATCGGCGTGCTCTGCTTGCAGTGGCGCAGAGCTGCTTGCTCAGGCTTGGCTGTGGGAAGATTGCAAAGAACAATAATGTTTGATGGAGAAAGTGCCTCTCCTGTTTGTAATGGTGTGAGTGATTATGCTCCTCCTGCTCATGGTTTGCTAGGGTACATCCCAACCTTAATTATGCCGTGTGCCCTGGGAAAAGCCTTGTTCAGTCGCTTCCTCGATGCACCTTTGCTTTAGCCCAACAGCTCCAGTAGATTTTAGCCCACCTGCTAAACAGTTATTTAAAAATGGTACCTCTAAATACTGTTTTTCCCTCCTTCCCAAGCATGTTTTACTTGCTCAAACACTTTGGTTCCTGCACAGCATCGCAGCGGCAGAGTTAAGGGTATTTGGAGGATGGCACTGCTTTGTGTCTAAACAAGTGACAAACATCCCCCGAGTGACCTGCCCTTCCTTGGCGTAGTGCTATGGGTGGCTAAACGTGCTTAAAGTCATTCAAAACCCTGAGAGGATGACTCATTTGCTTGAGGCTGGATTTCAAAGCCAGGCGTCCAGACACCGGTCTGCTTCCCGCTCCCCATCTGCTCCCTGTGCTGTGCCACTGCAGAGAGCCACTATTGCTGCTAGTTTATCACACCATCAAGCCAAGAACCACTAATTACCTTCCAGCGATGGGGAGAAGGGCGTAGAGACCGTGGGGAAGGAGCCTGCGTGACCATCCCGCTTGCTGCCCGCTTAGCACAGGGCTGTGATGCTCCCCGGGAAGAGTAGCCGTGGTTGGGGCCATGCGAAGTTGCCGGCTCAGTTTTCATGCGCCGGAGGCAGGGAGCTGGAGGAGCCCGAGGGATGGGTATTAGTAAGTGGCTGTGAAGCATGGGGTCAGACATCAGGAACGGGAACGCAGTGCAAAACCCGGCCTCGCAGCACCCGAGCAGCCCCTGAGCAAGGAATAAGTAATTTCCTACTCTCTTGCCATGCTTACTGGGTCTCCCCAGGGTGCACCCACTGCCTCTGGTCATACCCAGGGTGCTGGTGGCTCAGGACAAGGGCAAGACCCCGATGGACACTGGCAGCAAACACCTTCATCATGGGTGCTCTGGATACATGGTCCTCCACTTACAGGTGCTCTCAGGAGTGTGGGAAGAGCTAAATACATCTCCTGGTCAATGCAACAGGCTTAATTTGCCCCAAGAAGAATCATATGAGGCATGAGGGAACTATTCCTGCTGGGGGTTAGAGCAGATGTGTCCCAAGAGCCACGCTGTGATTCACCACCCCTTGCCCAGGTTTGTGGCTCAGGCCCCTGGAGACCCCCGGGGCTGCCGGCAGTGACCGCGCTTCGCCGAGACGGACAGCTCTGCGCCGAGCACAGCATCTCTGTTGGGTAATTAGCTCCCGTTCGCATCCATTAGGTGTGCGATTAGTCTCCTATTAATGCAATTAGCACTGTGGCATTAGCGTAAGTATGTAATTGGCCCAGAAGGCAGCTGCAGCTCAGCTGCTGAGCACCAAGCATCACCTATTTAGGGGTTTATCTGAGCACAGTGAGAAGGGACGGCTGGTGGTCACCTCTCCCAGTGCAGGATGGGCTGGTTTTTGTGTGAATCCCTGGTTGTGCCCCCACACGTGCTCCCTGCTTGCTTCAGCTGCAATGCAAAGCAATTTTCCACCCTCTGTCCTTGCTTCAAACCCCCAGAGCTGTTTAGGGGAGCTGATGAGAGGTGTCCCAGCTGTTTCCCAGAGCTGTGGGACTGGCAGAGCTGGGGTCTATCCTATTAGGGGGTCAGAGGACCAGATCTGACCTTGGCTGGATGCAGGTCCTTTCCCAAAGACTTTTATTCCCTGGGACCATGCAGATGTCAGAGGTGACTGTCCATCTGGTCGCCATGCCAGGGGCGTGAGGGTGGACGGGGGGAGGAATCACACATTTGCCCACCCCCGGCCATTCCCTGGGCCCCGTCTGTCTTGGCAGGTTATCAACCCATGTCAAGGCTTGGCTTTTGCTGAGACAGTCTCACAAAACACCCTGTTTGCCTGCTGCACCACAGCACTGACGGCGGACAGTGTTGGCCTTTTGGGATGTCAGGGAAGGAGAAGGGCTGTGCAGGATGGGGACAGGCTGCGGAGGGTCCATTTCAATCCCACCCCAGCAGAGGTGTCCCCTTCCTGACCACCAGCGTGAAATCCCCAGCCCTTTTCTGGAGAAACCAACAAGCTGTCCACCTTCTCCGGCCAGCGCTTCTGTGGTTAATAGCTGAGCAGATGAAGCTGCAGCAAAGCAAAGGTCCTTGCCAGGCCCTCACTCCAGCAAGGATGTTTGACTTTGGGAAAGCTTCTGACAATCTTGATTAACAGCCTCTTCATCTGTTCACGCCAGTGATAAACCATGGGAGCTCTGGGCCATTTCAGCTCTATAATCAAGAGGGTTTGAAAGAAGCAATTTTCTCCTCTTGCAACCCGGTTAATTCTCATTTAATTGCTACCCATTTTGCATAGATTTTCCTCGATTGCCACGGCATTGGCTCCACACTTCCTCCTCTCCAGTGGTGCTTGACTTGTGTCTTGTTTTGCCAGGCTGGGATTTGCGATGATTTGGGTTGTGTTGGGGCCTTCAAATCTCTCCACGCAGTTTGGGTGTAACATGCCTGAGATGCAGCTTTTATAGGAGAAAATCTCTGGGGACTGGGCTAGGCTTTGTTCCTTGCTATCACACAGTGTATTGGGGCACTGCTTCCAGAAAAAGAAATAGAAAAGCATGGGAGTTGTTACACACAGATCAGAAATTTTAGGGGCAGGAAACACACCTTCTTTAAAAAAAAACCAAAACCAGCCGACCTGAATTTAGCGTTTAAGCAAAAAAACTTTCCCCTAGGGGTAAAAAGAGATGGATGAAGCATTTGTAAGCTGATCTGAATTAAAATATGTGATTTGAACCATCTTCATCTTTAGTGGGTTTATGTGCAAGGGCTAACACCAAGGAGGGAAGGGGTTAAATGCCTCCCTGCCACTGAAACACAGCAGCTAATGACAGTTTCCACAAGGAGCTGGGGACAATCTCCCAGGTGGACTCAATCATGTTGGGAGCACCTGATGCTGCGTGGAAGCAGTGGGGCTGCTCTGGGAGGCAGTGAGATGTGCTGAGATCCCCAGTTTATAATGCATGTGTCAAGTCTCAACTGGCCTGGGGAGATGGACCAGAAACACAGAAATGCTGGAATCTGCCTGGTGATCCAGGCCATCCCTGGGGATGCTGAGGGTGAATGGGAAAAAGCACATGGTGGCATCTCCCAGCTATCACAGCGAGGGACTGGCAGTCCCAGCAACACCCGTGCAGCAGGGAGGGGAGGTAGCAGCTAATTCAAAGCTGTACCCACACAGGACACATCAACGCAGGTCGGAGGCTGCCCCGAAATCATGGTTGTGGGCTCCTCTCAACCAGGCTGGGCGATCGGTCTCAAGGGCATGCAGGTGAGAAGCTGTGGTGGCTCAGCTCATCTCCCTGTCACCATGTGCGAGCTTGCTTGGTTTCAGCTTGCATTTTTTTTTTATCGCTAGTAATCGGATGAGTTTCCCTTAGCACCGCCTGGCACAAAAGCAGCAGCCAGAAAGATCCCTGTGTGGAAAGCTCTATGGAACAAGCCGTTCCCCATTGAGCAAAAAAAGGGCTATTTTATCTGCTTAGTCAATCTGCAGTCTCTAAGCACATCTTTACCATATTAATGCATTAAAATATAGCTCTCATTAGCCACCCAAATAATTTTCATCAGAATCATAAGCATTTCTATTACCATGGCTTTGGGTTAGTGATGCAGCACTGGTCAAACTTCAACAATGATGTAATCATTCTAGCCTATAATCCAAGGCTTTTCCTGAATGTCTCACCTTATTTTCCTTTCGAACCAGCAGGCACAGTCACACTGCTTTTTCTTGGCTTGTACTGAGATCCTATTTCTGTGTTTGCAGCGTATTTCACGTGCTTCTCAGGCTGCAGTTTTCCTCGTTTGTGTTCCTCCAGGTCTGTGGCTCCTGCTGTGCCAACAAGCCCTCTGCAATCAGGAATGCTGCAAGTGCTTAAGCCAGGGCTCCCCTTTTTGTCCCTTATTTCACATACCCACAGGCTTCTCCAGAGCCACCAGCTCCTTGGGACTCTCCAGCCACCCCGCTGAAGTCATGCTCCTGCAAGAAGGACCTCATCCAGCCTCGAAGCCATCACCTGGCACCCCCAGAGCTGCAAGCACTGGACAGGAGAACCCTCCTAGTTGCAACACAGCTGGATCATCTGCTCTCCTGAAGGCTGGTTTCACCTCAAGCAAAGCTGAAGCCCTTCTGGAAGCAGAGAGATGCTAATAGTCTTTGGCAGTTGGAGACGGTCCTTTGGGACCGAGCCATGAGCCCTGACACCCTGTGATCAGAGCTCAGCCACGCTCATCAGACAAACCCCAAAGACTTTGTGCTGGCTGAGCTGTGACGGCTGTGTCACCGACACCGTGTGCTGGCAAGGGCAGGTCATTTGTGATTTGCCTCCGTGCAAAAAGTGGGGAGACAGCAAATGAAGCAGCCAGGGACTGTGAGAGGAGATGGACCTCTGGATGTCAAGCACTTGCCACCGACACTGCTGGGGGACCCCACTGGGCATTGGTCCCCACGGGCATAGCGTTGAGTGAGGGAAGTTGTGACCCTTCTGCTGCACTCAAAATTAGGGTCTCCTGCTGTGAAAGCCAGGAAGGGCAGCTCAATATATCAGCAAGCTGGCTGGAAATGGATGCTGCTGTCAGAGCAGAAGGCAGTCGTGTTTGAGGGATCGTTGATTGGGTCAGGATGGGGTACCTCCTGCTGGGGCTGTTCCCTCCGGGCCACAAGGACGCTGCGGGCTGCTGAGGAGGGTCCTGAGCCCCCCATCACACTGATGTCTCCTGGAGCAGGTCTCAGACCTGGATGACTGGGGCTGGAGGATGCTCTGCAGCAGAGGTGTCTGGCGGGATAGTGCTCAGCAGGCAGAGCCCAGCATCTCCCTATGCAACACAGTGCAAATCCATGCCTCAATTTCCCCTACCAGCAGGAGGCTCAGCAGCAGATTTGAGCAGCCTAAAAGCAATAGTTTCCAACGGAAACTTTTGCCTGACAGGGAGGAGGGCAGGGCAGCGGAGCTCGGCTGTGGTGCTTGCCGGGGCTCTGCTGGTGCTGCGATGGGAGCAGGCTGTCAGCGACTGCAAGGGACCAAACGATTTCCAAACAAACCTGGAAAATCTGGACAACTCTTGGTGCACATCCCCATGGGAGCACTGCTGAGGGATCCTGTCGGGAGGATGGGCTCGGTTGTGGGTGACCACTGTGGGTAGATCGAGAGTCACAAGCATGAGTGACTCTTGGTCATGGGACAGACCCCTCACTGTTCCTTGCAGATACGCATCTCCAGCACGTTGTGTGATGCACACACCTCTGCTGCCTTTGGCATGGTCCTGGGGCTCCTCAAGGAGCGCCCAGAAAAGCCTTTTCTCCAGGACTGGACAGACAGGCTCTCCTATGGGATCTGTGGAAGCCTCACTTGCATCTCTGATCTTTAGATTTCCTCCAAACTGGAAAAATACAGCCCTTTGAAAATTTCATGAAGGTGACAGAGAGCTGTCTGTCTCTCACCGCCACGTGCTTTTGAAAGCCGTTTAACTGTGGCTGTAGTGACAAATGTCAGCAGGAGGCTTGTGCTGGGGGGAGAGCAACGAGAGAGAGGGCATCGGAATTAAAGGATGAAATATTTATTTGGGGGTTTGGCAGTGCTGGAAGGACGACACATCACAGGCGAGAGGCATCTTGGGGCGGATGGTGCTGAAAGCTGCCATCGGGCTATAAACTGCCATGAGATTTCTTCTCCCTCCCCACCTCCCACCCCTTCTAGGATCGTTGCCAGTACAGAGAGGGTTAAACATCCAGGAATGGCCCAAAGCTGTGGACAAGCAGACAGAAATGCCGTGTCTGAGCCAGGATGGAGGAAGGGGAATGATGATCCGGCTTAGCTTTAAATACAGGCTATAAACCCTCTGACTGATGGACAGTGCATCATGCCCATGGTGGTGGAGCAGGACTTGGGAGGTCCTGGCTCTGGCAGGGGGATGTTCGCCCAGGGCAGCCTGGCTGGAAAGTAGGCTGAAAGCTCAGATCCTCCACAGAGGATCAGGATCATGAGCTTTCCTCTCCCTCCATTCAGGCTCTGGATGGCAGGTTTTCTGCTTTGCTGGCTTTTGGTTTGCTGGGGATGTAGTGTAGGGCAGTCAGGACCCCCAAGCTTTGACCCCAGGTAGTAGGGCTGAGGCTGGAGAGCGACTCCAGGGCTGGAGGCAACCTCCATGGTGGGTTTCATGTGTTAATCAAATAAAGAAGTTAAATTAAATTCCATCTCTATGTGATGGAGAGGCTCCTGTGAGTCTGCCTCAGTCCCAGCCTGGGATGTCCCATAGCACTGCAGCGTCCCACTTTGCCTCTCCCAGCCCTGAGAGGTGCCAGGATAACATCAAGGGTTAATGCAGGATTATCTCAAGAGGCTACAACTTTGTCAAGAGCACAGGATTGGCAGGTGATTAATCTCAGAATTACTTGATAACTTTAAATACAATCATGTAATCAGCAGGAACCTGTAATTATTATTTATGTGCATGGTGCTTACCAAATTACAGTGCTCTCCAAGGCTCTGTGTGATGAACAAATTAATTCTGCAACGGAAGAGCTTGACCAGAAAGATGTTTGTGTCTGAATTTCACTTGTAAACATTGATGTATGAAATTAAATTTGAGTTTAATTGGCCCTTCCTCCTGCTGCGAAGCACATTACATTTTTATTTCGTCTTAGCTCAGCTGGTGAGAGGGAACATCAAGGAAAACTTGGAAGAGTTTCTCTAGCCCTGATGGTACTTGTGTGGGAGACCCACACGGAGTGCTCCTCACCCCCCTTATATGAGATGGTGTTGATACCTTCATTGAGAGCCTGTATCCCACCTCCATGCTATGGGCATGGGGACTTGGGGTAGAGAAGAGACAAAAAAGCCACCAGCTGCCCCAGGTGTCTCTGTGGCCAGTGGGATGCTGAGCCCACTGCAACATGAGGATGGTCCCATGGAAAGTGGGGTTGTCTTTTCCAAAAGATAAACATGCCCCAAAAGTCCTTGTGTGAGGAATTGAAGTAATTTTAATCAAACAAGGCTGAGAATACACACACTTCTCCAGCTACAGAAAGCAAAGTCATGTCAGTCAGAGCAGACCGCCAAGAGGAGAAGGAAAAAAAAAAGTGATGTGAATACAGATGCTTCTGTTTGGGTTTCTTTCTTTGGTTTTTCAATCTCCAGCTTCTTTTCCACCAAAAATGAGCCCGCTTTAGAAAAATCCAAATTGAACATGTAGCACATCACCTTTTGGTGACATCACTTGTATGTATGATGAAAAAAGCTCCCTGGGGCATTTCCCCTTCTCTGTAGCCAGCAGATCTTTATTAGCTCCTGCCAAAGCACCTGGCAGAGAAATCAAACTGACCCATGGTGGGGACACACAAGTCTGTTCCTTGTAGGACATCAGCAGAAAGCGTCTGTAAATCTGGGAGCTGCCACTTTTCCCATTGCATAACTCTGGGGGTCTTTTTCTCACCCATATATTGGATAAAAGGCAGTTTCTGGGACTGTTGGTGATGGACGAGCTTGTACAAGGACCAAAACTTGCCCCATGTGCAGGGTATGGTCCTTGTTGTTGTCACTCCATCATACTAGGAGCTGTTGCTGCTCCCAGCACGTTATGGGAGGCAATGGGGTATTTCTGGTTTTGGCTGCACAGTAGACATGTAGGTAGGAAACGTCAGTGGGAGGAAAATGGGAGGAATTTGCTTCAAACTACTGAACTTCTCAAATATTTATAGAAAGAACCTGGAGGTTTTTGCCTATGCCTCCCTTTAAAGCAAAAAAAGAAAGATTTTATTCCTTTCTGGTGGTGTATCCTGAGGAAATCACACAGTAGTACAATTTCAAAGATGCTTAAACCTCCCCAGGGCAGGAAATACTTATGACTGTTCTTTGTAGCAGGGAAACTGAGGCACAGAAGTGTGAAGGGACTCATACCAGACCCTGTATGGCCCCAGTGCCAAAATCCCTGGGATGCAGAGAGCAGACTCAGCCCGTAAACCCCTCTGGCATCCCCCCTTGCCTGAGCATCCCCAGACCTCATATGGGACAGGGAAACCGTGGCTCCGAGGAGGTCAGGGCAAAATCCTCCACCTTGCACGGACCTCTCTGCTCAGCTGCTTTCGGTGACCACATAAAACAGGGCATTGGGGGCGGATCAGGGACTTGGCAGCTGCACGATCTGAGGTCCCCAGCACGGGGAAGGAGGCTGCCACTCCTCCAAGGCACTTAACCCCAGCGTGGGAATGATTTGGCCCTGCCCCCTGCATAACAGCAAGGAGCAGCTTTGGCACTGAGCCCCCCCGCATGGGTTAAAGCAGGGCAGGGAGGAGGGGAGAAAGCCACAGCATGTCCCCACAGTAGCTGCCTTCGGGGAGCTCAACCACCGCTTCACTGCAGTGCTCCCTTGCCTTTCCGCCCCCCGAGCAGGGGCACGGAATCAGCCTGAGGTCCAGGGGCTTTGCAAAGACCTGTAGACCCATCTGGGCTGGGCTGGGCCACAGGATTAACTAAACCTCATGCCTCCCTTCAGACCAAGGCCTCTCTGTGTGGCTGTTCAGAGGACCTGGGACCCATCCCCATCCCCTGCATGGTTCCCTCTCCTCTTCCACCCCATTGCTCTGCCTCACATCTTCAGTGTCGAGATGAGAAATGACCTGGTCAGACCAAGCAGCAGTTACAGAACGTCCCAGGGACCTAGCAAGGGGCAGGGGAAGGGCTCAAATAACCCCAGTGGTACAAAACCACAGCCGCATAAAGCAAGGTCTGCAACCAGCGCAGGGCTCTCCATCCATCCCCTGTCAACCCAGAGGGCTTTGGCTCCCCCAGAGAATTTTAGTCCCCCCCCAGCAACATCCCAGCATGCAGTCACAGGAAGGCTGACCCAGCTTCCCAAGGGATTAGCCCCACAAGCTATCCCAGCAATATCCTGCTGTCCTGTCACCTCAAAGCAGTGACAAACTCGAGAGAGGCAACGATGGGACATGGAACATCATGCCCAGGATGGAGTCAGGCAGGGAGACTGCTGCAACCTCTGTGGGCTCCTCCGGCTCCTTCTGCCACCCCAGCAGGTCACACTGCTGCCAGGGAGATGATAAAGCAGCATCTCAGCTGTCCTATCCTACAGATCTGCCCCAGCAAGCGGGACAGGAGCTTCTGTAGGGTTTCCTATAGCTGCAGCGAGTTTGTGCGCCTTCTGCAAGACTGGTGGGTGCAGGCAAGACCTGGCTCCTGTGCTGTGCCATGTCAGGGGTCCCACGCAGCGGGGACGCTGGCTCCCCCATCCCGTACAGCAGCTCGGTCCCAGCTCAGACAGCCGTGGACTGCTTGATGCTGTGGAAGCTGACGCGGGTCGGGGAGGTGGGGATGGACATGGCCCGAGCCACACGGGCACGGATGGAGTGCTTGTCCTGCCATCGGTGCCACCGCTTCCGTACAGCTGATCGGACCTGGGGATGTGAGACAGAGGAGGGGACATTTAGTCACCATGCAGCTGTCTGAAGTTGTTCAGAGGCACCAGCCATCCTCATCCTCAGTCTTTCAACCTAAAATTCTACTGAAACCCTGCTGAGCTCTCTGGGGCTGGGAGGGTCCCAGGAACCCCTGTCACCTCCCAGGGCACCCACCCTTGTTTGACGCCGTGCCGGTGAAATGCAGCCCTTGCAGCTATGAAGAGAGATGAACCAAACTGACTGTGCCTTTGAGCGCAAAATGGAAACAAGAAGGAGAAATAAATCTGAGCAGGGGCTTTGCAGGAGAGCCAGCATCTTACACACTGCACTGGATGCTGCTAGGGGCTGGGAAAGGTGCGAGCGACAGTTGAGGAGGTTTTATGGCTTGTCTGGTTCATGCTAGTGGCATTTCTTCAACCTTAATTCCACCCTACAACAGCCCAAGCGCTTTGTGTGGCAGGTAAATAGTGAAGAAATGGCTTTGCGTTGACTGCAGCGTGGGATGGCCCTGGGAGATGGCCACTGGATGCAGACGGCTGAGACGGTGCGGTTGGGTGAACACCGAAATCCCCAGCCAGCCCAGCTGGGATCAAGAGATGAAGGACCATGAATTGCATGGTGTGATATGCTCCTGGGTCACCAGGTAGCCCTGGTCCTGTCCCTTTTCCTCCTGCATCAATTAGATATGATTTGGTAACAAAGCAAGCTTGTCTGGGGCAAACTCTCCCAAGCCAGCAAAGGTGCAAGAGCATTTGGGAGAAGGCAGGGGAAAGAGCTGCTCAAATGACTGGCCCCAGGATCAGCCTCTACTCTCACCTCTTTTGCTTTCTGCTGTCTGTGTTTTGAGTCAGAGCCTGGGAGATGCCCTCGTCCACGGGCTGGGTACCCAGGTGTGTATGGGGATCACCCTGGGGAAGGATTTCCCAGGGATGGGGGGACCCTTGGCTCTTCTGCTGCACCAAATCACACGGGTGCACCCCTAGAGCATCTGTTCTCGGGGGTGGATTTTCCTCCTCCATAGGAGGAGACCGACAGTAGCCATTCCCATCTGGACATAACCTGTGGCTGCAGATGTGCCTGGAACTGGAGGTAAAGCACCAAATCTGATCAGCAAATGCCTTCAGCTGGGGAATTGGGTGCCAGCACCCTGCAAGC
Organism: Haliaeetus leucocephalus; assembly: GCF_000737465.1. Classification (NCBI taxonomy): domain Eukaryota; kingdom Metazoa; phylum Chordata; class Aves; order Accipitriformes; family Accipitridae; genus Haliaeetus; species Haliaeetus leucocephalus. The sequence goes on along the minus strand of NW_010972580.1, from coordinate 1,782,051 downwards.
CCTGTGCAGAGGCAGAGCCTGAGGCTGAGCTTGTGTCTCCTTGCAAGGAAGGGTGTAGACCCCCCTCCCACCCCCCAAGCACCCCCCAGCACCCGGTGCTCACCTCGCTGTTCAGGAAGCAGTAGAAGACAGAGACGAAGAAGCCCTGGAAGGAGACAAGTGGCAGAGTCACCACAGAGCTATGGCCAGCAGGCAGCCCCGGGCTCAGGAGCTTTGGAGCAACCCTGGGTTTGGGGATGTCTGGTTTTGGGAGGGGGCAGAAGCAGGGCAAGGCATCAGCCAGGATGAGCTCCTCCACATCCCTTGGTGGGGGACTGGGATGGAAGCTAGTGCTGAGGACCATACCTGGAAGGACTCCAGAAAGGAGTTGAAGTATATGAAGACGATCCTGGAGATCTCATCCTCCCCTGGGTTGACAAAGAACAGCATGTAGGTGATTCCCAGCAAGGGCAGCAGCACCAGCGTGGCCTTGACTGCTTTCCTGGGGAGAAAACACGGACCTGAGCTGCTGCAGTGCAGCCCTCGGCATGACGACTCTCCCCATCTCCCTCCCAGCACCAGCATGACTGGGACTGGTCTGACTGGGTCTGGGCAAACCAGTGACCGGGGGAAGACAGAGCAGAGTTGACCTGTTTTCCAGTGTGATTCCCAAGTGACTGGGCTGGTTTGAGCACTGGGCACCTTCTGTGGTTTCTCCATCCAGAAAAGGGCAGTGGACAGAGGAGGCCTGACCTTGAGCTGGTGTGAAATGATTGCTTGGCTGATCTAAGGCTCGATTAAAAAGGAATTAAGGAGGGTAAAATAATTCACACCCTTCAACATGGGTTTATGAAAAACTTAGCTAATTAATTTGATCTTTTCTTGATGAGATTACAAGTGCGGTTTGTGAAAAGCAATAGTGCTGATACAAGAGAGCGCGAGAAGGTTCGGGGCTTGGCATCTCCTTTGTTTGGATTAGGGGACAAGAACAATGCCAAGCCAACAGTTTCTGCTTAAAAATCATGTTAATGGACAGATTCCAACATTAGCTGAAAACAGGAAAAGTCATCCCTGGCAGGTCTGGGCTGGGCAGGGATGGGGACAGGGACTGTGCTGCATCATGGACCGGGAGGAGAGCCACAGCCTCTGACACAAACTGGCAGATGGCACGGAGGAGCTGGAAATAACCAAGGACATGAGAATCTTCAGGCTGGGAAATCATGGGATGGCACATGCACTGGTGTCTCTTCCCCAGGGGAACAGCCATGGTAGTGGGAGATCCATCAGCTTTTTACCAAACTCCGTTATCTAAGGTGAGCAGGAGCCCTCCAGGGCTGTCCCTTGCCTGGTTCAGGCAGGACTGCACAGTTTGTAATCTACCAAACTCTCCAAGTTTTCCTGTCCCATTAAATGTTTCTGGGAAATGAAAATGTTGTTCTGCCCAAAGGTGAAAAACCTTCCCTGCCAAAATCAGGCAAATACTGGAAAACCAAGTGTCTCTCAAAATTGCTGACTGAGGCCAACCAGCCTAGTTCAATAACCTTTATCTTTGCTCACCCCAAGCTGAATCATTCATCCCAGCTCAATACTCCATAATGAGGAAAGCTGGCATTTCCCAATGATAACATCTGAATTTTTCCATTCTAAGCTGAAAAAGCCACTCTCCACCCCAAACCTGCTTCTCTTGACCCAGCATACAGTGAGATTCCCCAATTCCTGCCCAGAAAATGATCCAGAGAGAAGCACTGATGAAGACCGAGGTGTTTTCTCCTGTTCCAGGTACTTCAGAGAGCTGCTCTGACTGTGTACCTCCCAAGTTGTCTGCAAAATATGCCCCAGCAGGGAAGGGTTAAATCTTCCTGCCTTGTGCTGCCTTCTTGCGGCTTCGCGAGGAGGTGTTTGGGGTGGCATCGATTCATTACTCCTTCCTCGGCCTTTGCTTTGCTGCCAAGCGGCCATCTAATTCTCACCTCCGTGCCAGGATTTGCAGCTCTGAGCCTGGCGAGCTGATCGGGTCCCACCGAAACAGGCTTTTGCAAAGAGACTCAGCTCCCAACAGCTCCCTTCAAAGGCGAACCCAGCCATCCATGTTCTCCATTGCAAAGCTCTCACCGGCCAGGATTTTTCAACAGCCCCAGATGCAATGGCCAAGTGTCTCCAAAAAGCATTTGAGGTGCTCTTAGATGCCTCTCCACGCACCCATCTCCTTGATACTTGGCTGATGGGGCTGTTCCTATCTCCCCTAATCATGCTAATGCAGTTTCTAGGTCTGCTTTCTGCAGGGTTGTTCACGCTCTTACCTGTACTGGATTGTCTCCGACGTGGTTGAAGCTCGGAGCTTCGTCATGAGGATTCGGACGATGTTGAACAGGAAGATGAAGTTGATCTGGAAGGAAGAGGGCACCTGGTTAGTGTCTGCTCTCCCAACATTTCCTCCCATTTCCTCAGCAGAGGCAATGAGCCATGCCAGGGGAAGTGGGAAGGTTTCCTCTTGAACCTGATCTATTGCCTTCCATGCACTGGAACAGGACATCTGCATTTATCATTTTTAAAGCACTTTAGCAATAAGATTTAGGAGTTTGTTCAAGGGAGTAGGGCACACCGGGAGACTGGTGAGGAAGGGCAAGTGTTAGAGAAAGGGCTGAAGGTGAAGACATTGGAGGGGGAGGAGGAATATAAGGTGGCCGAACGGATTTTGGGAGAGTGGCTGCCATCACAGCAAGGAGCCACTTGGCCACGCTCCCAGCTGCCGAACTGCTAATGAGGGCACGGGAAGGCGGCACAGGGAGCTGAGCACAATTGACACAAATTAGAAGTGGCCTGGCTACCTGACGGGCTGGGAAATGAGAAGCAGGCTCAATTATTCAGTGAGGCCAGTTGGTGCTGGTGATTAGTACTCCCTTGGGTTTTCTCAGCATTGGGCAAGGGGGGAGGAAAAGCTGTGGGACCTTGTGCATGGCTTTCCCCCTCCTATCACAGGTTGAACCCCTGGCACTACTGCCTGTGACTTGCCACCACTGCTCTTCTTTGTCCCTTCCCAAAAGGCCAAAGCCCCAGCAAATTATGCTTCGTATGACCCCTGGTTCAAGCATCACTGCTCTGCCCAGGGCCAAGAGCAAAGTGATGTGGATCAGGGAATGGAGTTGAGGTCCCCAGGCTTCCGTGAATGCTTGGCAAAGCACCCACCTGCCCCCAAATATTGCCAGGGCAGGGATGGAGGGACTTGCTGATGCATGTGGGAGTCTGTTGATGGGAGCATCCCTATCAGAGCGAGGTCTCCAGGCTTCCTTTCTAGCCCAACCCAAGCCAGCAGGATTCATGCACGCTCTTTCTCATTGTGGGTTAGGTGCCCAAATTTGCTCAAGGTACAGTTTGGGTGAGGGGAGCCGGGCTTGCAGGGCGAGTGGCATTGCTGCTGTGGAGCAGCATAACCAGCTGCAGCAGGGCGAAGCTAAAGGAGGGGGCAAGACCCTGTTCAGGAGGAGCCTTATCCCACGTGCAGTCAGGAAGGACCCTATATTTAGCAAGCAAGGTCACTTTGCTCTTACCAGAAGCACCAGGATCATGGGGCCTTGGTAAATGTAGTCGGTGTAAACTCCCGCTCGCTTCCCAAACCAACACCTGCAAGGCAAGGACAAGTGGTGTCGCAGACAAGCCTGCAGCATGAGTGATCTGGATTTACTCCTGTCCTTGCACAGTCTTTGTAAGTCACTGTCCATAGGGTGAAAGCACTACAACTTACACTGCTGTAGCCACTATAGAATAGCTTCCCCGGGAACCTGGTATATGGAGGTGCATAGGGACTTGTGGGGATGTTTATGGATCCTGTATGGATATGGGAACCGGTTACTGTAGGATGAGCAGGGACAACCTTACACGCACACAGGTCCAGGTGGGCTCTGTCCCCAGCAAACCCTGCAGGAGCTCACATGGGTGTATCCGTGTCCTGGGAGCACCTTGCTGAGTTTTGTTAAATCAGTGCTGTGCCTGTGTGGGTAGCACAGGGCTGCTGAAGTCAGGGGGCAAAACGAGCACTGAAAAACAAGACAAGATGCCATTCATCTAAATGGGCTCCTTTTAACTTCCCAGTCCACGTGATGAACTCTCAAGTGCCTGCTAAGACCTCCATTAGCAAGTCTCTGTGAAAATGGCTCAGGTGGTGGTAGTTTATATCTCTGCTGGTAGATTAAATCCCAGCTCCATTTAGCAAACACATTGTAGGAGCTCTTGATTAATCTTGCCTTTTCCCCCTTAAAAATCTCATTTGCCCTTTGAAGAGAAAAATGCAGTGGCAGGCAGCTGCAGGCAGGGCTCATGCAGCAGAGAGCCTAAAGGTGGGATAAAAGAAAGAACAGAAGAATATTATCTTTTTTTCCTCCCACCCTTTCTATGTACCCTGCCTGGTGTCAGCCCTTCCAGGCAGGATCCATGCCTGCCACAGCCCCTGGCACAACTGATCTCTGGGGAATTGGGATAGAAAGGAGAATGGGGAATGAGAGCAATCAGGCTCACTTCTCGTTGTCGTAGTACAGCTTCCCGATGGCCCAGGCAACGATGATGGGAAAGGGGATACCTGCAGATGAACACAGATGAGTCTCAGGGGTGCAACATTGCCACAAAATCATGCTGTAACAGGGATTTTCTCACCCAAGGCAAACCATTGGGTGAGATGATATGGTCAAGCAAATCCCATCCTCCTGCTTCTGGCAGCCTTTTTGCAGCTATTTGAGTGCAAGAAGAGCTGGAGCAGAGGATGGAGGTGGGAATCACTCATGACTAAAACCCTGGGTGCCCAGAGGGTGAAGGAGAAATCCTGGTACTTACACCAGCCAATGCAGATGAACATCCACTTGCGCAGCTTATCCGTGGAGTAGGTGAGCACGATGGCCGTGTGCAGGTAGCAGCCCTCGCCGAACATCCAGAAAAAGTTGGTGACGTGGAAGTAATTGTAGGCGGCAGTGACCAAGCGGCACCAGACCTGCCGAGGGGGTTAGGAGGGAGACACGGAGGGTGAGGAGCAGAGCTCTGCATTACAGTGGTGAAACTGGTGCGCAGAGCAACACGGACCCCAACAGAGCAATTGAACCCATGTTTCTCACAAGCTTGGGTTGTCCATCAACCACCAGGCAGCCCTATTTGGCTCAGGCTGGCTGCCTGGCAGAGCTGCACCTACCACGTTGCTCTCGTGCACCTCTGGGTTCATCGTGAGCTGCACCACGAACCACGTGGCATTGCGTAGGATGAAGGCTGCGATCAGGTTCCAGTGGATGATGTTCCTCAGGCACCGAATGCTCCTGGAGAGAGGGGGACAAGGGACCATCAGAGGGTGGTGGATGGTTGGGGGACAGGGCTGTTTGTTGGGACCCCAAGGGCGAGCTGCTGGGGCCGTGCCCTGGGTGAGGTGGGCAGGACCAAGGCCAGGAGGTGGAAGGCACCAAGGAGGACCCTCTGCCTCCATAACCCACTGCTTTAAAAAAGCAGCAGGAGGAAAATAAGCCTGAGATAGGCACGATCCCTCCAGACTGGAGAGCGATGGCTGTGGGGGAGGACACGGCAAAACACAGGGGCTGGGTCCGTCCCCAGCCCAAGGGCTGTGGGGTGACCTCCGTGGGTTTGCGCCCTGGCAGGAGCACAGCAGTGGGTCAGGTCACTCACCGTAGGCGCATGAAGAGGACAAAGGCCACCAGGAGGGCCCCCAGCGAGACACAGTGCCCCAGGTAGTTGATGATGACGGCGATGTGGTAGTGCAGCTTGCTCTTCTTCTGGTGGGGGGAGATGGGGAAGGGGGGTCAGCAGCAGTCCCACGTACCACCACAAACCCACCTCCTCCACCGTATCACTTCTGAGAGCTGCACTGCAAAACTTGGGTGCTTTTTCGGAAAGTAAGTGCAGCCCACCTGGTGCGGGACAGTGGAGATGGGGCTAACATGGACAGGAGAGGCACCGGTCTGGCCCTGCAAAGGGCTCAGGCATTTCCATGCCAGGGCAGCTCATGGTTGCTGCCACTACATCACCCCTGCTCAGCCCTGGGACATCCCCAACCCCTCCTCTGGGGAAATCCTGCTGTAATTCAGCTGAGCTCACTGACATCTGGTGTCTCAGTTCATTCCCTGCTGCCCTGGGGGCACCTGAGAGGCTGCGATGAATTTGGGCAGAGGGAGCAGGGGATCTGGGGAAGGTGTGAGTGATAATTAAATTAATTGATCTCTCCTGCTGTTAGGCCCTCATCCAACCTGTGAATTAGCAATTAACTGAGTGAGAAAACCATTCCTGGCAAGAGATATCAGCATCTTAAATACCAGAGGTGGTTATCAACTGCAAATGAACAGTCAGTATCTCTTCTTGCTGCTCTGAGGAGTGGCTTGACCTACTCAGGGGCTTTTAATTCTTGGCCCCCATTTTTTTATCCCTTTTAGCTTCCTAAACACCTCCTTTATTTCTTTGCCAGCGGGGAGGGACGGGGTTTGCACTGAGTGCTTGTGTCAGGAGAGAGCAGGAGGAGGGTGATGGGGCTAGAGGGCATGCTGATCTGCACCCAGCGGTCCTGGGGCCAGGAGACCTCACATTGCAAATTCTTGTGGATTTTTAACAGGAAAGGAAACAGGCGTGGCTTTGTTTTTGGCAGAGAATGAAAATGCAGATCAAGAAGGGGTTCATATATGCTGCATGCAGCCTTACATCTGGGATGCTGCTGCACACCCAGCCCACAGCTCCCTTGGGCCTTTCCTGACCTGGATGCTGTTTGCCCTTCAAAACTCCATTGTCTGTCCCTCACCATTCTGCTAAGATCCCGGCTAAGGGGCTACCAAGGTCCTACCTCTTCACTGAGGATCTCCTGGCACTGGGAATAGTTGACCCGTGCTGCCCAGCTCCCGTTAGCGAGGCATTCCCTGTAGCCATTATCTGAAAGAGAAGGTGCCTGTCAAAGGGTTAACGGTGTGCAGGGATGGGGACAAAGTTGTGACCTGACGATTGTCACTAACGCAGGGGTCATTGGCATCGAGCCAGTGGCATCTTTTGCTTTGAAGCCAGCTCAGATGCTGCCTTGGTTGCAGTTGCAGAACCAAAATCCTTGGAACGCTTCAGACCCGCTCAAGAGCTTTGGGTCTGCACCAGCTCTGCCCCTCGGTGCTGGGGGACCCTGACACCTCCCACCACTGAGATGCAATGGGAGCAGCACGAGTTTGACTCTCCTTTTCCACTCCTCTGTGCCATTTGCTCGAGCGATCACGTGCCATCCTGCCGCAACGGCAGCGTGAAGTTTTCGCTTCTCTCCCCGCATTAGTTTTCTTTGCCTCCCAGCAAGGATGGCGAGCGGCAAGGCTAATTGGGTAGGAACGGCCACGACAGCCCTGGAGCAGTCTCCGATTAGTGTCAGCACCAGGCTGATGCCAGCACTGGGGCGATGCTGGGCTTCTGCTATTAGCAGGAGAGACTGTGAGCCTCATCAGAGCGATGGGATGGGACAAGGATGAGGATGGCTCTTAGGCAGGCACAAGTATGGATTAATGCAAAGAGACTCCTGCAACAGCATGAGAGACACCACAAAGCAGGAGCCGTATGCATGCGCTCTTCCACCGTGGCAAAAAGGTGTGGGATGGAAAAATTGATGTCTTCTGTGGGAAGCAAGGTGTTTCTTTCATGGAAAGCAGCTCTTGGGTGGTCAGAAGCTCAACTGTGTGCTAGGAATGGCTTCGGGCACTTTTCAAGTGCTGTTGCTTTGTCCCCTGCTCCCAGCACGTCATCAGCAGCGACAATGCAGTCACCCGTGCTGGGACGCCATGAGCCGCAACATCTCCCCGTCCTTGCTCAGCTGGGTGTTGCAGACCTCTGTGCCACGTCCAGCAGCAGGGCAGGCTCACTCCTCTTCCCCTGTCCCCAAGATGGGTACATCAGCCCTCTCCCCCATCGCAGGGGCATGTCCAGGAGGACCTGCTTATAAAGCTGCTGTTCTGAAACCACCCTCCCTGAAATTTGGGATATGAGGGCTTTTTTCTTTTTTGGTTGATGGATCCCACAAACCCCGCAATGAGCTCTGTTCCCAGAGATATATTGTCCCTCGTGCCCCTGCAGCCCCTGATGCACGTGGCTCTCTGAGCTCCCCCATCCCTCCTCCACCACGTCTCCACCAGTGCTGCTCATCTTACTCGTGGTGTTGTACCGCACACCATAGAAATATTCGGGGCAGGGGCGAGCTACCAGCTGTCCCACTGCACTTCGGGGCCAACACGTGCCGATCAGGTCTACCGAGGCGTTGCACTGGGGACCTGCGAGAAAAAAGGGTAGAGGGTTAGTGGAGGTCTGTGGGCCACTGTGGGCCACCTCCAAGCTGTTGAAGGGTAAAGATTTGCCTGGAGATCCGGAGCTGCAGTCCTGGCTGAGCTGATGGGTCACTGCAAGCTCAGCCCCCAGAAGAGCCTCATGGCAGACAGCAAACAGGGTCTGTGCCAAGAGACCCCAAGGGCTGGTTGATCCATCCTGGCCATGACTACTGCTCTGGTCCTGTCTGAGCACCTGGGTTAAGCCCAGTTCTGGCACAAACCTGGTTTTCTGACCTGGCTTCCCATTCAACTTGGGGTTCCCTGGCTCTGGTCTTCCAGCCCTGCTCCTTTCTTCAAGCATGACTTTGGCATCCAGCCCCGCCACAGCAAGCAATAAGCCAGATTTTGTCTTTCCCAGTGGTGCTGGTGGGATGCTCATCAGAGCCCCTCCAACCCTCTCACACCTCCTGGCTGCAAGATCTGCTTCCTAGCTGTTCCCGTTGGTCTCTTCCAGCCTTTCCCGGGAAGAAAACTCCAAGTCTGCTGCTGCTATTTCAGATTTCAAGCAGGACTTGTGTGCTTTTCCCAGCTACACAAGTGTGCTAACGTAAGCATTAGGTAGGCCAGATTGCAGGCTTTTTTATGTATAATTTGTGTATATTTAGAACAACATGTACTGTAGCTAAATATGTCCTAGCTACATCTCAAAGTGAGGTAGGAAGCACAACGGCTGTAATATCCATATAATACAATCCTTGACAGGCAGCAGATGGATGGGCAGCAGTCCGTGGAAGGGGCAGAGTTCGGTGCAAACCGCTCCGGGGTACCAGAAATGTTTGTGCTGCCGGCACAGAGGCAGACATTGCCATTTCCTAAGGCAAAACACCCCAATTCACAGTTCTCTGGGTGCGAGAACACAGCGTTTCCTCTCCACCCGGACACGATGGTTGTATTTTGAATGCCTTTCCTGAAACTTCCTATGGATAGAGCTGGCTAAAGAGTGACCGAGCAACAAAAGCAAAATACTGTGTTATGAATATGACAAAGGTTTTCATGGGGGAATATTTGTTTTCATTGATTATCTGAAAAATTTCCTCCTTAGTTTCTTGGGATGTTGTCAGAGCAAATTTTCAGTGCAAAGAAAAGGAGGGTTTTCTTCAAACATCTTCGCAAGGGAAAACAACTTCCAAGCATGTGAGCTGGGGAAGCATCAGAGCGTGGTGAACATTACCTGCTGCCTTCCATAGCTTGTAGTGAGAAATTAATTTCAACGATGACCTTTGCTTTTAGCTTTGCTAATGTGTATGGTTGCTGCGGCAACCTTCACTTTAAGTTAACTGTTTTAAGCCTGTATTTATTAGGAAACAAGGTGCATTTAATCACATGTACTGTGTGTGTCTCTGCTTATCTGCATCCATTAGCATTTTTTGAGCTCCTTAGTTGTTTTGACCCAAATTTGACAGAGATACAGAGGGTCACAGAAAATGAAGTCCCTGTTTAAAATTTTATGATAATATTCATTCAGGTGGAGAAAAGACAACTGGTAATTGCTTCAATTAAGGACAAAGTTAAATTGCAAGTGCTCTCCCTACTCACCACTTGGGAATCCACCCAGGTGAGAAGCTGCTTGAATATCTGGAATAGGAAAAGCTTCACTTGGAATATTCCGGCACATAAAAATGGGGCTTGCACAGCACTAATGCCCCAAGCAGCTCACGCAGTCATTGAAAACGCTCCCTGTAACCAGTGGGGCTAAGCACAAATTCCAATTTCTCCCCATTCCCTCATGTCTCAGTCTCCCTCCTGCATCCCAGGGGCTGTGCTGGGGCACAGATGCAGGCTGCTCAGGGAGGACAAGCAGGAAGACTCGGTAACTAAAAATCAGCAAAGCCAGAGGGCAGCAGTAGCAATGGTACTCTCCATCAGTAAAACAAAACCACAGCAATGCCATTAATAACCAGAACCAAGATAGATTCATGGAAATGATGTGGTCAGACAAAGGTGGCATCGTTCTCTTATACATCTGCTCAAGTCTGGATTTAATATCTCCGCATTTCTCCAAGGCACTTGATTTAATGCTGCTTGGCCCTCCCATTAAAGTGCTATGGACACCCACCAGATGACAAACTGAGTGGATGGGTCTTGGAGCCCCACCACGGCAGGGATGCGGGGTGAAGGTGGAGCAGCATCACCAGGAGGTCAGCCCCCTCCTTGTCCCATGGGTCAGGGTTTTGGAGTGGGGTGACATTTGGGCTTGGGGGCTGCCGTCAGATGAGCAGAGGTCAGGCTCAGCCAGGCTGTAGGAGGCTCCTGGGACTTCACCCTGTGCACAGCAGGCTTTGTCCCAGCACCGCTGTAGGCAGCATTTTGAGGTCTGTCCCACCAGTTTTTAATCCGGTGGGAGGCTGTAATATTTTTCCCGGGCTCACACTGAGAAAGGCTTGATGAAGAAAAGCTGCAGAAAGCAGATGCTGCTCTTTCTGCTCTCTCTGGCATACAGGGAAGAAAAAAAATGTCCTGCTGGGGAAGGGTTAAGTAAAACAGCAAAGGCAAAGAGTGCCGTGAGGGCTGCGATGTCCCATTTGCCCAGCACGACCGTCTGCTCCAGCTGCTCCCCGGTGGCATGCGGGTCCCAGTATGCGGAGCACTGTTGAGCATGGAAATCATATGTATCAGTGCTAAATGCTTTCATATCTGCTTTGTGGCCCATCCATATTTGCAGGGGAATTATTCCCCCAGGTTCTGCAGACATCTGCTCCAGCTTTCTCAGCACCATTGGCTGCACAGACAGTTTTGGTCTTTGCAGCTTTACAGCAAGAAAGGTCAATGAATTTCCTAACTGTACCCAGTCCCCCTGATTCGGCTCCCTCCCATGCAGAAACACGCCATTTGGGGTAGGAAGGAGCTGGTCCTGCCTTGAGATGGGGAATGTGGCATCGGGGAAGTCACTCGAATCACTTCTCACCCTATTTCCTTTGGGTTGTGCTGCTTTGAAGCAATATAAAGCATTTCCTTTCTTCTGAAGAAAAAAAGTGCCTGTCCAGGGACTTACACTGAGACAACTATATCACAATAACTGTCTCAGGATAACTATAGCAATATCCCTCCTGTTTATATAAAACATCCCTCTCCAGCCTGCTTCCACCACTCGCAGAGGCCCCTGAGATGGCTCCAAGCTAAAGGCGTGCAGCCGTGTGAAGCCTGGTAGTGTAAAGCTCTCCGGTCCCAGCTAATCTGCCAAAAGATTTTGAGCAAATTTGAAGAGGATGGAGTGTGTTTATCCTGGGCCAGCACCACCAGACGTGTGGCCACGGTGCTCTTGAGCTGATGCCAGGAGTTCTGAAGTGTTATTGTACCATCAAACCATTGCTAGGGTGGTATGAAGAAGACTGAAGCAAAGGTTGTGCTGATATAACCGTGCTGGTAAACATGTCCTCACCTCACACGGTGCAAAGCTACGCACCAGTGCAGCATCTTGGCTTGCTGCTGTGCCCCCAGCAACACTCCGGCTGCTTGAAGGGCGAAGCCTCTCTCCCCTTGTGCAACGCAAAGGGGCCAGGAGAGATGATAGAAATCTGAATCACAGACTCATTCCTGTGGTTGGGAGTGATGGGGTTATTTATCTAAGGTGTCCCAGGAGGCTGAGTAACAGCTGAAAGGTGTTAGCTCATATCTCTACCTGTCCTGAGCTCTTACTCAACCACAGTTATCTCTGTCCATCCCTGGTGTCCTCGGTGACTGAGCAGGCTGAAGCCTCTGGCTCCTTGAGGGTTTCCCTGCTGTAGCATTGGCATTTGGTAATCAGGGCTTCAACTCCACATCTAATCAAAATATACTCACTGCAGCCAGCACGCAAAAGGTTGTTTGTCCCTCCCAGGCAGCTCCACCACGCTGGTGGAGCAGCAGGAGACATTTCACACCTTATTGCCCCAAAGCAAGGGCCTTTGGGGGGATGCCCTTATTTCAAGAGGAGGGCTGGCTGGATCCCAGCTGCGGAGCCACTTGGGTGCTAAATGCTTGAGTAACACCCTGAGGCATTGAGGGAAATGGCACTGGGGGACAATTTCTGTTAATGCAGGCTTGAAATTGGGGTGGTGGAGCTACTTGCCTTCCCTCTGAGTCAGGGTTGGGTACTCAGTATGGCTGGGAGCAACTGTGGTTGCCTCAAAATACTTAGATCCTTGTTCACACTCTACCTCCAGCACTTCTTTCAGTGGCATTGGGTGTTTCTATTTATATTTGTAAGAGTCCAGTCCTTAAAAAATCCCCAGCAATCCTCCCAAGCATTCAAGTTCCATGTTCCTCAATGTAAAATAATTACACAGGCTAATTAAGTGTTATGATAGCAAAGTGTCTTTGTAATGAATTTTCAGCTTGTTGCTATTCACCATCATTGACTGTCCCCTTGGGTCTTTGCTGCTATTCTGGAGAAGAATAAATAGGAGGCATCAAACCTAGCTTCTGCCATTGGTATTTGATGCATCTGCTCAATGTCATCACTTAAGACTGATCCATGTACAGCTTCTGTGGAGCATATCTATTTATTGAGTATATAATGTAGTGGGTTCAGTTTGGGGCATAGCTTGTTCTCCTGATATGACCTGTAGGGTGGTTGGAGTTGTGTTATTACCAAGGATAGCAGCAAGTGGCTTATTCCCTGGTATTGGCTGGGCTTTGCTGGTGGGTGAGAGAAGAATCATAATCCCTCGCTGGCAGAGTTTTCCTAGCAAAGACTTCTAGTTTGGCTACAACTGAACAGAGTAGCTGGCAACGATTTTACTGTATCCAGTCCAAAGTACAGTTTAACTGCTGTAGCTGCTGCTCACGCTGAGATGTGCCAGGACACTGTTTCCTACCAGAAAAACCTCATCACCTTCTTCCCTCCTCCACTACAACAAAATCTATGAATATAACCAAACTTCTATTGACACCCCTGTTTCCTAGATGATGGAGAAGGATGACTTTATCGATACTAGTATACTTTTAAACCACTATGATTTTCCATATAGGTGAGTTCGCATTTTTTGGTTCCCAAACCTGCCCCAGTATCACTGCTCTCCCTCAGTGCTGAGTCCCTGCCAAGACTCATTGCTGCCCCTTTAGCCCCTGCTCAGCTCTTTTATTAATATTTCTGCCTTGGTGGGAGAGATGCCAACGAGGCCGAAGGGAAAAGAGGTGCTGATGTTGTTAATTTGACCTTTATGAATTTAAATTTCAGTCTCTCCCCAGGGGAGTCAGTGAGTGAATGAAACAGCAGCGGCATGAGAAGGGACTGCTGGAGCAGCGTCAGCGGTCTGGGGAGCCGAGCTGGAGCGGGTGGAAAGTCTCTTGGTCAAACTGTCACCCGCTGTGAAGCGTGTTTCCAAACCTGTCTGATAAAGCGCCTGTGAAGGAAATGCTCTCATCGCTCGCTGCTCTCCTGTGCTTCTCAGCCACACGCTTTTGCTATAACTGGACAACTTGATTTGCTTTATTTAAATGCAAAGCTACGCTCCCTTTCCTTCCTTATAAAAACCTGCAGTTAAAAAAAAAAAGATATTTCTCTTCAGTTCTGCCTAGCTTTGGTGTCATTTCCCTTTGCTTGAGGTGAACTTGCAGTGGCAGGAAACATTTCTTTCCCAGGAAGGAATCAGCTGTGCTCCCCTCTCTTTCCTGAGCATACACATGAGGTTGAGGATAACCATTTCTTCTGACAACAGTTTAACAGCTTAAAGGAGTGAATCGTGCAGCTAGGACCAGCCGGGGCTATTAGCAATTGGGTGCCAACTCCTTGGGCTGATCCAAGCTTGAATGCAATGAATGGTAAAACAACCCCATGAGCGCTCCGAGCTCACTCCGCTCAAGTGCTTTCTTCTGGGCTGCTTTGGAAAAGCCTCATCTATTAATTAGGAAGAGGCTTTCCCAGGGAAGTGCCACGATGGGAAGCGGTCCTGTGGCTGCAGGGGATGCTTTGCCCCGATGGGTGAGATGACCTTGTACCTCCGTGACGGGCAAGGCGAGGCAAGAAGCAGCTGCGCACAGACCCTGGGGAGCTGAAATCATCAGGAAGACAATTTGCGGTCTGAGGCAATCTGTAGGCTGGGAGCCCTCGGGATAGGAACCTATCCATCCTGCACAAGGGGTGCTGATCCTTGCTGCATTCCTTTTCAAACCTAATCTGGGAATTTCTTGGCTTCCAGATGTTTGGGGGTGCAGCCGACCCGACTTTCCTAATGCACCACGTTGACCTCAAGTCCAGCCTGATATGATTTCTACCTGGCGGAGAAAATATTCACTGCTACGGAGGAAAGCAGCCTTTCTAACGGAGTGGCCAATTGCGTGTGGATGCCCACGTGTCCCAGCAGTGGCCAGAATCAGGGACTCACTGAGAGTTATTTTTGATGCATACCTAAAATATCAGGTTGGACCATCACACCTGTGCAGGGAGCCTGAATGCCAAGGGACATCACCCTGCGTTGGGGACAGTGTGCTTAGAGGAAGACGGGTAAATCAATGCTGATAAGAGGGCAGGATAAGGGAGCTCTGTGGGGCTCAGCTGCTCTGCTTCCTGGGATGAGGATTTGCTTGCAACTCCTGCACCCCATGAGCCCGGTGAGCACCACCCCAGGTCTGTCTCCACTACGCTGTTGTGAGCAGAAACCTTTCCAGATCAGTGCATGTGCCTTGGAGAGTGCTGGCACCCTGGTGATATCACTGTCCAGCCATGCCTCCTCATTAAAAAGTGTGAGATTAAATAATGAAGGGACTGGTGACCCGAGAGAGGAGGCGAGCCCACGCTGGGCTATTTTTTCGGAGGAGGGATGCTGCACACGGGCATGAGGCAGGGCTCCTTTGTGCATCCAACTGATGCCCTGCCGAGCCGCGTGCTGGAGGACCTCTGGGCTCGTGTTATCAGCATGTGCCATTTCCCAAGGGTTATGCAGACATTAACAAATTAAGTCTCCTGGCCTCGCTGCAATTCTCATTAGCGTCATCCTAACAACTCTCCATGTTAAATAGCCTTGAAACAAAGTTTCCAGTTTTGTAAATATCCCTCCCTAGGAATCGCTGCTTGAATCAGGCAGGGCTTAAATGGACCCCAAGGATGAGGGCTGGCGCTGAGCTCCACTTATCAAGCAGCAGACATAAGACAATTAGTTTCATCTCTACTTCTGGTTCTAAGCCCCCTCCTCGAGCTGGCAGCGGCTGTCACATGTGCCAGCCCCATCCCAAATTAATGAGTTACTCGGGGATGACAGGTCGGATGCGCGGAAGCGCTGGAGATTTTGCAGATCTGAAGCCTGATGTGTTGTGCTCCCCTGTCCCAGGGTGATGGGCACTGAGGTGCACTAAATCCTGCTTGGAATCACGCTAATAAATCCCTACTGAGCAAAGCCCGGTCCTTGCAGAAAGCAGCACCCACTGCTTGAGGGTGGCAGGGATTGCAGGGCATATCCATCAGCAAAGCCATGGCAGAACTTCTCCCTGCTTTCTGCCCTGTCCCCTGGGCGTCCTCAGGACGTTCCAGCGGTGGGTGGCAAAGGCCATGAGCTGGGCACGAGGAGGCTCTGGGACCTGCCTGCTGCCCTGGGTTGTGCCACCAGCTGGTCCGTGCATGGCAAGAGGGTCCTGCGGTGCTTGGCTGGTGCTTCTGTGGGTCAGAGCCCACAGAGCTGGACACATGTTGCACCAGGGGAGGTGAATAAGAAGAAAACAAATGCCTCTTATCACAGCCTAACATAGCCAAGGACAACCACCTTGCTGAGCAGAGTGGTGAAACCTTCAGGGAGCAAAGCACATGAGTGATGACCAGGTTTCTTGTCTGCACTGTGCCCAGGCCAGAGACACGCAGGCGTTTCCATTTCCACCGGCAGCCTTACTCTCCCTTGGCTTTCTGCCTCCATTTCTTGGGCTGGGGCTGCTCTGGGGATGCTTCTTGCAGGGCAGTGGTGGCTTGGGCTCAGCCAGGCACTGAATCAGCTGGTGCCAAGCTGTGTTTTTTTAAGGAGTTTTTAATGTTGCTGTTAATGGGTGCCGGGTGGCAGGCAGCCATCTGTCAGCACCGGGCCTCTGTGGCCATCCATCACCCTGATGGAGAAAGCTGCTCGAGCAGCAGGGATCAGGGCAAACTGGGCAATTGCTTTGTGCCTGCTCTGGTCCTCACTCAATCGTGGGAAAACAAACACTGCTGCATCCCTGAGCTGGGGAGGACTTTTCTCCTTGTCCCTGTGAGCTCCTCTCCTCTCCCTCAGCCACCTTTCCTCCCCCAAAACTTGTCACTGAACCAGACCTGTCACTGCTGAGGTGACATCCAAGTCACATCTTGAATACAGGCTAAAAGCCAGTTTTGGCACAAACACATCTTGGGCCTGACCTGGTTGGATGCAAACCCATGTACGGGTGTTGAGTAGGAGTGAGCTGCCCATGACCTGGCTGGTCTCACCCAGCTCAGCTGAGCCAGCCCTGGCCACAGCCATGTCCCCAAAACTCCTCGGGGCTGGTGGCCTCCCAAAGTGCTCAATGGCACACATTTAGGAGCGCTGGGGGACAGAGGGTGGCCGAGCCCTGAGCACATGGTGGCCACACTGCACTGGTGACATGGTCTCCACAGAAAGTCACAACCCCCAGTTGTCACCCCTGGGCAGGGGGATGGCAGAGGGGGTGGACATAGGGGACGAAGGTCCTGGTGTCCCTGGGCATGGCAGAGAATGGGCAGCGTGGGAGCAGGGGCCGGGCAGACGTCTCTTTGCCCATGTTCCCCTTGAGCCCAGCCCAACAGACATTTATTTTCTCTATTTTTAGCTCTCCTGAGCTCTGTATCTTCAACCTGCCTCAACTGTCACCCTGCAAAGAGGCTGCTGCAGCAGCCAGCGTGGGGCTGCAATGCAGCTTCAGCACATCCCACCTCCCCTCAAAAAGGAGCCAGGCAGCTGCAGATCAGCCCAGAGACACTCTGCTATACCCTCTTCCAGCCACCCCTGCCACTGGGGTCCTCTGGGGATGGCTGGGGTGGGCTGGGGATGCAGGACACTCACCTGTGTGGTTGGTGACAGGCGGCAGGCTCTCGCAGTATTGCTCTTGGACGGAGGCTGCAACTGGGCTATCCCAGAGGAGAAATGCCTGCATGGGGAGAGAGCAAACCACAGGCAGGGTTATGTGTGTAATATGCTGCTTCCCCAGCCCACAGTCCCTCCTTGGACATGGCAGTGGGTGGGTCAGATCTGAGCTTGTCCGTGTCTTTGTGGATGCCACCCCCCAAAGCTGCACGATGGACGTGTACCCATTTGCAGAATGGGTTTTTCAGCCCAGAGGAACTGGGCTTATCCAGACTGGGGCTGTGGGACTGATGCTCTCTGCTCCGTTTCCCACCCACCGATCCTCTCCTGCCCCAAATATCCCCCTCAGCAAACCATACTGCAGCCCTGCTCAGCCCCTGCCGGGCTGCGAAGCTTCTGCTATTTAGCAATTTAATCAACACTTTTAGTTTTAGCACCTTTGCAACCTGAGAGCAGACAGGGGAAACACGATGAGCCTGACACCACGCTCAGATTTTCAATACCTTATTGAAATCACAGCCTTGTAAGCTGTCAGTGGGAAGATGTTAATACACGTCCTTAAGGAGAACTGATCCACAGTCAACCGGGTCTGGCTAAAGCCTTTCTTCAGGAGAAAGGCTTGTCTGCAAACACTGACTTTCGCATTGCATTGGAATCATCGACCAGGATCTATCCCATCCCTTTCCAGAGCAGCTCCCGGGTGGCTCTGCAGCTCTGCTGCAAGTGAAAACCATGGACTCCATCTGCATGGGGAGCTATTTTGGAAAAACTACTACTGAATTATTGTGCCTTTGCAGGGGTTTGGGGAAACAAAAACCAAGTAAGGCAATTGCAAGTGGAAGACGGCAGAGGGATGGTGCTGTTAGACCCAAGGTTCACCAGGGAGGCAGATGGGGGAAGGAGGGGACCTGCTGTTTTGCAAAACACATAGATTTCTACCAGAGCAGCTGCCCACTTTCTCCTCCGGCTCAGAGGTGGGTGGCACGGTGACACAGGCTGATCCTCCCTGCTCAGGAGATGAATGCCAATGGTGGATGAGGCTGAACTCCAATTTTCTCACCCCAAGCCTGTCCTGCAAGGACTGACTAAACCCCTTGGATGAAAGCTCCCTGCTGACTGATTGAACGGCAGAGCCGTGCCCCCAAATACAAGCACATACAGATCCCTTGGGAAACTCAAACCTGAGCCTGGAGGCAGGAAAGGCTGCAGCCTCCTCTACTTGCAAGCAAGCTCCCAGTTCCCCAGGCAGTAGGCTTGGACACCGTCCTCTGCTGAGCCGATATAATGAGCAGCAACCGCCGCCTTCTCCACTGGCCAGGCTGGTTCCCTGTGCCTGATCTCCCTTCCCGAGTGCCATTTACCTTCAAAACTGCTCTGGGTAGGGAGAAGACGGTCCTCCTCTTGCTCTTTAGCCATATAAACACCGGCTGCTCTTGCTGGCACATCCAGCAATCCCCTGCACCTTATCAAAGCATTAGCAGGATTTATTCAGACATGGAGACAAGCTCAGCACCCACTTGCTCTTTTCCAAACAACTATTTACTGTCTTGGGAAGCTGGTTTTGACAGCAAGAGAGATGTCAGGCAGACATATAAATGGAGCTGAGAATAGCTTCCTTGTTATGACTGTTCCAGATGGCACAGGGGATCCGGCAGCAAAACCCTGCCCTGAGCGCAGGCTCTGCATGGAGCCCCTGTTGTGCTGGTCCTGCAGGACCTGGGCACCTCCTGGGTCTCTTTGCCAAAAGCTGAGACCACCCAAACTGCAGCCACGGTGTAAGCGATGTGCTAGTGGGGTTGGCTCCCCTCTGCGTTGATGCCTGGAGCTGGTGCCCGCCGGACCTGGTGGCTCTTTGCACAGGTAGCCGGGACAAAAGGGTTCCTCCCAAAAGGGGCTGGGATGGTTTGCCTACCAGAACAGGCTCTCAAGTGTTAATTGGATGTGTTTCTCCCAATCGCAGCCTGCTCCAGCCTGGCAGTGCTCGTTCTCCTTCCAGACACAGGGAGAGGTCTTGGCACTGAGCAGCAATATGGACCAAGCTACAGCTAGAGGGGGGTATGGATGGAGTGCAGTCTCTGGCTCTTTGCAGGCTTTGTAAATGAGCTGAAACAGCTACAAAAGGAAGAAAGGAAGAAAGAAAGAAAGAAAAAAAAGGTTCCCCAAAATACAACAAACCCTAACAGCTTTTTTACCAGGCTCTGAGTCTTGTCTCACTGCAATGTGGCCAATGCTCTTGACAGAGGCAGAGCTTTTTCCCCTCTCCCGTCAGCCCCAGCTCGAGGGGGATAAGCTGGGGAAGGTGGCAGCTGCAGGTGGATTTGCACAAGCCAAAAGCATCCTGATCTGGTACCCTGACGGTCAGGCTCCCATCTATTTTGCCCTTTGCATGTTACTTTATCCCCTCCCCAGGCTTTGCAGAGAGAATAGGTCAAAGCTCCATCCATGAAGAGCTTCACCTGCCAGAGCATCGCTGCCATGAGATGCCACATGGTGCCCAGCAGGTCCCAGGCTGGCCAGGCTGGAGCCAAGCATGCCTCAACAGCCCCAAAACAGCAGTGGGTCGTGCTCGGGCCAGAGAAGGGCCGTGTCCCTCTGCCCTCCCGGCCCTGCTTTGACATAGGCTACGGCAAATCATGCTCTGCGGTGAAGAACACCTCCGTGACCTCTCTCAGGCTGCCAAAATCCTGGAGAGCTTCAGCTGAGCATTCAGCTGCATGGGGAAGAAACGCAATCTGCTTTTCTAGAAGCAGCCTCTTCGCACAGAAGTCCCGGTCAGCCCAGGACGTTGCTCCCATGGGGTCGATAGTTCTGCTGGGACCCATACTGGCCCCACACTGGCAGCAGCTTCTCCTTCATCAGGAGCCACCAGTGGCTCCCCTGCTGTTGCCTCAGCATCCGTCCAGCTCCCTTCTAGGCTCTGCTAACGTCTCTGTTTTACACATGGGGAGGCATCGCAGCAGACACCAGTGGTGCCGGGTTAACCTCAGAACTCAGCGAGCAGCAAGCTCATTCCTTTTGCCCCCAGGTTTCCTGCAGCGGGATCAGCCGGCCCCCACCAGTCCTCGCTGCACAGCTCAGACACCAAAACCTGATGCTGCCTCAGTGTTTACTCCATCCCACACATGGCAAACACCAGCTGCAACTGGTGTCCCACCACCCACCAAGTCAAGGCTGTCCCAGAGGGGAAACTGAGGCACTGAGTACCACTTGCCTAAGGTTGCTCCGGCTGTGCTGCACCATGTGGGGCAGGTTGCTCCTATCTGGACCCACTAGCCATGTCCTGATGCAATGCCACTGGGTTTTTTGGAGCCGTTCCATGTGCCCGTTGAGGGGCACAGGGTGGCAGGTCCCCTGGGCCAGGAGATGCAGCACAGTGGGCTGAGACAGTGTCAGCTCTTCGGTACGAGGAGGCTGAGGGTCTCGCTGCTGGTATGGGAGTGAGCAGCAAAATCACACACACACACACATGCACAGCATCAGTCTCTGTGACCTGCCACTGACCTAGCAGCACAATTCAATTAATAACAATTAGGAATTAATGTCCCCCTGCAGTGCTTTCCCTCTCCAAAGCAATCCACAGATATTAATTAATATATTCACATCTGAGTCAAACATCAACCCCCTGCACCATACTACCCAGAGACAGGCTTGTCCCCCCTTGATATTTTATTGCCTCAAACAATTTTGGATCTGCATGGCAGGAAGGGCTGACAACTTTGAGCAGTGAGATAGATGGCTCGTAGCCTAATTAGCGATCTAAGATGGGGCTTGGGTTTTCCACTGCCGACAGGGCTGTAATTGGAGAGCGGAACGATTAGCAGGATGAAGCAGCGTGAGCCAGTGGCTTTGCACAAAGCTGGAGAGGTCAGTGGGACCGATGGATGGTGATGGCCACTGAGACATCCCTGGGAGGGGGGTCAACACCAGCCACCCTGGAGTTGTCCTTGCTGTAGGGACCTTTTCATCCATCACTTCTGCTCCCCAGCTTGGCTGGGCTTGCTGCCTCCTGCGACACTTGGTGTGGAAGAACGACCTCCTGGGACACATGGGCATGCGAAAGGCTGAGCACCGTCTCTGCCCTGGACCTTTGCTGGGGTTCCCTGGGGTGTTAGGCTGGGATCGAGACTGCTCTTGGCCCCAAGCCTGCAGAAAAAGGTGTCAGGCTTTGGGCATTAAACACAGCGAATGCTAAAAGAGCTGGATGCCAACCTCGGATGGCAGAGCAACATCAGTGGCGTGGGAAGGGAAAGCATGGAGTGGCATGTTTTGCCAACACCGCAGCCGCAGGCTGGAGGTAGCCTTGAAAAGCCTGACCGAAAGAGCTGCCCACCCAAATGTGCTTGGAGGTGGCCAGGGTGCCTCCAGCCCTCCCTAACCCCTGCCTTCCCTCCGCTGTGGGGGATCCCTTTTGCCCTTGTCTCCTCTGACTTACAGGCACCGTCTTCTGCAGGTGATGAGCTTCTTACCACCTCCACCTTGAGGGCTTTCACTTGGATA
The DNA here is from genome assembly GCF_000737465.1 of Haliaeetus leucocephalus. Taxonomy (NCBI): domain Eukaryota; kingdom Metazoa; phylum Chordata; class Aves; order Accipitriformes; family Accipitridae; genus Haliaeetus; species Haliaeetus leucocephalus. Next base: position 1,760,279 of record NW_010972580.1, on the reverse strand, counting down.
AATCCCATCCCTGGTCCAAGCCATGAATGAAAGCCCCAGGGAGCATCTGGCCCATGAAGGACCCCCTCTACAGCCCCCTGCCTTAGCCCTGACAGTGACCTGCTTTGCCACCCCCTGAGCTCAAGATTTCTCCAAGATTTGCGCTTTACTAACAAGCTCCTTCACTTGCTTTCATGCAAAGCCACATCAGGAGCCCTGGGAGCGTCAAGGCATCAAGGCAAAGTGCAGGCAGCAGAACGAGGCTCAAAGCAAGAGCCACGGGGGGATTTTCTGTGGCTGATGTTACTCAGGGGGGAAGAGCAGGCGGTGAGAACGCCTCCATCTGGCATTAAAATCTGTGAATTTATGAATTTAGCCAGATTAGAGGGCTAGCCCCTGTTGTGTGTAGACAGAGGCTTTGGTGTGAGTATTGATTCTGTTTGGACTCTCTCTCTGAGCATGCTGGATACAGATCCTAACAAAAGAATATCAATCGGGGCTAAATGAATGCCCTGTAAAACCTGATTTATGAGCAATTAAAGGTTTTTCTGGATTAAGCTCTGGCCTCTCTCGCTTGCCGTAAATAATTCTGACTTCATTTACCTATCAAAAGGGGCATGGATTTTTGGAGACAAGTAAAAAAAAGAATAACGGCATTTGGATATTGGAAGCTAAAGGCACAAACAAGCCAGGGAAGGGGACACTGTGTGAATCAAAGCAGCTCCCGTGGCATCCGGATTTGCCAGAGCAAAGGCTGCTAAAGAAGAGTTAGAGTGATGGACACAAGCACAAGGGAGGGCTGTTTTTCTAAGGTGGTTGTATTAAACTCTCCTGCAGATTGTACATGTGGGACCCATGTGCATTCACAGATATTTTCATTTTGGGGCTGGAGATTTGTCTTCCCCAGCAGTCTCCCAAGACCCACATCTTGGCTGCCCCAAGCCCCCTCCCTCATCCATCACCTGGGCTGAACAGCCACCATTTAATTCACCTGTAATTTTCCTCCAGTTTATCTGCATTCACAGCTAGGGAAAGCTTGGCCACACCAGAGCTGCATCTGCCATTGCCTTTCCAGGGCAAACAGTACAGGATTTCAGGGTGGAAGAGGGACTATGATCTGCAAATTCCAACACCCTTTGCCCTCTGCCACCTGAATGGAGGCGATTGCTTCTGGGTGGGTGACTCACTGATAAAGCAGGACACTCTGCAGAGAAGGAGGGTCTCTTCTATTAGCTCAAAATACAGTTAGGGAAAAAAGAAAAAACAACAGATGGGCCTCTGGGTATGTTATACCATCTTCAGAAAGAGCCACCCGCTCATGAGTGACAGCTCTCAAGCGTTGGACAACGGCTCCTGGGCTCTGTTTGTTGAAGGAACCCCGTGCTAATGATTTGTGCTTTCCTTTGGGTCCAAATACTGTTCTCCAAGATAAAACCACAGATGCAGCCTCTCTAAATGCTGCAGACTAGGACCTCAGCTTGAGCTTGTTGCTCGCAACAAACTTCTGGGGCAGCCCTGTGCAGGATTTCTGGTGGGCAGAGCTGTATTTCAGGGCAGGGTTGAGCCGGCTGTGCAGGCTATTCTCATCGTATTTCTATATATTCATCCTATGGTGATAGAGCAGCTATTCTGGGAGCAGGCTGTGCCATTTCCATTCACTTCTTTACTGGAGATGCGAAACCACGGGGATGATTTCATACACGCTGAATCAACTCTGGCTTTAAGGAAAGCGAGGACTAGAAGAGATCCCCAGGGTCAACATGTCCTGCTACTGCAGCACCGCATCTTATGCAAGGATTTGAGCAGCGAAGGGGTAGGGGGCTGTTTTTTTGGCTTATTGGTGCTGGAGCTGATCAAGGGAGGGGGGAAACTACCCCAGGCCCAGCATCAAATTCTGTTTTTTCATAAAATGCTTTCGTAAACAGTTTTATCAGCCCCAGAAGCGTCATCAGTTCCTGACAAAGCTGCAGGTGAACTGTTTCTTTTTAACCACTTTAGTTTGTTTAAATGACTTGCAGGGTGCCAGAGAGCATTCTGCAGCAAGTTTGACTGCCTCTCTCCTGGTCTGTCTGTCCAACTCCCTGAGGGATGTCTACCCAGCAAGGCAAGGTGGACAAATCGATGCTAAACTGGATGCATGGGGAACACCTCAGCTGTGCCAGCCCAGGAATATTCAGGCTGCAAAATTTGCCCAAGCAGGGGAGATTCGCCCCTGCTGAGCTCTCCGTTGGAGCTGGACTGCTGCAGGTCTCTGCACTCGCAGGCTGGACGCTGCTGTGGGTATGCCTGGCTGCAGGGACATGTTCACTTAAGGCTGGAGTTTCATGGTCCTTTAGCCCATGCTGTCCCCAGGGGAGGGTTGGGACTGTGCTGGAACACGGTCTGAATTTTTTTGCATATATTTATAAGAAAAAAACAGATAGTTTGACTGCAAAGAGGTGTTTTGTATAATGGGCGTTTCTTTTGGGGGATGGCTGGGGGAGACTTCTCTTTGCTTGGGCTGGTTTTTGTGACTCCCTCCTGGTCTCAGCCCTAGCACAGGGGTGGTTTTGCTCTCAAAGTCTGGAAGCTTTTTGAGGATTTGGCCCCCCGTCATCACAAGGACACCATCGTTGGGGAACACCTAGGGATGTCTGGGGAAACCCCTGAGCCTGAGGAGGTTTAGCCGAGGATGGGCGCTGTGTCTCAGCACCTCTGGGCTTTTTTTCTGACCACTTTTTGCTTATATAGTAGCTATCGGGAGCTGTCATGCTTGCTTGGCTGTCCCCTTCTCAGACCCTGCCCCTATTGCACCTGGTCTGTGGCTTTGCCAACCGTGTCCCCACATACTGGCCAAGTAGGACCTGGGTTGGGGGGAAGAGATCCTGCTCTGTCTCACCTTCGTTTCTTGCATTGGAACCAAACAAAACCCCAACCGGGGAATATAACCACCGAAGAGCTCTTATAAAGCAGGATTAGGGGTGTGCAGTTATAGGAGAAAACAGCTGCTCAGAAGAGGAGCTTTTAAAAGCAACACCAACTTGGCAAGGAGGTCGCCTGGTGCATATCAGCTCTTCTCATTGCTTAGGTGAGAACTTTGCTATCCAAAAGGTGCAGCTAAATACTCCTCCCTGCTCTCACTGATGCACAGTGAGAAACCAGCCCGCGGGGTATGAACTGCAATGGTGCTAACAGAGAGGGTTGACCCTTTGCTTTTTCTGCTTTTTTAACTCTGCCATCACAACTGGGCCACTGAGACAGCATTTTGCACAGAGCCAGGCAAATTTTCTCTTTTAACCCTCTTTGACGCGGAGGTTTAATCAAAAACCTGATCATTTTGTTTAACTGCCTGCATAGGTCTGTTCAAATAACGTTCAAGATTTCACTGGAAACCTTTTCATCTCCTTGTTTCCCTAGGGTTTGGGATTTAAACATGCTTTGGGCTGGGAACATTTCATTTCTTGATGAGCCCTCGGGGAGGAGGAATATTGCTTCTGACAAAGCATTTGCATTTTGTGCAGAGCTGCAAAATTAGCAGTGGCTACAGTTCCACAGCAAGCAATTTAGAGAGGGAAGTCTTATGCTTTTCGCGTGGAGGGGGGGAAGGAGAGGTTTCTTTAGAAAATCAATTAAGGGGGGGTACAATTAGGCATTGCATTTGTGTTGTCTCCATCCATCACACCCCCAGAGCAGCCACCCCCTCCCAGCAGCCTAAGGAAAACTGGTGGCAGCTGGTTTCACTGGGAGGTGTGAGGCAGGAGCTGCTGGGAGAGCTGGGCTGCGCTCAGGAGGACCTGGCTGTGAGTGTCCCCCCCTTTAATGATCCTTTCACTGACTCCAGCCCCCTCCCTGCTAGTTTTTGGGCATCGTGAGCTCTTGCCAAGCCCCCGCGCCTTGACTGGAGGAATTCTCCTGAGGGCCCTTTGTGTAGCGATTTCTCCTTTTACTTTTCCCTTCCTTCAAAGAAATGGAAAAGTCATTGCAGAGAAAGCGAGCGGTGCAGGGTGCGGAGGGCTGATGGGGAGGAAGGCAGAAGGGCCCTTCTGGGAGAAAAAGACTTAAAAGCATCTTACCTGCAGGAGGAGGAGGAGGGCAGGACGCAGGCTGGGCACCATCCTTAACTCCCACTGTGCCCAGCTCTCCGGGGCATGGTTGGCAGCGGTCCCCACTCCTGCTGGGCTCCTTCTGCCGTCGGGGATAAAATCCTCTGGGCTTCGTGCAAAGGAGCGTGTCCGGGTCCCGGTGGGGCTGCTCGGAGGCGGCAGGTACCTTTCACCCTCCGCTTTGCTCAGCGACCCGTTCCTGCCTTTTATAACCTCCCTCGGAGCCGGTCCTCTGCCTTCCCACCTTCCAGCTCGCCTGGCGATGGGCTACATCCCTCCTCACCAGCCTCCCACTCCCCCCTTCCCTCCCTCCTCCTCTTCCTCCTCCCCTTTTCCTTCCTCCACCTCCCTAGTGCTTTCCAACTCTATTTGATTTTTTTTTTCCCCTTTCTCCTTCCCTCCCTCAGCATCTTTAGCAGCAGAAACTTCCCACCGACCCAGGGACCCCCACCTACCCCCCCCCAGCTCCTCTTGGACCACGCTGTCCCCTCTCTGCCCCCCACACTCCCATTTTTTTGCTGTGGGCTCTCCTGCAGAGGCTGTGGGCTCCAGTGTGTGTATGCAAAGAGCTTGGGGCTGCAATTTGCGGGAGGGTTTATGTATTCGGGGATTTGGCTCCAGGGTTCTGGCAGAGGGACTGGGGGAAGGGGATGCTTCCCCTCCTGCTGTCACCCTTTGCAGCCCCTTTTGCTGGTGAACGCGAAGGGAAGTGAGAGCCCCTTTCCCCTTCCCATAAGGATGGGGTGGAAGGGGCTTCAGACCTTCCTTGTGAGGGGGATGCTCCTGAGACAAGGAGGGGGCATGGGGCAGGTGGATGTAGGTCCTTCCACGCAGTGGGACTCTGCCGGGGGCACTTGATTATAACGGGGGGAAACTGAGTCACAGAGGAGGTGGGGGTGCTGCTGGGAGGGTGGTTTTCTTTGTAGGATTGTGGTGGAGGGGGCAGAGGTGATGGGGCAGGAGCAGGGAGGCTTGAACTGACAGTGGAGGGGAGCACCATTTTGGGGGACATGGGTCCTGGGGAGGGTGGGCAGCAGCAGTGGGTGGTGCAGGGGAGCCTGGATGATGCTCCTGGGGTCTTGGCTAATGACATTCCCCCCCGCAAGCCTAACCCTCAGACCTTAAAGGGTCTCTGTCGTACCTCTCTGTCTCACCTCCTGCCATCCCCTGGCAGCCTCCACCCTGGCTCCTGGGGAGGGGTCCCCCACATCCCCTGTCTCTTGGGGACACTGTGGCCAGGCATGGGTCCATCCCTGAGCTGGATGAATCTCTCTCTGAGTGAAGCCTGCTCCCCTGTGCCAGGGCAGTTCCAGGGCATCCCTTGTGCATCCACGTGAGGCTTGGGGGGGGTTCGTCCCGGCTGTGGCTGCTGCACCCACCCGGGGACAGTGCCAGGCTCCACCTGCCCATGGTGACCTGGCAGCAGAAAGCCAGGCAGCGAGTTACAGTTTCTTCTTTCCTCAAGGAAATAAGGAGAGCCAAGGTGTGTTGTTGGGAAGGGGATGACAGAAGACATTGCCGTTGGGGGGTCACAATCCTGGGGGGACCAAAGATGTTTCCCCTACTTGATGTTGGTGCATCCAGCAACAGCCTCTCAGGGGGTGCTGGACCGTGCTCCCCTCTTCAGCCCAACCACAGGCTCTGCCTCTGGGAATGGCTGCAGAGCGCGGCATATTGCAGACGGATCGATAGAAGGGCAGTGTCCCTTGATGGATTCACGGTCACAGCCTCCATCCATCTTCGCTGAGCCACTTTCTGTCTCTGAAGCATGGAAGAGGGCAGGAGGTGATCAAGGTCCTTCCTGCATCTGCTGGACCGAGGCACAAGCAGCCAGCCAGGGCTGCATCCCAGCATGTGGGTGCAACCAATTGCTCATCCCAGGCCCCAAAGGGTAAATACTGGCCCAGTAATTAAAGGGAATAAACAACACAGACATAAATCTTCCGGCATTAGCTGGATTTAATCAACTGTGTCATTGCTTTGGCAAAGAAATTTGAAAATATGCAAAGCTCTGGTAAATTCAGGAAACTCTTTGTTTCTTAGGTCTCCTAACACCCCTACCCCTGACAAGTGACAGGATGAGACACACGCCAGAGCCACCTCTGCGTCACCTTTCACTTCAATATGCCTAATTGAAAATGCAAAATTTTCTAAAAGAGGCTTGAGAAAACTCCTGCACCCTTGAGCAGCCTGGACTCAGCCCATTCACCGAGTGCATCGTGGGACCAGGACACAGCCCCATGCTCTGGTTTTGGGGGGCTGCTCAAGGCTTTGTGCACCCCAGGGGACAGAAGGCACCTTGCAGCTGGGAGCACTGGGGACCCCATTTCCACGCTGAGCCCCTGAGGCTCGTCCTTGACCATCTCAGCCTGCCCACGGCCACTGAGTGGGACACGTGCAATGGCCATACTCTTCTCAGGTGCCCAAAGTGTGGGGTGACGGAAGGAAAGCAAAAATGAACATCAACTACTTTTAGTCAAGGAATTGGTTGCCAGGGACATGAAGAGAATTCCTTCCCCATATATCAGGGAAATGGTTGCAGTGCTATTTGAAAGGCCTAATTGAGGGGATTTATAGTAAAATGCAAGTTGTCAGATGTGGCAAAGGAAAAATAAAACAGTCCCTGAGACAAGGAAATCAGTCCATTCGTCATGGTTAATCTCAAACTCCTTGGTGCGGCGCAGAGACAAATGTGGGAGATTGGTATTAGGGATGGGGAGGATAAAGAGAAATATCAGATCTCCAGGAAGGAGGGAGAGGAGCGATTTAGCCTGACTTTATCTGCCTTTGGTATATTATTATTATTTTACGTAACTGCATATGGTTTGACACTCCTGTTTCTGAGCTGCTCCACGACGGCTGCTCTATGGGGCTGTTTGTGCGACTTACACCACCGCAGTGCTCCTACATTCTCCCCTGCAACCATCCCCTCCCCTTGTTTGGGGAAAACATGCAACTCCATATATCCATCCTGCACAATGGGGACGAGACTGGGGCCGGTCCCTGCACTGGACCAATGTGGCACATGTGTCCCCGCTTCCCACATGGGGCATCAGTAGCAGTGTGGGCCATGGGGCTTTGATTCCAAGTGGGACATCTGCAGGAAAAAAATAATCCTTGGTGTCATGGACATGCAGATCAGGTTGATGGAAAAGTAGAGTTTGTCTTCTCAGCTAAAAACACAGCTGAGATCAGCAATGTGCCTCAGTTTCCCTACCAGTGTGTGGGACTGTTTCTTTCCTGCATAAATCGAGTGAAGCTGAAGATGCTTTTCAGTGCAGTACTTGGTGGAGGAAGGACTGTCAGCACGTGGAGCTGCGTTAGCAGCTGCAGGCTGAGAAAAAACCCAACCCAACACATCAAGTTTCTCCCAGGGGACTTGCTTTTTGCCCTGGTTTTAAAATCCAGTTTCAGGCTTTCTGTCCTGTGTCTGACCCTTTTCCCTCCTCCTAGACCTGGAGTGAGGGGAAGAACATGCTCTCAAATTCTGCCTGACAAAAGAAAGTGGTTGCTGGGACCAGGTTTCCCTCATTCCAGGTCACTACATCATATAAACATGCCCCAAATTCGGGTAGCCCTGTCATATTTCACCACTCAGTATAGCCTGCCTTGTCCCTGCAAGCCTTACGGCTGCTCTGAAAAGAAGAGCAGGAAAGCTTAAACCACAGACCCGCTGAATACGTTGCAGGGAGGGAAGCCAAAGGCTTGTTACTCAATGAACAACATCCTTTAACGGTTATTACCTTAGAGCTGTGCTGCCAGAAAAGTTTCTTGGTCCTGAAGACCTTGCAAAAGGCTAGGATAGCCTCTGGATGCTTCAGACCCCTTCAATCTCTGCTGGACATGCAGAAGTTGTCCATGCAGTCATATAGGGAGAGAAACCAGTGTCCTCCTGGGAGAAGGAAAACTCAACTAAAACACGAGTTGGGCTGGGTTTTGCTCTGACTCATTGCTCCATGCAGCAAACAACTGATTCCTTCAGTACATGGATAATTCCCTCCTGCCCCTTCTTTTCCCCTCCCTGGATTATATGCATCAATAGGAGATACCATGTTAGCAAAAACACCGAAACAGTGTCTGCAGATCAAAACAAGCAAACTCAAGGAAGCTGGGAAACCCACAAAGATCAGGGATCTAAATGAACGTCTCATTTGATTTCCGAGTTTCTTAAAATAGCTTGTCATATTTTTCAAATTTCTTTTGGGAGGAAGTGTCAATTTTGAATAGAAGAGAATCACAAAAGCTTTTGTTTTACAGCTAATTAAACCTCAAGGCAGAATGCTAAACTAATCATAATAATAGTCATAATTATTATTTTTCTCAATCAAAATGCTTTAGCTAAGTCAATTGAAATTTGCCAATCAGCAGATTGGCATTTCCCATCAAATGAAATGCTGCAGTTTGTGGTTGGGAAAAACTCCACAGTTTTACTTTGGAGACTGATCCCATCAATCCGCCAGCCGAAAGCGCTCTGCTTTCATGCACCAGGGGACAGAGAGATGCGTGACCCTGTCAGCATGCTGTTGGTGCCTGTGTCTGCATTAGCAGCACAGGGACCCATTCCTCCCTTGCAAGGTGCTGTTGCATTGTACGTGATGCTGTTGCATGGATGTACGTGAGTTGCATGGGTGTACACGATGCTCTTGCGTGGCTGGTGCAGCTTTGCTGATGTGAGGACATGCCTGTGCCTCTGGGGATCTGCCAGTGGTATGGCCACATCCACAGTGTTGCACATACTGCAACAGATACACCCTTCCTTTGGGTATGACCACACAACATCTTGGGCATGGACATGTTATGGGCGATGGAAAAGTCCTGCAGAGATCACGGCAAGGATCGTGACTTCCTCAGAAACAGCTTGTGGCAAAAATGCCTCCCCGCTCATCAGGTTTGTAAATGCCAGTCAAGGCAGGAGAGATTCTGGATGTCTTTCAAATCTGGTTATTTATTCCCTGTATAGTTGATGAAATATTAATCTGCTCATCTCCAAAAAGGCAATCAAATAAAACCCAGAAGGAATGACGCACAGGGCCTCGATGCAGAGAACAAAAAGAAGCAAAATAAAAATAAAATAAAAATCCCAACATAATGTAAAATTCTATAAAAGGCATCTCTGTGGTGGCACGAAGGGCAGAGACGAAGCGCCCTCGGGGCAGATGGGCTTGAGAGGCTGAGCGAGACCATGCTGTGTGAAGAGGACTCAGATCAGGCGATTGCTTGGGCAGATCTGAAGCTTTCCTCTAAGGGTTTTTGGTGGGATTTCTTTGAAGGTTTCCCCTTCCTTCTCTTATGCCTTAATTAGAGGGTGGGTTCATGCCAAGACACCAGCCAGCTTGGGCCATTGCGCTGGGAGATGGGAAGAAGCCAGACGGTGGCTGTGTCGGAGGTGGTGCCGGCTGTTACTCGTAGCAACCGTGCCGTTTGGCATGACGGCGACTGGCAGCCTTGCAGGGAAAGAGCTTTGATATGGGGATGGCTCCGTTCGAAGCTCGAGGCTCATACAAAGCCTCATCTCCATCTGCTTTCAGGGTAACGCAACCTGAAAATGGACTCAGCTGTTGTTTGAGGTGTTTTGCATGAGTAGGTCCTCCAAAGCCACGCTCCTTTGTCTTTCTAAGCCCAAGAACGTGGCTCTTGGAAAACATTCGTGGCTGCTGGGGATGGTGCTGGTACAAAATGGCTTGCACGTGCAGCCAAAAAAAAGTCTGGCAAAGCGTTGTCCAGTTTTGTATCCTCTGAGCCCACTTTATTTGCAAGCTTGGGGATGTTGGCACATCTTTCCTTTACAATAATCTCACAGACAATCTCCTGATACTTGATGAGTCCAAAAACTTTCCACCTTCTCTGTTTCTCCAGCTGTGGCCTGTGTACAGATGAGGTGGTTATTGTGGGAAGTGATGGGAAAGCTAGCTTGCCTACTAGTTGCAGTGATAAAATAATTTAGCCACATAGGTAAAAATCCTCTTTCTATCATGTATTTTTCTCCAGGCACATGTTAACTGTGATCCTGTAGGTCCTCACTGCTTCAGCTGGGGAAAAAGTCCAGTCATTTACTTGGTATGTCTTTTGGTTTGCTCTCTTGTTCTATAAAGTCCACCGGTCCATAAGAAGCACAGAGATTATTAATACACCTATAATGCTTCATTCCATAAAGTTTAAGGTCCTTGACAGTTTGCTAACTGTATTTCTCCTGCATGTTTTACTCCACCATTGCTCAGCCAGGATTTTTCCTTCATTAGGAATAATTAACTGCTGAGTAAGGGTCACCCGAAGGACTGCAGTTTATTACAGGGGGAAAGAGGAAATCACAAAGCTCATCTGTAGAAGGGGATCCAGTTTAGACAGGGATATATTTCCCTCTTCAGCATATGTTCTTGAATGTCTTAATGGTGGGCATCGTGTGTAAATGGGAAAGTCGTGCTGGCCTGCACCTCCCTCCACACATGCGGAGCATTGCTGTGGCAACTGCAGTAATTGCTTCTGCAGAGCAGTTAATAATAGGGCAGAGCTGCCTTTGGAGCAGTGCATTCCCCTTTTCTGGATGGAGAAGAGAAGAGAAGAGAAGAGAAGAGAAGAGAAGAGAAGAGAAGAGAAGAGAAGAGAAGAGAAGAGAAGAGAAGAGAAGAGAAGAGAGAAGAAAAAATCTCCGCTTTTCCTCCTTTCCCACCTCTCTGCAAAGCAGCATATCCCACTTGCAGAAGATCTCTCTTCCTTGCAGCCTGACTCCTCCACCTCCTCTGTGCATGTCCTAGGCTATCTGGGATGGAGCCAGGTATGAAGCTAGAGGCATCTTTCACATCCAGACTTTTGCACGGGGAGTTTTTGACCTCAGGCTACCAGGGAATGCCTGCTGGCAGGAATGATGCTCACTAGTGAAAATGCAGCTTGGGTCAGGCTCCATCTGCTGATGCTGGGCTGCAGAAAAGCCTCATCTCACAGTTCACCATGGTCAGCCCCAGACAGTGTGAGGTCACCAGTCCATGTCCCAGTTCAGATGTGCACTGGGGAAGGGCAGTCCTCCCTTGCCGTATCCCAGCCGCTCGGCACTAGGTGTGCTGAACCACGAGACGGGACGCCATCCCTCAACCTCTCAGCGCTGCAATTCAGTGGGACTGAATCCAGCAGCAGAGCCTCACGGACGCGCTGACAGATGTCTGCTATAGCTCATTCCTCTCTCCCCATCCATCTCCCCTGCTTTTTTCTGCCTGCTGCAGGGATGACAGCCTCCAGGGTGCTGGGACCCCAGTGCAGGGCCGGGATGTACAGCTAGCAGCCTCAGCATCTAATTCCATTCTGCAATCAATCTTGCTGCTTGTGGTTTGCCAATTATCCAGAGAAGCGGCTCAGAAACCAGCCGCACGGATAAGTGGAAGCTTACATCTTAAGCACGGGAAGGAAATGGGCAGCAGCTGGAGCTGCCTCTTTGTTCGTGTGCCAGCAGAAGGTGCATTGGCAGCACTCTGACCTGCGAGCAGACGAAACCCACACTCAGCTTTGCCTGGCACAGTCCGTTGTCCCAGCTCGTGAGCTTTACAGAAAGGCAATCATATCCACTCTGAAGCAGGGATGTGGTCTCATGGGTCTTTTTCTACTTGGGGTTTTGTTGCTAAATAGGATGACTCAACACAGCAAAAGCCTCCACGTTCCCATTAACTTGAGCATAAGCATCTAAATTAACTAGTTTTGCAAGATTTGGCTCCAGCTTGGCACTTCAGTGCACTGGTCTGCTCAAAGCTACCTGCAGCTGGAAGGTGTGCTCAGCAAGATGCACAATGCAAAATTTGCCTTGTTTAACGCTGAGTGAGCTGTTGCCTTTGAAGCACTCTGCACTTTGAAAGCTTTGCTGCTGCTAAGAAAGTCATTGCCGTGTCCATGAATTCCTTTCCCATGGGAAGGAACTGGCTCTGCTTGCTTTCTAGGCAGAGAGGTGTTTGCACTGCTCAGGTTTACTGAGTCCCAAAACACTGGTCTGTGTTCAGGCTTGAGATATTGAATCTGCAGGAATGGTCACCTTCCATTCAAACAGGAAAATTAGGAAATGAAGACTAGAAAATGTGACCCAAAGGCACCCAAACTAGAAGGGTAAGAACCCCAAAGTGGATCTTCTATTTTTTATAAACCACCTGGAAATTTAGGCTTTTTAATAGCTGGAGCCTTCCAGTCAGTGGGAGTGACTCATTCAGCATCAGGTGAGAGTCTCCCCTGAAGCTGAAGGTGCTAAAACGGGTCAAGTGAGGCACAGAAATGCCCTTAGAGAAGTTCTGGTCCAGGAGATATTTTTCCTGGGCACTTCCAAGGGCAGATTGCAGGAGCTACGGCTGCTTCGTGGGAAGCTGTCACTTCTGCCGCCCTCAAAACCTCACGAATATTTCCCTTCGGAAAGCCACGGGGAGGAGACTTGGTTCTTACAGAATGCCTGGAGCGTACTGGAGGCTTGGCAGCTGATAAAAGCCCTTTAAACTAAAATTAGCCGTGGAGCAGCAGGCAGGGGAGAGGGCAGGGGGAAGCAGGTCAGACCGTGAATGCAGCGGCTGCTCGGGCTGCTCACCCAGGTCTCCAGTAACATCACTTGTGGTTCTCCTCCACTCTTGGGATTTCTAGTGCTGGTTAATCTTTCTGACAGCTAATGCCAGCCCAGAAGAGCACCTCTTAGCGTCACCTGCCCTGTCTTCTTAAGCTTGGCTTGTACAGGTTCAGTTATTTAGTAAGTGGTGGGTTTGCCAAGACATCTCTTTTCCTCCCCACGTACAAGCAGCTCAGGTCTGTGAGTGTCCTCCACAGATTCCTTTTGCTCCTATGGACCGAGCCATGCTTGCAGGGACCAGCGTAAAAGCCTCTCTGGGCTGCTGGGGTTTTAGGTGAGCACACTGAGCTGCTGGGCATTTACAGCCAAGGCTCTGCAAGAGGATGGGAGCGTGGTCCAGCCTCAGAGAGACGCTCTAAGGTCTTGGCGTCCTTAGATGCCTAGTAACAAGGATCCAAGAAATGCCTTAGCAAGGTAAATTTTTTTGAAAGAGGAGGAATGTGTCCTTGTCCTTGGCTGAGTTATGTCCGAATGGCTTCCACTGTGGCTGAATCCTCAGCTCCTGAGCAGTGCCATGTGCAAGGAGGTCAGAACGAAACGAATCGTCAATCTGTCACTGCCTCCGGGCAGAGATCAGACATTTATTATCCCGCGTGGTACACCTATAGAGAACACATGTCCTGCGCTCTCAGCAGACAAAGCAGCATGGGCAGGGAGAGCAGCGGTGATTTATGTCATGCTGCCAACATGCTGAGCCAGCGCTGGAGCCTGCTGCACCCCGTCCCTTCCCAGGGCACTAACTGCCTCCCAAGCAAATTCACATGTGCTCTGCAGGCAGCACCTTCGAGACAACATCCCTCTCTCCAGTGAAGGTCAGAGAGCTGCTTCTCTGAGGCATCTCCATCCCTTTGACCTTCTCCAGCGGGGGAGAGGACAAATTCCAGGATTATTTCTAGGGTCCTGCAATCTGACATGGGTGTGTTTAATCCATCATTTGCTTGCTTGCAGGGGTCTACACTTGCCTGGCATTTCCTCAGCTCCTGCCTTCAAGAGCTGGGATTTCCCAGCTGTTCCACTTTCCCCTTCCCAGTTTGGGCAGAGCAAACTGGGGCAAGGACCAGCAGCCTGGCTGGGAGTACGCAGGGGTCCCCAGGAGGTGCTGGCTGATGGGGACTGGCTCCGAGGAGGCACATAGGGAGCATGGGGAGATGGAGGAGAAGGGCTCACGAAACAGCGGAGGGTGCTGGGAAGGAGGGAAGCAGTGAGAGCAGCAGACCGACAAGGCTGGAAGAGCAGACCGCAGGCAGATGGGAACCTTTTGAAAACTGGGCTAAAACAAACTGGAGTCCCAAAGGCCAATCTCTCCGTCACAAGAGGGACCTGGACCAGCATCACCCTGTGCAACTTCCTCCGCCTGCATCTGCTGGAGAGCAGGAACAGTTTGGGAAATCAGGCCCTTTTCCAGTGTTTTTCAGTCCTATGAGCAATCTGCTTGGGCAAACCAGGGGCTCCTCTGTGCTTTCATTTCCCATATTGCCAACTAAGCTTAAAGCCCAGCTTGTAAAGGATGTGTAAAGCAAAGTGTACCAATGCTTTTAACAGGGTGAATTACAGAGCAGAATCCCAATGAGATGTGTGTGCAGGAACTTCACAGCGGTTCTTACCACAAACACAAGCAGCCGGCTTCAAGCCCAGGGGGAAGAGTCGTGCTGAATTTAAGAAAATGGGAAATGCTATTTGTGCCTGGCAGAGGGGTTTCGGGAGGCCCTGTGCTGCTGCTGTGTGTGGGGCTGTGTCCCAGGGCTGCCAGCCCGGCGGGGACAGCGCGGGGACGGTCACTGCACAGTCTGTAGGTGCTACCAAGGTGACACACGCAAGTGCTTTCTCGTTTGCAAAATAAATCCCAGAAGGACCAAAATAGGGGGCCCAGAAAAAACCGCCAGTTTTCACAGGGGTGCTCAGCTGGCCGGCAAGAGCTCGTTGCTGATCCATGAGTCTTTTGATGAATTTTCTGTATTTTGGGCTATACCTGCCGCTGAGCAGGTTTCATCTGGGCTTGGATTTTGCTGTGGCTGGCAGGAATGGCATGGGCTGCCGTGATGGGGACATCCTGCCACTTTCAGGGGGTGAAGGAGTACAGAGAGACAGATGAGTAAATAGCCTCTCGGCTGCTGAGACATGGCTTTGCTGTCTGCACACATAATTTTTTAGCAAGGGAAGAAGCAAAACATGCAGGGATATAACCTGCACAGCCATTATGTTTATGCTGCAATGAGATAGCTTTGTTGATACAATCCTGTCTAACCTGAGGCAATCCAGGACCTTTCTTGGCTTTTACAAGCTCAGGGGGTTGCAGAGGCAAATTGCTTCTCAGTGACACACATCAAGGAGTAGGGGTTTGTTCTCAGAGCAGAGGTCTACCACCGCAAACCAAAAAAGCTCTGGTTTGACCTCTGCCAAGGACCTTGGGTGCTCAGAAAAATATTAATATTGTCAAACTTTACCTGGGCTTTAAGTATTGCTTGGATCAGAGATATCTTGATGAGCTGTGGTTTTTCTTCCAGTCTTCAATGTGGGTTTTTTTTTTTCCTATTCTCACTCTGTTATTATCATTTAGCATGCTCAGTTAGCCAGGGACCAGAATCACTTGGCTTAGCTTGGTGGGGAGAAGGAGCCTGTGCATCTTGTTTGAGATCAGCCCTTCTTCCCTGTGATCCCATCAGATCCTGGGGTTGCTCTGGTCCCTTCAAGCTGCTTTTATTTCATGTGAATCTCTGTAAGAGCTTGACTGTGCCTCAGGTTTTATTCTAACATGAGCTTTATAGGGCTGCAGCTCCCATCAGGGGCCAGGAAGGGAAACCCTGCTGATGCAGACCAGGGTTTGGCTGTGGGATCCTGGGACTATGGCAAGGGTTCAACCAGATTTCTATCCCTAAATCCAGTGTCTGGAAGCTGAAATCATCCCATTTCCCAATAGCAGGACAAGCCCAGAGCCTGGATGTCCTCTGTGACATGCCCAGTGGCTTCTGTACTGTGTTTCTGCTGCTGTGATGAAGGCGCACAGGGAGTTTGAGCCACAAAAGTAATAGTCGTGAAACGAGTTTGTGTGATTAACCTCTTTATTCCAGCCAAAGGACCTGGATCAGCCCCAAGTCAGCTTAATGGCTGCTCTGCGGACATTATCCAGCTGATAGATCTTCCTTGTAATCACTGTGCTGTAAGGATGAGACAGACTGATCTATGGATGTTTGCCTGCCATTTAACCAGCCCTGTAATGGTGACTGGGATTATTTAACACAAAATGATTCACGGGCTGGGAAACACTGTTCAGTGGGAAACAGTGATCACGATGGGTTCATTGGGGAAAAGGCCCAAGGGCATCCCGGTATTGAGCTTGGGAGAGTTTTTTTAAGGCACTGAAATATTTTGTAAAGCAAAACCACATCTTTCTCCATTGTTCTTTCAGTTTATTTTGTTTTAACTTTTATATTACTTGGTGGGGGAGGGTCGTCATCTGTCACTGTGGAGGTCTCGACACTGGGGCCAGTCACCTTAAGGTCCCTTCTTCCCACCCCAAACAAGACAGCTGCTTTAGGTCAGATGAATCAAGCCCTCAGCAAGGCAAAGCTAGAAGAGGGAAGAAAGTCATCAGATAGATACAGGGGAAAAAAATCAGCTCAAGGAATGCATCAAAAGCAGCGAGTGAAGTACCGGCCAGGTTGTGTGAAAGCTCTGCAAAGCAAGTCAGAGCTATTTCCTGAGCCTTGTATAATGCATACAAGCATTTCCTAAAATCTTCCTGGAAAACGAGATGTAGTTGAGCTGATGGAAGGGAATTATCCAGAGATACCCTGCTAATATGTTGTGACAAGCTCCCTGCTGCAATGCATTAGGTCTCCACTTAAATGCAGCAGCACAGAGAGAGTGTGAATGAGTGAGAGCTGTAGAGAGAGGTTCCCTGTGCTCCACCGTGACACTGAGAAACCTCAGGGAGGGGAAAAAATAAAACCAGAGTCACTGGCACTGATGCATGGGGGGAGATAGCCTGGCTGTGTCAGTAAATACTTCGGATCATCATTTGCTCTGAAATTGGGGTGTGGGTGGTGGGTTTCCAGCTTTGATGCTTCGTGAGTATTGGAGGTGAAGGAAACCAGCCAGGCAGGATCAAATCCTGGTCTAGGGGATGCTGGTGAGCTACAACACATCATTGGGCTCTTTGGTATAACCTGGAAGCCAAGAAATCTTAGTCAGATCCCAGCAGCAAAAGAGCTGGTCCTAAAAAAGTAATTAGATGTCTCTCTCTCTCTCTGCCTGCATATATCTCGGTATGTATGAACTTATTTCCCCAGCTTCACTATTTCAATAACAGCTTTTCCCTGGGGATGCAAGAGTTGGTACCAGCAGGAGAAAAAAGGTTCTCACATTGCAGAGAGTGATACATGAACTGCAGGCTTTCATTCCGCTATGATTTGCAGATGTTTTCTGTTTGTGTTTGTGAGGGTTTGAAGGACCACAGTGTGTTCACAAGGAAGATGCCTCGCGACCAGCAGGTCATTGGAGCCAACAGACCAGGGAGGTGACATCCTTTGTCTGCCTGGACTGGCTGGATTCAGATGAAATGAAGACATGGGGAATGACTCAGAGGGCCCAAGGAATGACTGAAAGCAGCTCTACTCATGACAGAGATGATCTGCAAGGCAGAGTCCAACCAACCTCTTGAAAGCAGAGATGGACAAGGCTGAGTTTGTCCCCTTCTACGCCCCCAGAACTGCTGCTGGTGGAGCAGGTGAGGATGGGACATGTGCCCAACGCTGCATCTAAAGCCACAGCTGCCATTTCCAAGGACTGGGCCCCACTTTTCCCCTGCATGCAGCGGGCATAGCACGCTCTCGCTGCAAACCAGCACATGTCACTGGATGCCAAACTTTCCCTCGATGGTGATGGGACCAGCGTCAGGCTGAGCTTCACCTCACAGGGCTGTCCCGCAAGAAGGGCTGGGATGGAAGGACTTTTCCAAGCAGCTGTAGCTGCCTTGCAAACAGCACAGAGACCTGTTTGTCTCAGCTAGGCTGACAGCACCGCAGCCTCTGCAGAGGGAATTGCTGGAGGCAAAGAGCAAATCTAAAGGATCAGATGGAAAACGGTGAGCAGTGCCAGGCGGGCAGGCAGGGCGCTGGGGTCCAGCGACAGCACCTGGGGAAGGCAGATGGGCAGAGGAGAGCCCTGCCAGTCTGCAGTGTGGGACCAGCTGTGATAACTGCTCTGCTCCACAGGCAACTGCCTGGGGGGACCTTTGCTGGATTAGAAAAGTGGAGTATTTCTGCACCTAATTGACTTGACAAAAGCACGCCATGCCGGAGGACATGAGACAGTCCCAGGAGCGGGCTAAGCAAGTGCCATCGCTCCTGCCCTGGCTGCTCAGGCTGCTCCAGACATTGCTGTGGGCAGCGTTTCCAGCCAAGTAATTTCTGATGACCATAAAAGCATGACCTGTCAGTTCCCACATGCTTTCTTTCCAATGCTCTCCTTTAGCTTCTTGAAAAGGTTGTGTGGGTTAGCTCGGTGACAGAGCTAACCAATTCGTTCAAGCATGCGGAGAGAGCAGCAGGGTCCCATTCACTGCACCCCGCTGGCTCCACCACCCCACTGACCGTTCAAGCATCACTGCCCTGATCTAAGATGCTCTTTGCTGAAAAAAAGGGAACTTGGGGAAGCCAATGGAGCAGGTTCATAACCCAGCTCTCATTACAGGAGGAGTGGAAAGCTTTGATTTCATTTTTAGCAGACCCCCACAAACCCACAGGTTGGGATTTATTCCTACTCAGGTCCTCTTCCAGCACCAGTTCACTCACTTCTAGACAAGGGCGAGCTCGTAAAACACTCAGCTGCTGAATAAGAAAGTCACCTCTGTAAGAATTTGGCTAAATACATGAAGTTAGGGGAATCACGGAATAATTTAAGTCAGAAAGGATGTCTGGGGGACTTCTGGGTCACGTTTCAGCTTGTCCTAGGGCTGAATCCTGAGACAGGCCAAAGGACGTCCCTGGAAGAGCTCACATCTCTGCACCACAGACGGTGTCTGCAGACACCCACGCCGTCCCCTCTTCAGCTCAGACACAGGCGGATTTGGGTTCACCAGCTCTGTGAACATCGTGCCACTGGGGACCCGAGCAAGGAGGGTGACCCCAATGTCCTCTGTGAAAGATCCACCCTGCCTGCAACCACCTGGAGGCAACCAGGCTGTCTTCTCCACCCAAAGGGTCAATGCTTCTCCTACCACCCTTGATTTTCTTTTTCTCTTTTTCTTTTTCTTTTTCTCTTTTTCTTTTTCTCTTTTTCTTTTTCTCTTTTTCTTTTTCTCTTTTTCTTTTTCTCTTTTTCTTTTTCTTTTTCTTCTTTTTCTTTTTCTTTTTCTATTATAGTTCATTATAGTTTTCATTATAGTTTTTCTTTTTCTTCATTATAGTTCATCTTCAAAAATCTATAGAAATGGTATTTAGAAGAAATTTGTATCTTCAACCCTCTCTTTTTCATAGCAGCCTGGTCATTTGCTATTCACACTTTGTGAGGATTTAATGTAATTGTCTCCTGACAACTTCCATTTTCACTTGCCAGGTACTGAGCTCCGGTGAGGCTCACACTTCAGCTTAAGTCACATTACTGAAAAGCTCTTTCAGTTGGAGGCAGATGCCTGGCTTTGCTGCAATTTGAAAAGTATTTGCATATGAAATAAACCCGGCTTATTTCAGGGAGAAGTGCCAAAGGGCTGCAACCAGCTGGGGCCAAGTCCGGAACACTGGGAGCTCATGTGTTGGGCGGGAGGAAGAAGGAAGAAGGTGTATTGGGGAGGGGAATAGAGAGAAAATGAACAAGCAAGGGTGAAAGAGAGACAGAGGAGTGAGAGAGAAAGCAGTGTGCTGCAATGTCTCTCTTCCCTTCGATCTCTTGCAAGAGAAATGCAAATTTTTCTCTTTACAGGAGAGAAGAGAGACAAATTATAAGGTTGTCCTCCTAGACAACACCTAGGGTGTTTTTGGGGAGTCTCAAGGATCTAGTGCTCTGCTGGCACACAATAAAATAGCCAGTAACCTCTTCAAAAATCCATCCTTTCGCACTGGGGGGGATCCAGCCACATTGCAGCCAGGGCACAGCCCCCACTCCCCTGCCCCTGTGTGGTGGAGAAAGGCCAAGGCTGTTCTTGGTGGTGGTCTGCCTGTGCAACCTCTTGGGTTCAGGTAGCCCATAAGCACACAGCCCTGAGCTATCTGAGCTTGCCTCCAGCCCTGGAGATTTAGTTTTTATCGTTTCCCTTGCACTGACTGCAAACTTCGGGCTTCCCATTTATTATTCTTTTAAAGAGCATCTTCCAAATCAAAGACAATTGCAATAAACTGAAAAGGAACTGAAATGAAAATAACCCTGCATGTGACATTCCTTGGAAGCTGCCTGAGTCTCTTTGCCCCCACGAAGCCACCAGCTGTAATTTGCTCTTTGGAGGGAGGCTCTGATCTCCCATGGTCTAATGACTGTGTGCATGGCTGTGTGGCTAATTGCTGCTTTTGTTTTCTCAGCATTTTGTGTTCTTTTCCAAAGCAAACTAGGTTTCTAGAGCAGACAGGAGCAGCTGCAAAATAGAAAGAAAAAGAAAGTGCAAGTGCTAGAGTCAAAGCTCCACTGGGCTAAACATAGGAATTAATTATAAAATTCACACATATATGTGCGTACATGTGTCAGGCTGTCCTGGTTTCGGCTGGGATAGAGTTAATTTTTTTTCCTAATAGCTGGTACAGTGGTGTGTGTTGGATTTAGGATGAGAATAATGTTGATAACACACTGATGTTTTAGTTGTTGCTAAGTAGTGTTTACACTAAGTCAAGGACTTTTCAGCTTCTCACCCCACTCTACCAGCAGCAGGCTGGGGGGGCACAAGAAGTTGGGAGAGGACACAGCCAGGACAGCTGACCCCAACTGACCCAAGGGAGATTCCAGACCATAAGACGTCATGCTCAGTATATAAGTTAGGGGGAAGATGGCAGGGGACTGCTGCTCAGGAGCTAACTGGGCATCGGTTGGTTGGCAGGTGGTGAGCAATTGCACTGTGCATCACTTGTTTTGTATATTCCAATTCTATTATTATTATTATTATTATTATTATTATTATTATTATTATTATTATTATTTCCCTTCCTTTTCTGTCCTATTAAATTGCCTTTATCTCAACCCACAAATTTTACTTTTTCTTCCCAATTCTCTCCCCCATCCCACCGCGGGGGGGGAGTGAGCGAGCAGCTGCGTGGTGTTTAGCTGCCTGCCGGGATTAAACCATGACACAGGCCTAGGATACAGGAGAGGGGGATTGCAGAGTGAGATTCATCATCTGGAAGTTTGTCTGACCATTAAAAAGTAGGCTTTGAGCCATGCACACCAAAGCCAAGAAAAAAAAAAAGACATCTTGTTGCCATTGGCCAACGGCCTCATCCCCTCTGGTCTTTTCCAGGTTTTCTCCAATGCCCCTGGTTTTGAGGGTACTTCCCAGGCTGGGTTGTCCCCCTCAATTCTTCACCCTTTCCCTGCCTTTGCTCACTGTGTAACTCCTCCTGCTTACAGCTCCCTGGTCTTCCAGCTCTGGGCTGCCATAGAGCTGTGCAGATGCCTAACACTTCTTTCTTCCCTTGACTCTCCCGCTTTCTGTTGAACATACGAAGGCTTGCAGATGTCATTTGCAGAATAGATAAATACCCATTATATGTTCTAGCCAGAGCCTTCGTAACGATTCTACAGCCTCAATACAATTTTCTGCAGCTTTCCAAGCTCAGTGCCAGTCAATCCTTCTGATTCCTCCAGAGCGTCAGACTGAAGTCAGAACTGTGTCTCCTTCCCATGGGAATCTATTAACTCCTACTGTCATGAGCAATGTTTGGTTAATAATGTTCCTACTTTCTCAATGCGCCATATATGCATGAAAGACAGATAACGCCAGCACAAAGGCTTTGTTAATGCAACAGAAATATATTGGATGTTTTCTTTTCTGAAAGTGCTCTGTGCTGTGTCGTGTGTGAGAGCAGGAATGCATGAGGGTGTGCAAAGGGGAATGGGGAAAGAAGCCATAAGCTTTATCAGAGGGATTGTAATTGAAATTAAATTGCGTTTGATGTACCATGATTAGCAATTCCAGAGTGAATGGGAGACAGGCAAAGTGATAGTGCTCATGTGAAATGCCTTGTTCAATCACTTCTCCACATTATTAAAGTCATTTGGAAGCACCATTTCTTGCCATTGGCACAGACTCACCTGACCCAGGGAACGTGTGCTCCAAAGACATCATTCATGGGCCAAAAAGCTAAGCAGCTGGGAAGTCCTTTGCTTTTTTCTATGAAGTAAGCCTGTCTCTTGCTGTGGGTGTGGAGCTTTGCCTGAATTGAAAAGATCGGTCTGTCTGCTGATGGGTCAAGACCTACCAAAAGGGTCACAAAAAGGAATAGGGGAGGATTTTGAAACAGATTTTGAAAGACTGGGCTAGCAAGAAGTCTAGCCATAGGTCAAGATACAGCTTAAGCTGTAAGTGTAGAAGTTTCTTTCCCAACGGATGGGCCTGCTGCAGCAGGCTGAACAGCATCCTCTGAGCAGGCTGCATGGTGCCAATGGTACCATCACATACCAGTAGGTGTGGCTGGACTCCAGACCTTCAAAACAGGCTTTCTGGGGGCTTCAGCCAGCCCTGACGGTCCTCAGTGTCCCACTGTGTCCAGCTGCCACCTTCTAAATGGTTGAAATTCAACTGGGGGTGCAGAAGAGACCAACCTGGGAGTTCAGTGGGGCAGTTTAGCAGAGGCTGCCCTGGTCGACGGTGCAGTTATCTCATGCAAGTCCCCTGAGCTGTATCTTCTGACCCATTTGACCATGATCCCAGGGTTATTTTCCGTGGTGCCTAATTAAGCAACTCCTGCCTCCTCCTCACCCCGTTCCTCACTCCCTCCCAGTCCCATATGAGGCTCTTGGTTGTGCTGGAGGTGCAATTTCTGGGTCTGCTTAGTCAAGTGGATGGGGCAACCGACTGAAACTTTTAGTTGCCCCCCTTCTCTCATTTTCTTTCACTTCTGCCAGCATGAGTGCAGGAGAGGCGTCCCTAAAGGCTCTGCCTTATTGGTTTCCAGGACCAGTGGCAGGTTTCACCGAAGGAAGTTGTCTGAATGCAGAGCAACAGCATCTCTTTATTGGTTTATTATACAAACGAAGTTCCTTAGAGGCCAAAAGGTTTTCACCGCACTGAACTTGCAGTAATGGAACACTAAAACAACCATTTTGAATCCTAAGAGAATGAACTCTTAAATAATTCAGTCAGGGAGAAAAACGATTCCAGGATGTTTATGAGATGGATGAAGGGATTTTAATTAGTCGTCAAGATTTCATTTAAACTGCACGGCACTCCGGAAGGGGGTATATTAGCTCCTTTGTGAAGTTTTATGCTGTTTCTAGCATGTATCTGATGAACTTGCTTTCACTGCAGGAGTGACACGCATCTTTTTTTAACCACTTTACAAGTCCTGAGGACTGGGAGAGGCTGTCGGGTGGTCCCGGTGTGCAGCCGGAGGTGCTGGGGAAGCGATGCGTGGAGAAATGCAATGTTTTCCTCGAAACAGGAGGAGGCTGGTGCTGTCTGGCAGCTGTCCTGAGTAGAGGCTGCAGGAATTTCTCCCTCATCGTAGATGCTACTTCCGAAAAAGTGGAGGGAAATATCCCAGGGAGCAGCAAAACCCACAGCTGCAATAGCTGGAACGAGCTAAATCAGCGTTTGACTCAGCCCTGCCCAAGGAGGGCTTCAGTTCCCAGGTATTTCAAACCTGGCCCACTTCTACTTTTCATTAACAGATGAAAAAGGTAAAGTTGTTCCTGAGTCATATCATCCACCACTGCCAGGGATGGCATATTCCTGTGCTGCCTTCGGACCTGCAGACATCCCCCCACCCCGTTCCTGCGCCGTGAGTCATCCCCCCCAATGCCATTTACTCAGCACATTCTCCCACTCAGGCTGAGTCACTCACAGTCGCCCGGCTGCGGTGTGTTCCCCACCAGGATGGCACTTGCTCAGCAGGAGTTAACCTGGCATGTGTAGTATTGGAGTATAAATCTGGGAATGGCCCCATGTTTCTGAGAGGAGGATGCTAAAGGCAGGAGCTGGGCTCCTTCTGCTCTCTGCAGAGTTTTTGGAGTAGGTGCACACATCTCCGTCCAGTTCCCCATACCTGGACCACTGCAGCACAGGTAAATGGCCTAATATGACACTCCTCTCACCTGGAGGAAAAAACCCACAACCTTTTGGTGTTTAAATTTTTTTCCATTTTCTGCAGAAAGCCTAAATTTGGATAAAGGTTGTATATCGAGGATGCTGCCTTTCTGCTGGACAAACTCCAGCTCTGGGCTGCTCCAACCACGGGCTTATTCTCATAGCTGAGCCTATGATTTCCAGCCCCACTGGAGCCTGTTGCATGTAGACGGAATTGCAAACTCACTATTCAGTTTTTACGTCTCTAAGCTCATGAGCCTGATCATTTCAGCTGGACATAGCCTGTTTGCTAGAAAGGCATCCGGCTTTGCTCTGGAAACAACAGGATGGCTAGTGCCTTGTTGCATGGATTAGTCATGCTCATTGCGGGGGGGAAAAAACTTGTGCCTCATTTCCAATGCAAAGCTGCCCCGGTTCAGATCCTCACCACTGATTCCTTCTCCTCTACATTCAAGAGCACTTGAGTACCCTGTATTTTCTCTACGGGGAAACACTTATTCACTGTAATCAAATCACCTCTCAATCTGACTTCTTTTTTTTTTTTTTCTTTTTGATCAGCTAACCATATTGAGCTTTTTAAATCTCCCACGGTATGGCATTTTCTCTAGGTGTCCAATCATGCCTGGTCCCTGCTCTCAGTCCCTTCTGATTTTTCACCTTTTAAAGACTATAAATGCTGGCAACACCTGAGCTGCTTGTGTAGGCAGAGCCAGGGAAGCACATATTTATTAGCTGGCCATTTCTGGCTCTGATGCAGATAGGTATCGCCTCCAGCCCTTTCAGCAAGGCTGGTATTTGGTGCTTATGTAGCCTGATTCATTTTCTGAGCTGTCAAATGCCAGGATACAGACCCCCATAGGTAAGCCTGGCTTGTCCTTTGATGCAGAGCTTTGTTTCTAGGGAGAGGTGAAGGCAAGGAAGAGGTATAAACAGATGGATTAGAACAGGCTTATTGTATGGGAGACTTGTAATCACTGGCCTGTCTTCTCTTCTTTGCTCTTCACCAATTTATCAAGCTTTGCTCATGACTTTATTGCATGTGAATTTCTATCTGCTTCAGCAGTGGTGATCAAACAGGAGGGAAGCATCTGGTTGCAGTTCTGCAGCGCTCCACCAGAAACATCCCACCCAAAGGGGATTTCCTCCTGTCAGCTCTCTTTATTCATCTGCTTCATTAGCACTGGCAAGCCAGGCTTTGTAAGGAAGGGTAATAGCTTTTCTCAGTCCGGTTGGGCACACAAAGTCATTTTTGGGCTCAGTGCTAATCTTTTAACCAGTACTAAGCCAAAAGCCTTTCAGAAATCAAAATCTACTGTATCAGAGCAGGTACTTTTATCAACAATGTGTGAGACAGAAAATGCACTTGACCAGAGACAGCCTCAATCAATCAACGGCAAGACATTCCCACCTTTAGTTCCCAATTAACTGAATCCCATGATCAACTTTCCCATTATTTGGCCCTTGACTGGCACCTGTTTAGCCAATGTCTTTTGGTCTGGGACATCCTGCTTGTCTTCTCTGCACAGTGCTCCATCAACTTCTGCAAGTTCCCCCATAAGAAGGATTTCTCACTCATTAGCATTTAATATCAGCATGCTGGAGAACTCCTTGACCAGCTTTTTGAAGACTCCTGAATAAAAATTATCTCAGATTATCAATTTGTAATTATATAAATAAAGTTTTGTTCCTATCAGGTGTTGCTGAACAACCTCCTTAGTTACCAATGGACTGAAAATTATTTTATTTCTCTCATGTCATACATGCATATTTTTCTGGTCCTTCACATATACAAAAAATAAATATTATTGGAGATCTTTTCAAGACTGCCAGTATCTGTTCCTTGGAGATGTACAAAGGAATGAAACCTCATCAAAGGACAAGTCTGGAAATAACCCAGTTAATGTTCTTATGGAAAAAAAATGACTAGTGTTTTTGTGAGAGAGGAAGCTATTTCTTAAAAGACTTTAAAAGAAAAACCAAAGGCAACCTCTGACTCTTGTTCTGGAAATAATACAATTACACAGAGCACATTAAAGCCCCAAGTGATCATTTATAGGACACAATATGAGAAACTGAAGCCTCCAGGAAAAGCTAACTGAAAAGGAAGAAGGAAACAGAAGAGATGGAGCAACTATCCCACTATTCACTCATTTCTGTGGGGGGACATTGCACATCTCAGACACCTACCAGCTGCCCTCGCTCCCCAGCAAGCAGCTGAAGTGGTGGAAAGTGTGAGCATTCCTCATACCCAAGACTGCCAAAATAATTCCTGTGCCCTGGATAGTGAGACTTGATTCATCCCTGAAACACCTTTCAGCAGAAAAGTTGTTTGAAATATGAATCTGAGTTCCTGCAGACACCTCAGAGGTTTCCTACCTGCCTACGTAACAAGTACACATATGGACATAGGAATAAACCAGCTCCAAAAGAAAATGGAGTTTTGCCCCCAAAAGTGCATTGTGAATTTTAGGGGCAGGATGGCTCAGGTGTCCTAGTCCAGCTCTGCAAGTTTAGACTGATTTCCAGATTTGAGGAAAAAATGACTTTCCTCCTCCTGTCAACTATCTGCAAATGTAGTTACGGGAAGCAAAGTGCTCTTTAGAAACCCTGAGTGATGGGCACAGGCATGTCTTCACCCTGCTAGCCTGGAGCTGAGAGCCCCAAGCCTCGAGTGTCTCTCTGCCATCACTGACTGTCTTATAAGGCTGCTCTGACATGTCAGGCTGCAGCACTGAGAATAGACAATAAAATGAAATCTGTGTTGCTTCCTTTCATGAATCTTGATGGTCCCATCAAAAACCAATTGGGGATGGTGCTAGAAATCCAGTACAGTTTGAAGCAGGGGGGGTATAATTTGCGCTTGCAGTTTAGTTTGAAATCTTTGCTTTTCCCGGCTTAGAAAATCAAGAAGCAACTTGAAAAGACACTCAGAGTTGATTATCATTTCTAAAATATTGTGACTTGAATCAGTAAGCTCAATTTGATGGAGAGGGTGGAGAGGGGAAGGATAAATCCTGATTTCTCCATTTGGTGGGGGAAGGGCCCTCCCGTGTTTAAGAAAACCAAAATGAGACAAGAAGGAGGTTGCATCTTTGCGAGATGCCAAGCACAGCCAATCTCTGGGTGAACTGCATATATACATAATCCTCATTACATATTCCACAAACAACTTCCACTCCACTTCCAGACAGCCGCCCACCAGCCATTGAGCATGATGATGTTCCTCGCATGACAACCACAAAGTTTGGCAGCTCGGAAGCTGTGGAGCGCGAATCAAAAAAGCAACCCTCCCATCTGCCATCACCTTCCTCCCGTGGCTTCATCTGAGGCACAGCGAGGCCAGAGGATCACTGGAAAGTGGGGAGACGCATCTGGAGCCAGGGCAACAGGGTGTTTTCCCATGCCACATTTTGAGACTGGGAAGGTGCTGATGTAGAATTGGACTATCTGGCAGAAAATGGAAGTATTTCAGCAAAACTTTCAATTGTTTTGGGTCAGGAATGCTTCCTTGGTGCCACATGGCTTCAACAGAGGTTGCCTAAAATAGACACATTGAGTTCATTTGCCCGAACACAGGTGGCTATTGCTGTCTGAGGTGCTGCAAGCTATCTGTGAGGTCCCTGGGGCTGGAAAACATGATATAGGACCAGTGGAAATATTACAGCCTTCTAAAGAGACAACCAAAGGCTGAGGAGTACCTTGTTGCATCTAACATGCTAGACACCTCCATCCAGGCAACCACGACAAGCCCGCATGGCTGGTGAGGTGCCTCACTCTTCTTGCTCCATTTACCCCCTTTCTGCAGCTGAAGCTCAGAAACCAAACCCATGCGCTGACACACACGCAGGCAGCTCGCACCAGCTACCGGCATTGAACCCGCGATGAAAGCACGCTCTGAAGTAGGCTGCCAGAGGAAAAAAATCACCAGGAGTTTATAGGAGAAACAAATAGACAAAATCCCTCGGCTTGTGTTTGGCAGCCAAGAAGAGGAGGATGACTCAGCCCTCCCAGCTTTCAAGTGCCTGAATTTGTGACATGAGCAAATGCAGCAAAACACGATGGGATGCAGGTCCTGTTCCTGAGTGCACTTCTCGTATTTATTCCAGTATGAGGAGGCAACTCTGAACGCTGCAGAGCTGCTGAAAGCTGTGCTGCTGAATGTGCCGTGAAAGCGAGGGTGGGTTTTGCAGTGGAATAAATAGTACTTCAATAGCAGTTTCTCATCAGGGCTGTCACAGGTCTCTGCCAGCCTAGTTGGGATGGGGGGTGCTTTCCTCCACCGATGTATTGTTTGAGCTGTGGTGGTGGTGGGAGTCTGGCAGCTGGGGGAGGGGACAGAAATCATGCAAATTAGCAAGATGCAAATGAGAAAAGTGTTGTTCTCGTAGAACTGCACCTGAGATTGAGGTCTGGAGCAAAGGGCTGAGGTACTCTCTGCTTGGAGAACAGACAGCGCTCTTCACCTGATGAGCTCCAAACATTTGACAATGCTACTCCCCACTGCGAGAAAACCTCATCTTCTCCTCTAAATCAGTCATCTGCAGGTGAAAGAAGCTGAGAAGTCCTGCTTAGCAAATGAGGACATCTTATCATCAAACATACTTGTCCTTCTAAACCAAAGCCCCACTCCACACAACGCAAGGCTGCAGTCCCAATACAGAAATGCTGCTTTCTCCCTACCTCTTCCACCTCACCATGGGAGAGATCATGTGGCCATGATGAGAGGTCAAAACAGATATAGGAAGCTGATAAAAGAGACAACATTCCAAATTAGACAGATGAAGGGTGGGAAGAGGTAACTGTTCTCTTACCTCTAATAAGGAGGAGGGGCTCAGCAAATGGGAGGACTTGTTCAATGCATTTGGCAATTCGTTATCTTGTTATACCTCTACATTTGTGAAAGGAACCCCTGAGCTGTGACCTTTCCAGCCACTGCTTCATGCTCCAGAGATTTCCCTCCTCTTGGGAAATCGACAACAACAAAAAGAAGCTTGTGCTTTTGGGTGCCCACAGGTGTCCCTGCAAAATGAATGTGGCTGCAGAGAGAAACATCGGAGCGTTGAGGGGACCTGGCGGGATGAAGGAAGCAAAGCTCATCAGGCAGGGCTGTGAGGAGCAATCAGGAATTGGGGTTGTGCTGGCTAGAAGCAAAAGGAGGAAACCATAAACGTTTCAAGCATGGATAGACTTCCCTGTGCTGAGCAGCCATGTTACAAGTGTGTGCCTAGGTGGTACTCAGGATTTGCACCTTATCAAGAAGTTCAAAGAGCAGCTGCCACAAGGGTGAACTCCTGCCTACAGATCTCACCTGAATGGGGCAGGAACTCAGCAGCTATGGATTGTGGGGAGAAAAAGCTTCTTCTGGTTTCCAGGAATGTCTTTGTCCCTAATGGTCTGCAGACCAGGAGCCTCAAATTCCAAAGGAGTCCTGGTGTGAGACACCAGTTCATCCAGGGATGAACAAGCATGACCTCTTCTCCAAAGCTCTCTGGGGGAGAGTTCAGTGGGTTGTCTCTCTGCTCCTGGTGCTATGTCCCTGGGGTCTTCAGAGGTGTCTTCATCCCTCCCCAGCAACGTCATGGACTTTCTCCCAGTTCCTGTGACTGAAACAAATACCCTGGCTGCTTTCGGGAAAGCTGTGCAATGGTCTGAGAAATGCCGGCTGTAGCTGTGCAACTGGAATAACAAGGGTGCTGAGAGTGAGTAATAAGCAATTAGATACTAGATTAGCAAACAACATGACTGTAGACTGTCAAAGGAATAACACAGGTTTCTGAAAGACACTGTACTATTGTGTGGAGAAGGATGTGGGGAATGGGAAATGTCCAAATTTAAGGAGGACTAGGATGAATTCAATGCAAGCCTTATTGCTTGTGCATTTGACATATAGATTAAGCAGAAACATGACAGAAGGTAACCAGCTTGGTACTATGTCTGAGGGACAGACTTAATGTACACGAAGGAAAGATGCAGGTTACATTTATGTTATTGGATAGCTTACACTGCCATGCTGTTATCAGCTGATGGAGAAGAAGGTTACACTTGCTATTTGCTACCTGACAGAGAAACCCAATTGATGGATCTGCTGCTGGGTCTGGTTGTGTGTCTGGCACTCAGGGAAGTGAGCTGGGCAGCGGTGAGTTAGGGACAGAGTGATCCGTGGCCTTCCAGTGTGAGACCAACTCATCTTATGCCCTTCCAAGGGCCATATGAACACAAGTGAGATCTCCCTTTCGTGTCAGCTGCTATGGGTCTCCAGTTTCACACTGTGCCTGTGGACTTAAATACAGGTAAAACTCAATTCGGCCACTGAATTTGGCCAAGTTTTCCACTGTAAGGGGAGAACAAATTGTTGGGTTGTCAGAACAGCAACCTTCCGATTGGACCAGATCTGCACAGCATCTCTCCATGTCTTGGTTTGGAGCAGATTCTCAGGCTGGACATTTAGTTCAGGATGGACTAGCATTTGCATCTTTGGCATTCAATATCCCTGGCTGGGAATCTCAGCAAACTTTGTGACATAACCCAACCCCAGTTATGTTCTCCCCTTGATTCTAGTGCTGGTGTTTTCCACTAATGCCCCCCAAATTAAAAAAAAAAGAATAATTTTTATGCTCTTGGTGACTTTCAGCACTGATCTACACCTGGGCAAAAGATCGGAGGATGAATGTCAGCTCTTGTTTGTAGAGATCAGAGCAAGAGCCCTTTGTGTCTTGGAGTGGGCAGAAGAAATAAAGCAAGGGCAATAAATATTTGTTCTTTGCCTGCAAAGGAATTTCCCTGTAAGCCTCGCCAGTCTCCAAAAATATCCTGACATGTTATTTTCTCCTTTCTCCTATTGATTCTTGAAGCTGTCACTGTGACAGACAGTGGAAAGTGCTCTGCAAACACCCCTCTCAATAGGGAAAGCTTTCAGCTGCCTTTTAATTTTTTGTTTAATTTTTATTTTCATACCTTCACTGTCTTTTCAGTACCAGTTCTTCAATTCAGGAGGGGGATCATCTGTTTCAAGCCTGACTAAGTCACTGACTATCTGATTTTCTCATTATTTTGTGTTTCATAATTCCTCCCTCATATTACTTTGGAAGCAGTTTTTGATCTGAGGATTAGGTGCTGAAAGCTAATAATGGGCTGGTTAAAAATTAATTGTACTCCTTTGTAAGGAAAACAAATAAATGAATAAAGATTAGCAGCTGTGCTACTAAAACACACAAAATACTAGTGTCTGTCTGAAAGCCTGCCTAGTGAGATAGATGCTTTTGTGAGCTGTTTGAGTGGTCTGTGGAGATAATTTGTCAGATGGATTTGCTCCATACCTCTGTCTTCACACAATAAGCAGAGTGTATTTCCTGTGCATTAGTTAGCCATCTGAAATTGCTTGAATATATTTATGAACCTATTTCAGATGCCTGAATTTCAGTTCAGGCATCACTGGCAGACTGATTCTTGTTTTTATCTTTGGGCACTGAAAAGCTGCTTGATGCCTCTTAAGTCTGGATGACAGATATTATGAAGAGTTTCAGAGATGGTTCAGATCCCGGATGCTTCACTTCATCCCCAGGAGAAATGTTATCCAGAACAACAGACTTTGGATACAAGACATGAGGAGCAGGGCAAAGAGGAGGGATGATGCTGGGTGGTGGGACTTGGCAGTACGACACAGTGCAGATTTCTTGTCAGGGGATTGCTCCTTGTGTAGGTGACTGTAGCTGCTGAATGGATCTGGATAAATTCACGTGAATAGAATGAATCTCAGAGATGTTTTGGATGCCCCGGTTAACAGCTTGTGTGTGGACTTGTCTGCTACACAGATCCAATGCCTGCTACAAAATGAGCTGGTTTTCATTCTGGGAATAGTCAGAGTCTGTTTATCAAATTAGCAGATGTTCTTCTTTTATTAAGACACAGCAGTCAACTGTTTGGCCCTTCTTAATCATCCCAGGTAAGAAATAGAGTAGGTCCATTTAACCCCTCTGCATGGTTGCATGTGATCAGGCACTATAGCTCAGCTGATAGCTGGTAACATCCTAATTCAGCCTAATTCAGCCTTGGCTAATGACAGTTCCCCTGCCACACTCTGAGCCCTTCTCCTCCTAGAGAAGGAACCAAAAGGCAGAGAGCAATGGCATGGGGAGAGGAGATAATCTGCAATTTTCTTTTCGGCTCCCCCAAAATATTGCAGAGTTGGCTGCTGTGTTGCGGGGACTGAAGGTGCATCAAGGTGGATGTGGCAGGACCAGGAAAGCTCTGTTAGTGAGGTCTTTCCTGGCTATAAGGTGCCCATGGGCATTCCTGTGGGATCCAAACCTCAAACTGAGGATTTACTCTAGCATTTCTTTCTTCTCTTTCCTGCATAGCCAAACTGAATATGCCTTATTTCTACAATCACGATAAAGGGAAATTCTGAGGGACTGAAAAAAATTGTAATTTTGGAAATGTCAAAATATTTTAATAGTTTTTGATTGACATGAAAGATCTCAGCGTTGTCAAAATGGAATGTCTCTTTTGTGTTCATTACAAGACCATGAGATGCTGTTTCACCTCTGCTCAAGTAAGAAGTATGAGAAGGCAGTTGCAGAAAGGGTACTAAAAAAGAGAAATGGCTTACTCCATGTGATTCAGAAATCCCATGGAGTATATGGGGAAATGCAATGAGGGGTTAAAAGTGTTGTGTAATTGTAAGACCCCCTTTGGCTCCTGCATCTTTTTGCAGGTTGGTGAAGGTGGCCTCCAAATCAGCAGCTATACAACTTGCTTTACCTCCCACAATTATGCAAGACAGGCAAGTTTCAGGAATTGTGCTTCTGGCTTTTCTGAAGCTCACTGAGTATTTGCAGGTCAGAGTAAAGGGCTCATGCAGGAACTAATGGCAAGATCATCTGCTGAGACTTTCTGGGTGGGTTTCTTGCAGCAGGTGCTGTCACGGAGCTCAGAAGCGGTGGCAATGAGCCTGTAAGGACAGCAAGATGCTCTCCCTGCTGCCATGCCTGTCTCTGAGAACGGCTTTGCAATGTAATAACCAACAAATTGCAGTGCATTGTCTTGGGCAATGGGGATGTGAGGTCCTGGCTCCAGCCCACATGCTCAGCCCAAGCAAGACCCTTGGAGGGTTAGAGAGAGGAACCAGGAAAAATGTTGTTGCCAGCAGAAGATGTCTATTACTTGCAAACAAAACCGGGCAGATGGCCTGCTGAATTTCAGTCCTTAATTAAAAGTGCTTTATCCTCCAAGCTAATTATAGAATAATTCCCGCTGTGGGAGGGGCTCCTTTGGCATGGAGAGGGTGGTAATGAACATCTCAGTTCGCCTCCTCGTCAGCAGGCTCAGCCCTTCATTCTGCTGTCTGAGGGATAAAGATACCCTTGGCTGTTAGCTCCGAAGTGGACCCTGTGAAGGGAAGTAGAAGAAAGGAGCAAGAGGTCTCAGACAGCCCCGGCATGACGAAATAGGATCTCACTGCCATGTCTGTCACAGCATGCATAACCCAGGGAGCTCCCACGTGAAGCTAGACCCCAAACCGGGTTGTGACTATTAGTGAAAGCTCTGCTAAAGCAGATACATTTCTTCCAAGTGACAAAAACCTGGTTTTGGATAATGTTTGACATGATTAGAAGAGGTTTCAGCTAGCACTGTGATTCTTTTCTTCGGGATTTGCACTTTAAACTAACTTCAGCCTCCCCACGTTGCATGATCCTGGCAGTGCAGCTCACTGCATGCTCCTTCCATGAGACCCTATGGGTATTCTGCATTGTGGAGGAAAGCTCAAAACACAGATGGCAAATTACATGAAAAAGGACCATTTGCGCACGAGATAAAAATTTAACAGCTTGAGCAACACCAAGCCCTTACAGGCACCAGGAACCTAGGATGGCCTTGCTGTCCAAACAGCTCTCATGCCAATGCTGGTGCAAAGTGTCTCC
Source organism: Haliaeetus leucocephalus (assembly GCF_000737465.1). Classification (NCBI taxonomy): domain Eukaryota; kingdom Metazoa; phylum Chordata; class Aves; order Accipitriformes; family Accipitridae; genus Haliaeetus; species Haliaeetus leucocephalus. The sequence continues at coordinate 1,726,490 of NW_010972580.1, read as the reverse complement.
TAGCTCCCAAACTCACCATCCATCACTTTGATGGCTCTGCTAAGTGGCAAAAGATACAGCAGGCTTTTGTTCTCTTTCCTCATCTGTCTGTTGTGACCCTTCCTAAATTGAAAGGCAGTGAGGTTCACCCTGTCCACCTCCCATCCTTTGCTGAACACTAATTCTCCTGGACAGCCTTCGTGATTTCGCCAGCCCCTCGGGTTTATTGTCCCATCTCCAGCCTCGCCTTGCAATTGGAGAAGGAGAAAAAACTGATGCCTACAATGCTCTGCTCGACCCCTTTGTGAGTGGCTTGGGCTGCCCTTGCCTTATCAGGGCAGAAGTTGGGTCTTATCAGAAGCGTGGGCAGGGCTGTGTCTTTCAGACAGGGCTCAGGCAATGGAAATGCTGCTGATCTCTATCTGCCCGGCATTTCTCTCTTTCTCCATCAAAATCAATGCAAAGGATCTTTTTCAGCCCCTCTCCGATTTAAGGGAGGTGGGGGTAGGGGGGGAAAGGATGGAAAAATACTCAGCAGATGAGAAACTTTTCACGCAATTTTTCCTGCCTGCAGCTTCTATATATAGGTTTAATTAGAACATTGAAGGCACCTCAGGATTATGCTGTGAGGTTTGTTTCCTTAGCCCTGTAACTAATGCCCTGTGGTTTCAATAACGCTGCCTTGACTTCGTTAGCCTCCAAGCAAATATCTACCTATGGAAATTGCAGAATTGCTATCCTGGGTCAGAGCACCACGTGAGCTCAGGGAAGTCAGAGGCTCTGCTTTAAATGCTCTCTAATTATCTCTAGCCGAGGTTACGGAGGAAGCGGTTTGGCACCTGTGAATTGAATTCTTGGGAGAGAGCCCCTTGAAATGAGCTTCTTTGACTGATACTGGAAAGTTTTGTCTCTTGCTCCCCACAACCCTTCACGGTGGAGGCAGATTAACTCTTTCTCACCTACCTGGAAAAGATTGAGCCATGTCTGATGGGGATGTCAAATTAGCCAGTTTCATTCTGGCTGCCAGGCTAGCTTGGTTTGCCCCTTGGAATTATCCTGGAAAAGGGCTGTGGCCATGCAGCTCATACCTGCAACTTGGAGAAGAGCGCTTCATGCCTGTCCTGGCGGGTTTCTGGCTTGCAGGAGATGGCCTATAGGGCACTTGCTGGGGGTCCTGGAGACCTGAATGTGGCTGCTTCTGTGCAGAATGCCAATTGTTAAATAATTTTACAGGCGCTAAATGTCAATGATGCTTTCTGTCCTGTGATTCTGCATCATCAGACCGAGGCTGAAGGCCACGGTGCCTGCAGGAGGGGCTGGGGCATGGCCAGGGGCTGAGGTCCCTGCTAAGGGACCTGTTGGTCACTGTGAAATAGGGTGGTGGCTTTGGTTCTGCCTTGGGAATGCTTCTTATCATCTGCTCCAGCGTCATGGTGGTAGCTGGATATTAGACCTAAAGTTAGGAGAGGGCTTATGAACTACAGCCATGTGTTTATATGGGAAGCTTGAGGAAAACAAACACAGTTTTGGGTGTCCAAGAAGGCCTTTGGAGAACTTAGGTGTTTGAAGTTAAAACTGAATTATACTTTCCCCCCCCTTTTTGTTTTCAAACTGCAAAGGGATCAGAATACCAAGCCTTTCTGCAGTGCACTTTTATGAGAAACAGGCTGGTGTTGCACATATTGCCAAGAAGCCTTAAGAGTCTCAAGGACTGCTTTCTACCTGAAGCCTTTCTCAATTACTGTCATCAAAACAGAGAGCAGTAGAGGAGAAAGGCAGAATGTGCATCTGGGGCTGCTCCCTCCATCATGGAGATGCACTTAGAAAGGCTTTTTGTGGAGCAGACGAGCTCACACCAGCATTTCTTTTATTCCCCACCATTTTCTATGTACGCAAGTTAGCTGACAAAACCGCTGCTGCAGCTTTTTCTCCTCTCTCCTGGGATTATCATTTTTTTTTATTGTCATTATTATTAAGGGCACAACAAGATTTATTTTCTGTAAAACAAGCCATGTTATTGTCAAGACAGATTTAAAGGGCTGGATTAGGAAGGGGCATTACAATACATTTTATATGAAAATGAAATATCATGAGCAGTTTCTTGGCAGACCTAATGTCTTTCAGGGCTGTTCTTTGGGAATAGCAATTCCAGGCAAGGACTCTGGAAAAAGTAGAGTGTGTTGGTATAATGAGAGGCTGTATCAGAATGGATATGCATGAGCCGGGCAGATTAATATTTAATGAACAGTGAAGTCTGCTATCCCCTAATCATTGAGTGCCTGGGATTTGCAAAGTGGCTAATTTTAAAGTATTTTGTATGAAATTATTCATGCATTAAAAAGTACATGACTCTCTTGCAGTCTAAGTCATTGAAATGGAATTAAACTCAATGAAATGTAGTCATCAAAACATTGGGCGTCAGGTCCAGCCAAGACAACGGCAATGGGACGAAGGTATTGCTCTTACTGAAGGACCCGACAGAGCTGGAAAAGACAGGCTGTGGGGTACACAGCCTTCCTGCAGGGCAGGGATGGCCTCATCCCAATGGGTTTTCTTGGGAACCCATAGCAGAACGGATCCCTTGTTGGGCTTTTCAAAGCAAGGAAGAGCCAGCAGTGGGTAACAGGGCCAGCAAGAGCTACGGAGCAGGAAAATCACTTAGACGGATGAAGACATAGCGCAAGGCTCCTGGTACTGTGGCAGGAATAGGACTGGGTGAAAACCAGTGGCCTCACTTGAGTGACAGGTCTGACCCCACTGTCATCGTCTTTATTTTTGTTTGTATTTTGCCTAGAATGATTACTTAAAACATACTTGTTGATCTGGAGTTTAATGAGACTTTACTTTGGCTTGAACAAGTGTTTTTTGGACCTCAGCTCAGACAATTCTTCTGGCACTTCTTCTAGTCTTTTCCTCACTGGTTTCTGATAAAAGAAGAATGTTCCAAAGAAAATGTCATTTTCGCTTGGAAAATGATTTTTTAATTGGGGGTGGGGAGGAAAGATTTTGTTCCTTGGCATCTTTAAAATGTTTCCACTCTTTCCCTGTTAGAAAACAGTTTGTTGAAGTTAATGCACCTTCTTGAAAGTCATTGTTTGACCCAAGCTTGTGCTTGTGCAAAAAGTGCGAGGCAGAGGAGAATGATTCTTCCTTGCCACACAATCTATGAATGCAATAAGCTCATTGACTTAATGAGAGAAGATAAAAGAAACAAAATAAAAGGTGTTTACAGCTATTTGAATGCTACTCATTATGCCAAAGAGTGTTGCAGGAGAGGAGAGAAAAATATGGCAATAAACGTATGGGAAAGGCAGACAAGGGAAGGGCAGAACAGGCTGAAGATTCGTTTTCTTCTCGTGTGCCTGTGCGGTTCCTTATATAAAGGATCTGTGTTATCAGTACAAGCAATAATGATGATACCGGCTCATTAGGAAGATTAGGTAGGTAAACACTGCAGTCAGGAATGAGGCAGCCACACCTACGGTCTTAGCTGTGACCCCTGAAATAAAATGACTTTTGTTAATTACAAGGGAGGAAAACAAGGTGTGTGTGTGCACATGTATCTGCAGCCTCTCTCTGGATTTGCATGTAAGCAGCTGGGGAATTTTATTTTGTTATTTTTGGAACAAAATGTTGACTCAGAAATCAATTTAACCTTTCTCTGGATAAATTAAAACAAAAGGTGAGCCTGAAAATGAGGAGAAAACATTTCACATCAGCTTGAGAAAAATGCTTTAATCAACCCAAGGTAAACAGTTTTTTCTTTTCTTTTCTTTTCTTTTCTTTTCTTTTCTTTTCTTTTCTTTTCTTTTCTTTTCTTTTCTTTTCTTTTCTTTTCTTTTCTTTTCTGGACTGTACAAGGATTTGGCACTGGACCTACCCAAAGGTTATTTATTTTTTCCTTATCTTTTTATTTGATCCCTCAAAAGAAAGATCTATTATTTTCACAGCAATTATTCTAAGTACAGCTAGAGAAAGCCATGTTAAGTCCCAATTTGAATATTAAACATAATTAAAAGACTTTTCTACATTGTAAATTGTTCTCTTATCTGCCTGCCCACAAATGTCAATGTATTAATGGTCACAATTTGTCTCACATGTAGGAAATAGCCTTTTCCTCCCATTGCCTTTTTTAAGCAGTGGGGAAAAAAGCACAGCAGGTCATGCCCATACGACCATGCAAAAAAATTTCTGATACAGTTTTGCTTCAGCTTCAATTGAAAAGCCAGTCCCTTCTTGCCAGCTGATTATTTCTGCTCTTGAATATACTCTTTAAACCAAGAAATGTTATCTAGAAGCAGAAACAGGCAGCGGTATATTAAAAGTCTTTATTAAACTAAAAGCCAGAAGAAAATTGGAGAAATTAATAACTCAGAGTGTGATTAATATGAAGCTCTTTTTTTTTTTTTTGTTAGCTGGAGAGAGGAGGAAATAGAAACTCGATGCTTTCTCCTGACATGAAGAAAAGGTTCATGTGAGTGTTTGTTCACTGCCAGATTCTCACATCCTTGTGTTTGACCAAAGCTTTTGAAAACACCGACAACCCTCCCATAAGGGTCTCCACTTCTGAGAACGCTTGCTCCCTATGATTAATTTCCATGGACTTTGTGCATCATTACCAGGCTAATAGCCTTTAGTTACTTACTTCTTTGATTTGATTTAAACCCTGTCTCTGGGCAACTGCATTTCTACTAGCAGATACACAAAGGGATGGAACCACCACATGCACATTGAACTGTTGCAACTTGGTGAATTTTATGGGAAAGCCTTCTCAAGTAGCTCAACACATGCATGAACTCTGGAAATAAAAGTATTAAAGACCAAAAGTTACAGACAAAAAAAAGAAAAGAGGAAAAAAAAGGAACATGCAATTTTTCACTCCCTTGGTGAGACCAAAGGGTGGTTTAGGGACAATTGAAAATCAATGTCCTTGGGAAAAAATGGGGCAAAATACACAAATGTCAGACCTGAGCATTGGTGTGAACCAGGCAGGGAACTGTGAAACCTGCACATTTTTATCGTGTGCGACGTTTCTGAACTTGCTGGGTACACAAAAGGCAGCTTTCTCTGCTTTCCAAAGGAGTTTCTTCTAATTTACACCACTGGTTAGAAGTCCCCCACAGGTTCAGTTTTTCAGCTGAAAATAAGGATTTAAAGAAACTAGCATGTGTCCCTGAATGGACTGATTTTGCCAATTCTTATGGTTTGACCCCAGCCAGCAACTAAGCACCACGCAGCCACTCCCCCCCCCCCCCCCCCCCCCGGCGTCCGG
>NW_010972580.1:1589150-1721229 GCF_000737465.1 Haliaeetus leucocephalus | reverse complement strand
AAAGCCCCCCCGCCCCCCCCCCCCCCCCCCCCCCCGCAGTGGGATGGAGAAGAGAATTGGGAAAAAAGAAGTAAAACTCATGGGTTGAGATAAGAACAGTTTAATAGAGCAGAAAAGAAGAAACTAATAATGATAACACTAATAAAATGACAATAGTAATAATAAAAGGACTGGAATATACAAGTAAGTGATGCACAATACAATTGCTCACCACTTGCTGACTGATGCCCAGTTAGTCCCTGAGCAGCGATTCCCCCCAGTCCCACCCCCCCCAGTTTATATACTAGATGTGATGTCACATGGTATGGAATACCCCTTTGGCCAGTTTGGGTCAGCTGTCCTGGCCGTGTCCCCTCCCAACTTCTTGTGCCCCTCCAGCCTTCTTGCTGGCTGGGCATGAGAAGCTGAAAACTCCTTGACTTAGTGTAAACATTACTTAGCAACAACTGAAAACATCAGCGTGTTATCAACATTCTTCTCATACTGAACTCAAAACCATAGCATTATACCAGCTACTAGGAAGACAATTAACTCTATCCCAGCTGAAACCAGGACATCAACAAAAAGATTGAAGCGGGAATCAAAGACTTTCCTTCTGCTTTTACAAAATTCAGGTGGAGAACCGAACGGCCGCCGCTGGAATGGACCCAGCTGACCACGTCCAAGTGAAGCATTTCAAGGTTTGTCAATACTCGTCCCACTTTTTGGAGGCTTTGTTTTTTTTGAGAAATGGTGCTCGGCTGAGCACAACTCTATGAAACCATCCTAGGTGCAAACGAGCCCAAGGGGTGTATTGCTGTCGGGAGCGCTTTGCCCTTTGTTCCTCTACCTCCTCGCCCAGCGCTGCCTGCATTGGTTCTTCTGCTGCTCTAGGGAAAGGCAGGAGGGAGGCATTAGCTCTTGCAGGGCTATGGAGATCCAGCACAGGACAGCTGGAAATCAAGGGAGGTTGGTGTTGCTGTGGGAAGAGGGCATGGTGAAACCGTGCCTACAGCAAGGCAGAAACTCCTTTGCTAGCATCTCTGGGTGGCTGGCACTGCCCAGCTGCCCTCCTTTTCCACCGGCCACAGCTTGTCCCTGGGAAGACATTGGGTTCTACAGTGTCTTGGTGCTGCCATTAGCCTGGCAGCAACAACAAAAGCACCGGGTTAATTAAACACACAAGAACATAATTGCAATTAAATCCAAACAAACTGCTGAATCAGAATAGCAAATTGCCCAGAGGCTGGGAGGAAAGGCTGGTTTGCTTATTTTTTTTTTTATCATAAGGGCTGATGAGGCACAGAGCGGCCAAGCAAATGCTACAACATAAGATGTGCCACTGGCAAGAACGTTTAGCCTGCTGAATAAAAGATAAAGCTAAAGAGAAAGCCGGGACTGAGAACAGCCTGGCTGCTCAAGTCAATTTAGGTTGGTTTCACTCTAGGAAAATCCCAGGAGTCTGCGTTCAGCAAATATCTTTGCAACTTGGCTGGAAACTCTCCCCAGCCAGGGCCAGCCCCACCAGTCCATTCCACTCCCTGCTCCCTATTCCAGGGATGCAAACCCATGGTGGAGTGGTCTGATGGCCAAAGCAACCCCTTAGCCCTCACCAAAATCCACGCCAAGGATGCCATCCCAAGGGATCTGCAAGAAGGATTCCGTGATTTGCTCTGCAGCGTGCCTGCTCTCCAAGGAAAAACTCAAGGACACATCAGGGATCACCTGAAAAAGAACCTGTGGGGCATCGCTGTCCTGTGCCCGGCCAGCACTGCCCTGCAGGGTACACGGAGGAAATTTTTGCACCTTCCCACCTCCACTGCACAATTTCTGCAATACTTGTTTGCAGCAAACCCATCTATTATGCTCGCTCTAGGGTTGGTTTTTGTGGAGCTGCTTCAGTGTATCCCACTAAAGACATAAAGTTGAGAGAAGCCAGTGAATTATAAGGTCCCCGATAGTAGGACTCAGCAAGTGGGCTGCTGTTAATCTTCCCTTTGGTACTCAGTTTTTGTTCTGCTTGTAATAAATCCCTGTGCCCTTTGCTGTTGAAACTGCAGCCTTGCTACTGAAAAAAGAGAAAAAAAAAGCCAGAGATTGCCATGTGCAGAAATAAAATAAGGGATTCATGTCTTGGCCTGGCCAATACTTCTGCTGAGGTCTGAGCCTTAGCGTGATCACCTGGTGTTAAATGTAATGCTACGGTAACTCATGCTGGACTACAACAAATTGGAAAAGCTGTTGGATTAATGGAGGATATGGGGCACACAGCACTGTGTGATTTCTTATAGCAGGGCTGAATGGGCAGTTGGAGACATGATGAGATGTTGCTTCCAAATCTGGAGTAATAGCTGGCTGGGAATTTGTTGATGAAAGTCTTTTCCTCAAATGCCACCTCTGTGGATTTACAGCTACTTGTGGGGAAAGGTCATATTTATAATAAAAGCCGGGAAAAAAGAAATCCTGAGACTATATTTGCTTTAATATGATCAAAATAATAATTTCCATTTTGGTTCAAAATTGCTTTCAGTCTGGGAATTCATATAAAGCAAAAGTAAAAATACTAAAAAATAATGATGAGAGAGCACAGCACTTGATAGCACTCAAACTTCTGCACTTTTATGCAGGTTCTTTGTTTGTGAAAAAATTTGGACTTTTGACTATTCACCTCCAGCTGAAGCAGGAATAAAAAGTCAGAGAAAAATTGCTCGAGGGCTTTGCAAATGTATGCTGCATAGAAGAAAAGCGGCAGATCTTGTGATGGTGGGAAAAGCTGCATCTTGGTGACAGCTCAAACCATCCCAGCGTCCCTCCCAGTTCCCCGGTCCCTCTGCTCGCAAGCTGCTGAATTTCATTTCCTGTGGCTCAACAAATCCCTAATCCCAGAGCCGATTTCATGGTCAGGGGTTTACTTAATGTCTAGCCCTGATTCCTGCTGACAACAAGATAGCTTTATATTACTTGTCAGGCTAGGGAACATTGAAGAGGGTGCAAATTTATATTAGCTTCCAGGCAGGAGCTGTGTAAGATTGCCTTTGTGTCGCTGTGAATTGCATCTCTGCAGAGTGGTCGCTGGGGCAGCACTTGTGCCTGATGCTATAGAATATGCAGTCTTTCATGGAGAGACCGTAAATGTTGTGACAAAGGTGGAGTACGTTCAGAGGGATAATATCTTTTATGGGACCAGCAGATATAGTTAGAAAATGGAGAAGCTTTTGGCACATACCCCTCTTCTTCAGGTCTATAAATGTTATACGGCTCTTTATGGCCGTAAAAACAACTGTGTCCCTGCTACGAGGCTGTAAAGGATGCTCCCTGCAGGAATTAAAGTCAAGGGAGAAAAATTAATGCCAAGCCACCGCTATCCAACAACACAGGATACAAGGCTTTCATCCTCTGGGTGAAGGAACGGAACTAGATTGCCCACATTTGAAGGACTTAAGACCTCAACAGCAGAGCCCTCCCCTGGGAAATGACCTCCTGCCTCCGGGCAGACCCAGCGATGGGACACGAGCTGCCTGGGACCGGTGGTTTTGAGTGGGTGGACCTGCTGATAACCCCTGAGGTGTCAAACAGGGAGAAACCAAGCAGAATTGTTCCCAGGCTCTGTAACTCATGGGTCTTGATTTCTTGGAGCAGCACATGAATTGTTTCCACCTGGATCTTGAAAAGTCCCATCAGAATTGAAGGAAAAGCAGGTTTTCAACGCCATACTTGCTTTTGCTATGGTGGGAAACACCAAGACCAACATGCTTCTCAACCCCATGTAGTCCCCAACAGGGAACATCGAAGCATTTTCTCTGAGGACAGTTCTATTTTTTCCATAGCTCTGGCCTGAAAATGGTGAAGATTAGTCTAGAAACTGTCGTGATTTGAACAAACTTGAGCAGGTTGCTTTTCACACAGTTGAACTTTCTTGGAGTGAAAAAAAAATCCTCTTTTGAGCAATTCTGTTTAACTTTCAGCAGATGAGAAGTCACAACGAGCTAGCCTCGAGTAGGAGTTGAATATGAAAAACACACTCTTGCAGAGGAAGGGAAGATATGAACTTAATGAACTTACTGGCTCAATCATATAAAATTGAGCAAGAGAGCAATGTCATTTCTTAAGTGACAGTTTTGTTGCTGTTCCTAAATATTTTTTTTTTTATTTCAGCTATGCTAGCTAGTCTAATAAAAGATATGACTTTGCTCCCCATACTTTGCCCAGTTCATTATCTACAAATGCTGAATTTTGTATCATGTCCTCAGTAGATGCAAAATTAACTGGAGTTGCCCCCATTTGCAAGTGCAAATCTGTTGGAAATATTTTATAGTAACACACTGGGTTGGATAACATAGCACAGGGGAAAAAGTTAAAAAAAAAATTGTGTAGACTCACTCCCACAGAATGAAAATCCTTGCCCTCCTTGTCCCATTTACATTTTTACACTGTTATATTGATGTTGGTATTTTTGATACATTTTGTAGGATGTACTGAAGTTCTTTTTAATATACTCAGATGTTTAAGAGCACTGAACATTTTGGGTTTTTTTCTTTACTCAAACCTTTAGACATTATTAAAACAAAACAATGTGATATTTCTGAGGCAAATGCCAGGAATTCTAAAATTCCAGAAATGTAATTTCAGTTTAGGGTGAAAAGTCAGAGCAGAGATTTGAGACTTTCACACCAGAAGACCCCTCTGCTCTGACTGTGACCATGGGAATCACCCATGCCTTGTTATAAGGGCATTTCTGGTAGATCCCTTTGCTGGCCAGCTCAGAAGCAAACACGAGCACTTTCCTTCATCTCTTCCACATGCCTGCATTTTCCCTGCATCCCAACAATTGCTTTTGGGTCATTTGTTTAAAGAGAAGGGAACCAAGCTGGTTAAATGCATCAGCTGGGTTGTTTATGAGATGCTCAGACCCTGAAGCATGTTAATACCCATTTAGTGCTTCTGCTTGATACAAGCTCTGGTCTTTTCCAGCCCTTCCCAGGTGGCTGTTTTTGGGAACAGGGTGAGGATGTCCATCCAGGTCCGTCGCTGGGGGCCAGGAACATCAGGTGTGAACCCCCCTTTGCCCCCACTCACTTCTTGTACCCCATCTCTGTGGGGCTGCACACCAAGGCACAGCGGGTCAGGGTTAAATGAGCAGCTTGCAAAGAAAATGGGTAGGTTTGGTTATTTTTTCTTCCATTTCTGCCCTCACCAGAGGCCCCAGGGCTACAGCTGATGACACAGAGTTAAGAAGCCGAAACTTTTTAAACTGAGTTTTGGCCTTCACAGGAAAAAAAAAGATGGTAACGTGGGGTGACTGGGATCCCTTTGTGGGGAAATATGTGGCAAAGCTGACAGTAAAATGTGTTCTCCAGGTGAATTATTAATGTTGATGTAGGAATGGATATTCCTTGGGAACTGGGTATTACTGAAATAACTCCTGTTTCTTGCCCCACCCTATACCACAGCTCTCAGATGGTAGGTTTAGGCTGAAAGGCGGCAATATTTGCTGTTGGACAGTGACTCCAGACCAAACACGCTCACAGTTTACAAGAGAGTTTCTCCTTTCATTAACTCCTATCTCCAAAAACTCAGCCTGTGCTGCCGGAGTCCAGCCGCTCTCTTCTTTTGTGAATCACGGCTGGTGACAGAAGTTCTCAGGGTTCATGCTGGCCTGTGTGACAGCACCGACACATCTGTGTCTTCTGCAGAAGATGGATAGATGTACGCGGGGCTCCTGTAATTGGATTTAGAGGAAAGACCAGCACAGCCCAGAGAGTGCCACTAACTAAAGCCAACTGAATTTTTTCATCTGCAGCTTTGCCATCATCTATGTCTCCTGGGACACAGGAGATCATAATTTTGTTGCCAGGGAGGAAATTTGGGGAAAGATATCCCCCCTCCCCACCTCTGCTGTATCTTCTTTCCGCATTCGTACAACGAAGCTCATGCTACTGTGGTGCTTTGTGAAGACCTAAGGGGTTAACTGCTGAAAAATGCACACTTTCAGCTAGGGATGATTATTTCTTGGTTGTTCATTATTTTGCAGGGTGAAGATTTTTTTTCTTAGAAGTTTTTTTTCACTGCTTGCTTAGATGCATAATGCTACTTACTTTCTGAATGATGCCGGCAAATTTGTCTATTGCAGTACAGGACCAGAAAGGGCCAAATCCTGTCCCCTTGCACATTGGGAGAATGTGCCTCTCTTGCATACCTCACCCTAAATTTGGGGCAGTGACCTGGAGGTGCAGAGCTGTGCTACCCAGTGCTGAGCAACCCTGAGAAAGCCACTCTGGGATTTTTTCTTTGCAGGTACCACCATCTAGTGCAGCGCACTGGAACTTCATGTTTTCCCTTTGGGCTTTATTCTGCAATTGCAATCGATCGTTGGAGGTGGTGGAATAATTGGTGTTTAATAAATGAGCCACTGCACGGAGCTGTTTATTCTTCTTAACCATTGCAAACAGTTCTCAAAGTGGGCAGGATTTTTACAGCCATGAGGAAGGGAACACTCGCTGCTGGATTCATTGTCTCTAAAAGGGAATTTGCAAAGTGATCACACTGGCTGCTCTTAAAGGAGGGACATTTTCTGGATTTTGAAGTTGACCCAGTCCTTGTCTGCACAACCTAGGGAGGCCGTATAGCCGTGAGCAAGGGTGAGGGAAAGGGAAAATCCTCCCCTCTTGGGAGGTTTGTGTGTGAACCACACACCAAACAAGTCAAGGGTGTGGACATTTCTTGAGAGAACTGCTGAGAGGAGCACTGAGTCAGAACCTTCCACCCGGACAAGCCCTCTCCTTTGCTGCTCCATACCTTACCTATTTACTCTTAAAAGCTCTCCATATTTCTACAATCTGGCTCATTTTTCGGATGAATTGCTACAAAGGGATGCAACACTGGCACGGTGGTGCAGGGGGTCTCTGCTATGAGCCGGCACTGACTCTTTCTGCTCCCAGAGCCCCGTTGCTGGATCAGTTGTAGAAAGTGAAACTGGAAGGTGCAAACGGAGAGTTTTGCTAGAGCCAGGCCGGCTTTTCCTTTCCTGAGAAGTGTCAGTGTTTGAGTGGATCATGCTATGAATTTAACTAAGGACCTTCAGATCTAATACCTGCAAGGGCTACAGGCTAAGCTGGACGACCTGCTTTTCCTCCCAAAGTGCTGTCACTTCCCCCAAAATTAGGTAAAAGGGAGCAATGTGACTGTTACTCACCTACAGATTAAGTAGGTTTATATTTTTGTTTGCCCTGAGATACTCCTCCAACACTGGTTTCAAATGGAAGCTGATTTTCCCAAAGAAGAAGACAGAGAGGTCCCCAGCTCTGGAGTTTGGGGAGAATTGCCTGGTAAAGCACAATCTAAAGCTGGGGCATGTGTCCCGTCTCTCCCCATCTCATGGCAGCCCGCTCATGGTCATGACCTGAGCATGGGGTAGTGACGGGCTGACATGTTTTGGGGCAGTGAACCGTGGGGCAGAGTGCTCCAAGCCCGTTTTCCATCGCTGCCGTGTGCTCGCAGTCAAGCGGAAGTTTCAAGCAGTGGAAATAAAATGACATTATTCCACGCAGAGCTGATTTCATGAAAAATGCATTGTCTTTCCACGGCTTCAGTGAAAATATATTGGTTTCTGCCAGGTTTAATTAGAAACCATCTATTCTCAAAACTTGGGAAGCACTGGCACGAGAGGGGAGGGAACATGAAAGGTTTGAGAGACTTCAAGTGTGTTGCAGGGATTGAATGAAGGGACTTTAACCCTTTGCCTGCTAATGAAACTAAAGTAATGTTTCCTCCTCCTGAATATGTACTGGAAAATAATTATATGAAAACACTAAAATATTCATTTATTTGTGATCTAGGCTCAGGAATTACTGGTTTGCTTTGCTTTTGCTCAAAATGCATCATTTTGTTCTAAAAGGTGAACTAAAAAAATTATGAGTAAAACTATTACCCACCTTAATAATAGGAGTAATGGTAAGTGAAACAGAACGTTACATTCAACAAAAAAATAAATGCTTCTATTTACTTTAAAAGGCCTTCAAATTCTGTTTTTGTCTGGTTTTGCCAATATTGCATTGTGGCAGTCTGAGATGAAAGTACTGCAATAAGAAATCAAGACATTTCATTTTGTAAGTGTCAAGACGAAGAGCCTTGGCTTTTCCAAAGTCGTTCTCCATGTTTTCTTTTGAGCTGAACTCAGCAAGTCTGCAAAAAGCTATGGGGCTCTCAGAAAGGACTTGACTTCTCTTTTTAAACATCCCATTCAGTAGTCGACTAAAGCCCTGTTTGCTAAGAGGTGGCGTGTTGATCAGAGACCAAAGACATATAATTTTGCTGGCATTGACTTTGCTACCAAATAGCCCCAAATATGTCTTTCTGAAAAATAAATTGTCCTGGAATAACTCAGTTTGGATGCTCTCGAACTGCAGCGAAGAGTATTATTCTGGTTTAACCTTTGAAACCAAATTAACCTTCCCCAGAGCAAGGCATTTATATTCTAGAATAAATGTACTCGCATGCAGAGTTATTCTGCAATTGCTATGCACTTTAAATTTGGTGTCACTGTAACATGAACAAGCGTGCGGAGGCAACAGGGTGTGCTGACTAATGAATACCAAGAGCATCCCCTGCTGCCTGGCAAAGACGTACACTCTGTGTACTGATCTTCATTGATTTCTGAATTTGATATTTGTCAAATTAAAAGCAATCCTTGAAAGAATGAGTGACCAAACGACACGACTGCCCAAAGGTTTTGTGCCTCAGGAACCCCAGTGAATTCCCTATCAGGGATTTTTACTGCAGGAAGACAGTGGTTTAACAGAGGGGATGTGAATCATCATCAGAGGGCTTAGCAAGGACTCTGACTTTGCTTTCAAGTGGTTTTGTGTCAATTCCTCTTAAACTGCTTTGAAACAAGGTAAGTGGAAATGTGCCATTTGGACAGATTCATCCAGACAGCAGATCACGCTGCTCGAACTAGACTGGTTTTGTAAAACTTGGGCAGAGGTTAGAACATAGAAATGCTTCAGCTTCCTAAATACCTGAGTTACACCACCACGGAGCAGCCCTCCTGGGGAAAGCCAGCCAAAAATTATGACATGCTGAAGATGACACCACCACCCCCCGCCGCCCCACCCTGGGCTTGGGGCCATCCCTGTATCAGGCAGTCCCTGAGTGCTGTGAATGATGAGTATGTAACGATGAGTAAATGTGAATGATTGACTCTGACACACTGAGCTCTGGAAGAGGATGGGTTGCATTGCTGTGTCCTGGTTTTGATTAATGGGTGTCAGCCCTGCCTCTATCCTGCAGTTATCAGCAATTTCCCCGAGAGGAGGAAACAAAGCAAGTTTTTGGCAAGGTTCGCTCACCCGAATCACAGTTTTCCATTTAAGGGCTTTTGCCACTTGCAAACTTGTCTTTCATGTATTTACAGCTCCTTCCCCGCTGGGCTCCTGGGGATGGGGCTTCCCTGTTGGTGCCACAGCAGAAAGGATAACTGCAAGGGTGGGTTTCTGAAGGGTTGGACTGATGCCATCATGCGAGATACTTTCAGGAAGATGCTTTCAGGAGATGCTTCAGCCTCCCGTGCTGTCGCCATCTCTTGCTGCTCCCTCCAGGTCAGCTACAGCGGCTGCAGTGGGGATCCTGCCCGCTTGCTGGGCTCTGCTCTGCTCATGCTGACCTTCACTAAGCACTGGGTAAGGAAGGGCTTTCCTGGCCACTTTGTTAGAGACAAGGGCCTTGAAATGTTCTTCCATTCTTAAAAGCGTGAGCTGCTGCTCTGGCGATAACTGCTGTCACATCTGGCTTCCAAGTGAAGATGAGCGATGGCCGATTTTTAGCTGGGTGGGGATTTGCTTCTGAAGTTTCCCATCTGCCCTGGAGAGCTGCTTCCTCACTACCCTGATCAGCTAATGGGATCTGAGTCCCAGCTCATTTTAGGCTAGCAGCAAACCTTCCATCACATCCCGCCTGGCCAAAATCATGGCCAGACACAGAGCCACAGCAGTGAAATGAGCAGCGCTTGCTTTGTTCTTCCATTAAAAGTTGATTTGTTGCTGTATTAAAACATGAATAACCAAGAAAGCAAAAACTCTGTTCCTTGCTTGCTGTTATTAAAACTCTAAATCAGGTTGCTACAGAGCCATCTATGTTACCTTCGCAAATGAAAGCGGGGAATTGGCCGCTTTCGTCAATGACGGGAGGATGCAAGCACTCTCAGCGATGCTAATAAAGCACCTGGATTTTCCTGAACCTGCCAGTTTGCAGTTTGCAATGTTACAAGCCACCAGAACAAGGTCATGTAGGAAAAAGACTCAAGAGATCCTCCTCCTGAGGGGCAGCTCTGCTGTAATTCGGCCCAGCAGAGAGAAGGCAGTGGACAGGTGATTGGGCTGTGCCTTTGCCTTGCTGTGCTGTCCAGATCTCCTTCAACTGTAAATCATGATGGACTGCTTAGGTGTGGATATTTGTACTGCAGAAACCCACATGCAAGTGGGTTTTCTCTGGCCATAAAACCCTAACCCAGAAATGTTACTCTTGCTGAGACATGGCTGGAAGGACCACAGGGAAGGTGGTGGGGGAAAGGGAATATTAATCTACTTATATTATCTTTAGGCTGATCTAATTTTAATTCTTTGTTTCACACACACCCCCCCCCCCCCAATTTTTTGGTTTCGTTTGGATTTTTTGTTGTTGTTACACAAGGTTTACTTTTTTCATATGATTCTTCTGGCAGCCCTTTTTTGCCCAGATATCACTCACTAACTTCACTACAAATAGCTCTGGCTGACCTGAAAATGCTTTTCCACTGATCAGATAATTCATCTTAAATGCTCTGCCAAGTGAGAGCAGTGAGTCACTCATATCTCTACAAACCTGGTAACAGCCTGCTTCACCAGTCAGGCCAGCAAAGCTCACACCCAGACAGAGAATGCTCAGCAGTTTGGTTTTTTTCTCCCCTCCGATGCCACTAAACCAGGGAAAACAGATCCCTCCTTCATCTTCTGGAATGAACTTTCTGTCCTTCTATAGACAGGAGACCAGCAAAGACACCAGGGTAGAGAACTGGTGATGCCTTTGCAGATAGGAATGAGCAAGGATGTGCTTGGGAGGAATGTCTTCATGCACGCATGCACCTATGGATCTGCCTTTCCTTTTGCAAACCAAGCAAAGGGAGAGGAGGGCAGGAGCTTCAGGTGCTGCAGGAGATCAGCTGCTTCAGCCCTGCGTCCCCCTGTGCTTGGCAGGGGGTTCTGTCTGCAGGTTCTGGGGAAGCGGGGAGGGAGGATCCCGTCTGGATGAGCACATGAGAATGATCGTCACAGCACGTAGTCAGTGTGGAATGCCAGCGATGGGCTCAGCATCAGCGAGGGTGAGCATTGCTGGCTGGTCAGGTAGGAATAAAATCTCAAAGCCTTTTACTGCTGGGTCACGAAGCCCAGATTGCACAAGCAGAGTTTTTAACAGCTGACACCAAAGAGAGTTGGGTTTTGCTTCTTTGGGAAGTGTGAATATCCAGTAGGAAGGGCAAACTGCAGATGGAACAGAGCATTTCAGTTTGGGTCTTGGGTCCTTCTCCTTTGGGTTTAATTTGTAAAGGATTTTTTTTTCTTTTTGTAAATTTGGACACACAGTATTTGAAAAGACAGAGATGAGCTTGGGAAAAAAAAATCAAGCCCAGTCTGCATCTTTTCCCCACTGAAAGCACGCAAGGCTCTCCTTTTGCTTTTCTGGGCCCTTCTTCTCACCCAACATCTCACGTATTGTCTCAGGGAACCTGTGATATCTCTCCACAGGAGCAAATGGCTCGTGGTAAAACCCTCTTCTGTCACATCTTAGACAATTTGAAGGGCTCTGTTTAGCCTGGGCAGCTCCACAGAACAGCAAAGCCTGTGCTGCTCAATTCTGCAAAGGACAAACTCTGTGCAGTTATTACCGTGTCGCTTTGCACTAGCTTAAATTATATCCTAAAGGAATACAGAAATTGCATGTATACTTCCTCCTCAGAAAGGGCAAGGATTTAAGATGAGGCTTGTTCTATCAGTGCAGGAAGAGCTCCTCTCTGGAGTGGATATAATCTTACTGAAGAGTAAATACCATAATCAGGTCGAGCTCCTGTCCCTGCTGCTTCTCAGACCATTGAATAAACATTAACCAACCCATCCAACGTCCCCAAGGAGGGGAAAGGATTAGGCCCATTCAGCACACTGGGGAGCACAAACAAATTAAATTATGTGTTTCCAGACAGCATGTGCCTTGGCTGGCCCACAGCAAACTTCACCGCTTCCTTATGCACGGCTCTGATTTCCATAACGAAAGATCTAATGATGTTACGGGACACAGCCTTGGTGTATCAATCTGTCCCCACAAAATATAGTATTTCTAGGAGGGTTTATAGGGCTTCTTTAAGTCAGGTCACTTTGTATCAGCTGCAGTGCGCCAAAACCCCATTGAGGAGATCTTTGCTGATTTATGGAAATGGAATTAAACAATTTTAGTCAAATGTAGTCGAAACAAGCTTAAACACCCCGGGGCTGGCATGGTCTCGGGTTCAAACTTGTCCTCCAGCCCATCGCCGGCTAACTTAACCCAAGCTCCAGAGACACCTGGAAGGGCAGAGGCTGAGCACAACTCGTGCCGTAACGTTGGCTCAGTTCCCGTTTGTGCATCGGTTGGCGCTGAGCACCAGTGTCACAGTGCACGGTGACCTGGCACTGCGGCTGGGAGGTGGATGGGACTGCAGCCCCCGTGACAAAATGGTGAGGATCACACCTCTCTGACGACAGCCCCGAGCAGCCTCATTACCGCACTCTAATTAATTCAAGCTGGGATTTGCTCTTGATACAAATGCAAACAAAAGTTTTCTACCTGCTGGCTTTGCAAAGTTAATCAGGGCTGGGAAACCCTGCTGTGTCCTCGTGGCACTTGGGTGGGGGTTAGAGCTGGAGCTGAAAGCTGTTTGGGACTGTGGTGTGCCAGGAGCAGAGCTGAGTCCCTTTCTCTGCTCAAACTATCCCACTTTCAGGCTGGAAATCTCCTAAGGATAAGTTTTTCCATTAGGGTAGCGGCATCTTCTCTTCACTTCTGGCCAGAGCATGTCAGTGGGGTTAATCCCTCTTTGCTTGACCTCTTCATTGTGCCCAAGAGGTTTTGAGTTTCTTATTGATAGCACTTCCCTAAGCAAATGCTCCATCAGCATGGGGGATGTCCTGATGGGGGGTGTCCTCATCAGGACACCCCAAATGTGACAATGTCCCCGTGTGCTGGGTGTCTCTGCTCCCTCTGCAGTCACTGGGGATTGGGTCAACGCAACTTGGGGAGTCCAGAGGGCAACTCCGCTCATCCTGAAGCAGATCCTTGCCACCAGGTTTTTATCCGTTGCTTATGAGAGCTAAAATAAATGCCTTGTACCATACTGAGGTCAAATGGAAAAGGCACAGAGAGGTCCCCCCTGGGCAGCACCGTGGACTGTCTGTCCCATCCCACCTCCCAGTTTTTGCACCTTTGGCAGCAGGATAGCAATTATATTTTCGACTGTTTTTTTTCTTGTTTTCTCAGTTCAGCCACTTGAGGAAGGACAGTCAGGGTTGCCATAGCAATGAAAGGATGACTTATTAATTTGTGGGATTCTTTCTCTTAATTATTCCGAGAACTGTAATCCCATGAAAACTGCCAGCTTTGGAGAATTTCAGCTGGGAGCTGCACTGGCACTGAAGGAGAAGTTAAAAAGAAAGAAAAGTTGATGAAGACATTTTTGGGCAAAAATATGAAAAAATATATATTTTGGTGAATTTTCCTGACCTGTTTCATGTGCTGACAAGTGCAAATGCCTGGCGTTATCCAGAAACAAGGGCCTGGAATGGGTCCTAAACTTGAATTATTCATGAGTAATTCAAAGTGCTTTCATAGACTTTTTGAGGAACAAGAGTATCAGGCAGAACTAACGCATATAAGTCAAAATAAAATTGTGTAAAGCTTAACGGAGAACAAGCATGATTTCAAGGGCTATTTAAACGGGGAGGCACCAAAGGAAAATGTCATTCTTCTGTTGCATTTTTCATCCCCAAATCTCAAAG
Organism: Haliaeetus leucocephalus; assembly: GCF_000737465.1. NCBI lineage: Eukaryota > Metazoa > Chordata > Aves > Accipitriformes > Accipitridae > Haliaeetus > Haliaeetus leucocephalus. The sequence goes on along the minus strand of NW_010972580.1, from coordinate 1,707,193 downwards.
CCCAAGACGCAGGGCAGAAGCATCATTACTTTAATTTTGCATAGAATGAAAAAACACTGTGGCTTGCTCAGGGTCATGCAGTGAAGCGAAGGCCCACGAGGACGGAGCCGGAGGCCCCTGCAGTCCCGCCAGCTCACTTTGCACGCCGAGCAGGTGCCATGCAAGTCACCGCTAATGCGAATGTCTTCGAACCCTGGCTGATAAACACGGCCCCGGAGAGAGGGCTGATAAATCTAAGTTATTGCAGAGAAGCCGAGAATGTCAGAGTGAGCAGGACAGGCTCCGATTGCTGAAAAACACTACTGCAAATCCAATATTCCCTTTCTCTAATAAAATCTGTAGCTGTAACTTGGTCTGCAGTCTCTGGGCTGATTTGGGCTGAGAGTAATCTCTATGCCCCAGGGAAGCCTCTCCCCCCCATCACCAGCCAGATTTGGAGGCTGGAGGCTCAGCTCTGCCACCACTGAGCTATTAATGTGCTATAATACTTCTGCAGGCAGAGGAGGAAGAGGAGGAAGGCATCCTGGAGCATCCTCTCTGCTGCTGGGGGATGCCAGGCACAGCCGGCAGAGAAATCTTCCCCCCAAAATAGTTCTTCCACTGGAAAATGCTGATTCAGCTCTCTGTCAATATGATGTTTATATCAGCACCTTTCTTTGGGGGTCATGGGTATTGAAATGGAGCATTTCATTGTCTTCCAACACCTTCCTTTAGAAGGTGTTTCTCCATATGTAAGGCCTCACCATTTATATATTTTTGGTTTTCTTTCAAGGACACTTTTTTCTCTTTAATTGCTTTCATTTTATACCCCATTATAAATCCAAGCATAATATTAAATACATTGAAATCCAATCAAAATTTCAATTTTCTATATATATTAAAAAGCCATTTAACTGAGCCAAAGCTACTTTGGAAAGGATCGGTTTTAATTTCAGGGGAAACATCAGCATTCACCATTATGTTCCCATTTGGAAAGGCAGACTCATTTAAGTAGCTGAGCTCTCTCTGCTAAGTGGAACTCTGGGTCTCAAACAGTTTGAAGATACTGGCAATAAGCAGTTAGGTGACAAGAGAGTCCAAAAACGTCGTGGAAAGGCTGAGAAATGAAGGGAGACTTACAGGATCATGATCATCTTGAGCAAAGTCCTTCTTTTTCCAGGCGTCATCATCATGGGCCAAGTACTCCCTGGCTTCCCCTCCAAATGCCTGTTGTCCTTTTTTTTGCAAAGCCCACGGGAAAGTGGCAAAGCAGCAGCGTCCAGTGAACTGAAAACTCGGCAGGACACCAGTGGGGACATTTTCCTGGTGCTCAGTGCACCCACACAAATGATCTACAGCTGGGGCAGGGAAGACAAACCACTCTCCCAGACTGCAACCATCATTGCTTTTTCCTTATTTCTTTTTTTTCTTTTCCTAATCAAGCCCAGAGGGAAACATCAAACCAACAAATTGGCAGACAACACAGCAATCTGCAGTGCTAAGGAGACGGCTCTGGCCCCGGGCAGTGGGGACCATGTGCTGAACCATGCGGAGGACCAAAGCATCTCGTTTTATTTTTAAAACAACCCATTTCTCTTCCTGTAAGGCCAGTCCTGACTTTCCCAGTGCAAACCCTTCGCCTGGAACGTGCTTCTGGGAGGGCTCAGCTGGGGCTGTGGAAGCAAAGGGGTTCATGCAGGTGGGGGGACCCCTCTCCATCTCTTCTCCCTCCCTGAATAAATGCGTTTCCCACGTATTTCAGGGCTGGGATCCCTCACCCTGAGCTGTACAGCATGGCTTTGAGACACAAGAGGGCAGCCACAGGCTGTGCAAACGGGAGAGGGCTCCAGCTCTGCTCCTGGTGTCCCTCAGCCACCCTAGCCCTGCTGCCCCCCCCTCCACCACTCCATCCCTAAGGATAAGGGGGGAAAAAAAGGGGCTTTCCTAAGGGACATGCCTTCTAGCCCTGCCTGGCTCCTCTGCCCTTGTTTCTGAAGGAGATTTGAAGCAGCAAGGTCTGCAAGGGATAGTCAGAGGCTGAGGTTGGGCTATGAGCTCCCAAAGCAGCTACTTCACCCCCCAGGGATGCACTGCCCTGCCCTGGGTGTCCCCAGGGAAGGGGAGTGCAGGTCTCCTTAGCTGGGCTTTGCCATCTTGGGGGCTTTTATGGGACTGCCCAGACTGCTTTGTCCTTACCATGCACGTCCACCTGCAGAGAGGCCATTTCCATAGGTGGCCAACACCCTTTACCATCCCTTATAACCCATCTCCCCCACCCTTGCTGGTATCATCCCATAGTGCATCCCCAGGCACGGCCAGAGCTCCTTTCTTCTGCTCTGAGGACATCCCAGTCAATGCCAGCTCCTGGGCACAACTGGGCCACCGGCACACTTGCTGGAGAGCGTTTGTCCCACTGGTTTGTCCCCAACCCCATAAGCAGCGGAGCGGAGCCCGGCGAGCTGGCACTGGTGCCAGGCAGCACCGCTGGGCACGGCGCTTCTTCCTCCAGACTGCAGCCAAAGCGCTCAACATAGTTAAATAATAAAAGGCAGCAGATGGTATATGGTATGAATTACAGAAAACAGGATTGTAAAGGCAGCACGCATGGTGAACAAATGAAAGCATTAACGCATGAGGCCAAATAACGCAGACGGAGTGGGGCGGCGGGGAGAGGAGGGACATTTGCAGATGGATCAGTGATGGGTGGGAAAAGGAGTCCGTTCCTGCCAGGATATTTTAGGGGCGGAATGGTTTTGTCTCGTAGACAGGCAGCAAAGTCTGGAGCCCAGAGTGTGGCCACTCTGTCCTCAGCTGCTTTAATTCTGGTTCTCACGTTGCTTGGGTCTGCTCAGCACTGTCTTCTCCACCCCTCCTGGAAAGGGCATGACAAGATGCAGGAGGTTTGTAAGGCTGAATTTCTGCTTAAGAAAGAAGGGACACAGCTCCGTTTAGTCACAAATGGGCTTGCATTGAGAGCCTGGCTTTCACTTACGAGCAGAGATGCAGGAGGAGGGACCAGTTTTTGCATTTCAGGGCTGATGTGGATTTGTACAAAAAAGAAACTGGCCTCTGGTGGCAGGTCCTGCTCCCTCTGCACCCCAGCTCTCCGTGAGGACCGGCCGCGGTCTCAGCACAGTCCTGGGGCCTTCTGGCTATGGAAGGAGGGTTCGGGTTTAGAGCAGCAAACCGGCATTTTCAGCAAACTGAAAAGACCTACTGGGAAATTCAGCTCATGGATATATTGCAAGCTTTCTGGGTGACTGCTCACAAGTCCTTTGTCCTCTCTTTGCCTCAGTTTCCCTCATGCAAAATGGAGAAAGTAGCATTGTGCTGCCATATAGGAGTGCTGGGATGAGTAGCTCAGCCTGAGAGATACTCCCATAGGATAATCTATGCTGGGGGATGCTACAGTTGGGCTTGCCTTTGGCTGCCAGGGGCAAATGTGGCTTTGGAGGTAGCAAAAGCTGAAATGATCTTATCTCTGGGTAAAAATCATCAGCGGGAGGACAGGGTGGCTCATGGCCAGGGGACAAAGGACTCAGGGGTCCATCAGTGGAAAGGAAGCACCTGAAGAGCTGAAGGGGCCAAAAGGTGCAAAATGCAAAGGCTCTTTCAGGGTCTGCTCTTATGATAACAGCACTGGGGTTATAAAGACAAAAACCAGTCTCACTTTGTCCCAGATAATCTTTGAGTTTGTCCTTGAGGTAACTTCACGGGTGGCCAAGAGTCACTGGGCATTGCACTGCAGGCTGTGACAGGCTCTGTCTGTGCTTTGGCCCTCTGCTTCCACCTCATCCAAGCTGGGAAAATCACCTCCCCATTGCTACCATGGCCCCTGGGACTCTCACCTACCATAGTGCTGGGTGCTGTAGGAGAGAGAAACTGTTTTTTCTTCTGGATTTGAAGAAAAGCAAGCAAAAATACTGCTATGCACCAAGACGATATGGAGGGGAGTTACCCCAGACCCTTCTCAGGCTCTGGCACCTTTCATCTCTGGGCTGAACCCCGCTCATTCCCACGTCCTGCAGCATGCACTAAGGATGTTCTCACGTATGGAGGCATTATTAGAGGATTTTGCAGCATCTCTTGGGTAGAAAACCTTTCCCCGTTTGGCCCCCCCCCCCCCCTCCCCCTTCCAAACCTCCCGGCTGAATGCACATCTGGGAGCATCTTCCCCAAACACATCCATCACAGCTGCCTTTCAGCGGCAAACAAAACATCTGGAGATCCTGCTGGCTGAAAGTCTTCCAAGTCCTGGGTGGGTTAAGCCCAGGGGCTTGCAGGAGCTGCTCAGCACAGTCCTCCCGGCCCCCCCCCGAGGCACGGCCGCTTACAGACTCAGCCCCCAAGCAGAAGCTGGGGGGCTCCGATCGCAGCCCCCTCGCCCTGCTCTCCCCTGGGCTCTCGCCCTGCCGCGGGGCTTGGGATCGATGCGTGACTCACGGCTCTCAGCGCTTCGCCCTCTCGAGTGTCCTGAAGTGAAGGGAAGCTCTGAGACAGAGAGAGAAGAGATGCTGCAGCCCCTCACCTTCTGCTGCCTCTCCCCACCGAGTCCTGCCCTGTCTGATTTTTTTGCTCGGAGCTGCTGTGTGACAGAGGAAAGGCTTCACGCTATTGCTTTCTCCCCTGCTCGGTCTGCGCATATGTGTGTGCGTGGAGCTGAGCAGCAATTTTCCCCCCTTTTCTTTTTTTTTTAGCCTTTCCCTCCCCCTTTTCCCCTCATACTTCAGCTGAATTAACTGCCCACCTTTCCCTGAGAGAAGCCCTCGGAAATAACAACGGTAGCACAGGGTGCGTTTTTTTTGAGTGGTATTTCTTGGAGCCCTGCCCAAAATGGAGGGGTGGGGAGGAGGAGAGTTGCCTAAATCCAGCAGCTCGCATCCCCAGAGCACGGGGAGCATCACCCGATGGGTCTGAAAGCCCTGCCGCTCTGCAAGACATCGGCTCTGGGAAGCGGCATCCTTGGGCTTTACGCACTAGTTAACAGGCTGCGAGCTGCCTCGATTTGTTTTAAGCTCATTCTCTCGCTTAATCTCATCTCCGTTCGGCGTGTGTGTGTGTGCATGTGTGTGTGTGTAGGGGGAGGACTTTATTTCCATTGGCTCAGCTTTCGCTGCCCACCCACATCTCTTCCACATCACCTTGGTGTCTCCCTAAATAAAACCAGCCCTTCTTATCGCACCGAGGAAATCAAGAGCGAGAGTTTGAATGGATTTTGTATAAATATTTACCCCTGCGAAGCTACTGCTGAGCTTGTGGGATAAACTCGCAGCAGCTGGCCTGAGACTCTCCTTCTCTCTCCCGCCCCTAAAAGGGTTTAATTACTTTCGAGAGGGGAGGGGAGAGATCTGGATCCCAGTTCCAGCTACAGACTGACCCAAAAAGCAGTGCCAGGATTTAACTAACTATCCCTGATGGATCTGAAGGACAGCACCAGCGAGGGCAGCATGGGCAGCCTCCAGCCTTCCAGCATCCAGATTTTTGCCAACACCTCCACGCTCCACGGGATCCGTCACGTCTTCGTCTACGGGCCAGTGACCATCCGGCGCCTGCTCTGGACCTTGGCCTTCGTGGGCTCGCTGGGTCTCCTCCTGGTTGAGAGTTCAGACCGGGTGGCTTTCTACTTCTCCTACCAGCACGTGACCAAAGTGGACGAGGTCGTGGCAAACAGCCTGGTCTTCCCTGCTGTCACCATCTGTAACCTCAACGAGTTTCGCTTTTCCCGGCTCACCACCAACGACCTGTACCATGCTGGGGAGCTCCTGGCTCTGCTTGATGTCAACCTGCAGATCCCCAACCCTCACCTGGCTGACCCAGCCGTCTTAGCCATTCTCCAAGAAAAGGCCAACTTTAAGCAGTACAAACCAAAAGTTTTCAACATGCAGGAGTTCCTGGCGCGGGTTGGCCATGACCTGAAGGATATGATGCTGTACTGCAAATTCAAAGGCCAGGAGTGCAACCATGAGGACTTCAAAACTGTGAGTATGAGCAGACACTCTGCTTTTCTCTTCTCTGGGTGTGTGGTCGATGCCGTTGTTGCAGGACCTGGACAGCATTGGAGGTCACTGGCCAACCCGTGTGGGCACGGTGTGATGAGTGAATGGTGTCTGCTGGGCTCTGGGATGGCAGAGGAGGAGGAGGAGGAGGCAGCCTGTTGAGTTGAAGTGTGTTTGCTGGAGTCCTAACGGGGGGTTATGTGGGGCCAGCCCTGCAAGGGGCTTGCAGCAGGTCCAGCCTCCGTCCTGCGTAAGGCCCACGGTTCCCAGGCGGCTGCTTGGTGTCAGACCAAGGCATCAGATGGGTCCTGCTGAGCATCAGAGGGGACTTGGGGGTCTCTTGCTATGGCCAGTGAATGTTAGCCAGCTGGAGAAAGTAGAGAGGGCTGGAAAGAGGCCAGCAAGAGAGGCAAGCATTCAAGGATGGTCTGAGTAATGTCCATTAACCAGTTGTATTTCCCTGGGTGTTTGTAGCCCTACTGAAATTGTGGAAGGGGAAATTTTTCTGCTTGTTCCTGGTGGTCATGGCTCATAAATCCAAGTTTGCTGCACAATGTGGGCAGCAGGTGGGTCCCTTCCTGGTGCTGTGTTAGAGAGAAGGGGGTCAGGAATAAGAAGAAGAGGAAAAGAAATCAGGCTCAGCTCTGATCCCAGTCTGCTCTTAGGCTGGCGGGGAGGTGCAGTGAGCTGGGTAGCCTGAGGATCCTGAAGGAAGCAGACGCTGCTCAGTTTACAGCTTCTGGATGACACCCTGATGGCAGTGCAGGCTGGCGTGGGTAGTTTGGCTGGCAAAAATTATCAGCTTAAAATAAAAATAAAAAGTAGGTTGCCTGGAAAAAGTGATGCCCCCCGTGTGCTGCTGGGGCAGGTGAGGGTGCTGGGCTGGGCAAGGGGCTGCAGAGGGGTCTGCTCCCCCCAGGCTGGCGGTTTGAGTAAAATCCTGGCAGAGATGTGTGGGCTGGGGACTGGGCTAAGTTGTACTTTGCTTTCAGGCCACCCTGGCGAGTCCCTTTGCACCAATTGAGCTGGCTGGGAGGGTTGGTAATCCTGGAGTCAGTAATGCTACAGCTTTCAGATGGTTGTCTCTCTGGGAGCGATGCTGCTCGTTCTGCTCACTGCTATCCGTCCTGCAGACAGGCAGGTGCCGTAACAGGTTTTGTGATGGTCTGGTTTGTCAGCAGGATCCTTGGTTGGTTTTAGGAGAAGGGCATATTTTCTGTCTCTGCTGCTTTTGGATCTCCCAGCAAATGAGTCCAAACGACTCATGCTACAAAGTCATTGCCATCACCTGAACTGTGCTCTCTTTAAACACCTGAGCAGGAACATATAATTTTATGCCTTGGTTATTGCCTGTGCATAACCCTGATGCCTTGCCCATTTCAAACTGGGTATCCAGGCAAAGTGCTCCTTTGCTTCTGCTCCCTGGGCAGATCTGAGCAGATGTTGGGTCATGTGGGTCGTAGAAAGGTATTAAGAAAGTCACTGGGAGAAGAGCTTGCTAAAGAAAAGCCTTGTGTGACTAAGTCTAGAGAATGGGCTAGAAAAGGAGAAACAGACGCAAAAGTCCAGGGGACAGAAGAGTTGGGGAGTGAGGACAGATCCCAACAGGATGGACAGACCTCCCCTAACCATAGCGAGGGTGTGGGGAGAGGGAGGTATTCTGCCCGTGGGCTTCCCAATAATGTAATAAACACCAGCCAAAAGCAAAAGCCTCAAAGCCAGCAAGCAAACAGCACATTCAAAACAAATGCAGGACTTTAAAAAGCAGGTCCTGTTCTCAGGTAAGACAGGAGCTCTTGGCAGCCTCCCTGGGACACTGTAGGGTGTCATCTCCCTGGCCATTTATTTTTTTCAGGTAGCTGCTTCTGAAACAATGATTTATTTTTGTTTCGTGGTGGATACAGTAGTTTCCAGAAAGACTAAACATTCACTGTCTGCCAAATAAATCCGTGCTCTGCTAAAACAGGTTAGGGCCAGCTAGAAACAGATAGGATATTACAGACTGACAGTGCTTGTGCTTGTCAAAGTACTGTAGAGATTCAGAAACAGGGCAGTGAAATACTTCAGTCCTTTCTGCAAAGCAGCTCCTAGATGATCCAGAAGACAACATCTTCCCAGCATTGCCTGCTGTGTCTTTCTAACAGAGGCAGGCGTTTCAGTCTCACTGACTCCAGGTAATTCCTCAGGTTATGGAAATCCAGGGAGCAGCACTCAAAAGGGACACAACAACCCTGTTTTCCTTCCAGACTTTACCTCTCAGAGATAAAAGGCAGCAAAAAAGTGTCTGCTTGAAAGATGAGTAGGTCTTTCCAGAGGAAGCGTGCTGTAAAGGTCTTTGAACTGCCTCCAGGCTGAATCAGAACCTCGTGTCCTGGATGAATTTTGCATTTAATCACCAACAACCTGTTGCAACTGCATATAGGCTCTGTGACAGCCCATCCATTCTGCTGCATTACCAGTTGGAAAAAGAGGAGAAGCATCATCACTGAAGCCTGATTTCTTTCCTGTCAGGAAACAGAGGGTGTAAATCCCAGAGCAGTTTTGTAAAACGTCATCATGGTGAAGAAGTCCGGCTCTTTTTCTATACTCCCCAAATTCATGCATCTGGGAGCAGAAGACGCAGGAGTTTTGCAGTAGGAGGCTGCATCAAAGCAGTTAACTCTGCAATAAGGTACTGCTAAAGAAATTAGTGCAGTATTGCCAGCTGGTCAGCTGTCCCTTCTGATGCATAGGGGGTGTGTGTGTGTGTTGCATGCAGTGTGTCCCCTGAGTAAAGCACACGTTGCTTTTGCCGCATGGGAAAGCAGAAGCTGGAATGGCAGTGTCTTGGCACTTTGAAAACGTGCCTTTACCCTCCTTCCTCCTCCACTTCCCTGTTTCAATTCTCTGTTGCTGCTTTAATAACGGGATTTGAGCTGTGCTTTCCTTACACTCTCTGTTCCTCCTCCCCAGGATAATGTCTAATGCCTCTCGGACAACATTTCCCCGTATTATGGTCTGCTCAGAGGAGTGAGTCCCCTAAGCTTTTCTGCAGAGATACGTCCAAAGGAAACAGCAAGGTCTTAGCAGAATATGTGCTGATTCCTGAGCTGGCATTGCAATGCACCGAGCAGCAGATAAGATAATGCAGACCTCTGCTGTAGGCAAAGCAATGAAGAATAGAAAATTGGCAGAACACGCTTTAGCAAACCCATTCCCTTAGAGTATTTGGAGGAGGGAAGCCTGATAACAGCAGCAGCCAAGGAAATCCCCTCCTTTTTTTCTGCATTGCTCCTCCCAGGAGGTCTCGGTTGAAAATGACCTCGCAGATGGCATTTTTCTGGAGGAGCTGTGCTCATGCTGCTTGACATGACATTACAGTCTTCCCATCCTACTGCTGCTGAGCGTGGTAAAGCTGTGGCTCATCCGCCCTAGACGCACTGCTGTGATTTTCTGGGTTTCTCTGTGGGTGTGCTGGAGCAAAGCTTCTTCCCTGGGCCTGTTAGTGTGGCTCGTGGTCCTTTGCTGTTCCAGCATGGGGTGAACTGAGCAATGGCAGGGGATTTTTGTGTGTGGCACAGCAAATGCATGGGGCAACAGGGGAGAAAAGTCAGTGAAAACCCTTTCATACCATGGGGCCAATGCCGAATGACTGATGGGATGACGTGGGAGTAGGTACTGAGAATATGAGCAGCAGGGGGAACTGGCTGTCCCAGTCCCACCTTGCTGAGAAAATTAGCCCCAGCAGCCAAGCCCTGCTAGACATATTCAGATGATGGCAGTGGGCATGCGTTCAGTATGCGAGCATGTTTTTTGGTCGGGTCATTTGCTAAATGGAGTGTGCAGTGTGTGCTTCCTTGCACATCCAATTCATTTCAGAGGTAACACAATAACTTAGCTTGTGCCTGCTATCCCTTCGTTGCTGGATGTCTATTTATTTTCAGTGGCCATGACAATTGAAGGACATAACTCATTTATTTTCAATACACATTCTTACTGACAGACAGTGTCCACGTAATGGAGGGTTTCTCATGTGAATATTTCTATTTTGAGACACAAGTTTCTGTCAATCTATCTGTCTTTCTCCATGCATATTTTTTCTCCTATTCTTTCTAGTGCACCCATGAGGCTAATATTTAGTAAATAGCTTTTGCTTTCTAGACTAATTAGTCCATTATCCTCTCCTATTATACAACTTCCACTTTCCTCAAGAAAAGACCATCGGTATGGTGGCTGCTTGATTCGGAAAAACATTACTTCTTTCTATTTAACAATTTTTCTGGAAAATCTTGGCTTTTTCCAAAGTTTGCTCCAGAATCTGTGATGCCATAATGAGATCTGCAATTCTGTGATACCTATTACACAAACAGACAGTTCTTCCACCATGAGACCAAATCTTTGTGCAGCCTTCCCAGTCTGCATTATAACATCTTGAGTTTTCACATGCTGTTGAGTTTCAGTGCTTGGGCATAGGCACAGGAGGGAGTGCCGGGTTATCGTGTTGGTGTCTCATTGTCAACAACCAATGTTGTTGGTGTCTCATTTTAGATACCCACTCATTTAGTGGGTGTCTAAAATGAGGGGGATTGTTCCTGGGTCATGTATCTGGCTGACATGCAAACCATGCCCTTGAGAAAGGCAGACCCTCATTCTACCCAACATTTGCCTGGACTAAGTTTCTCTGTCCCTTAAGGATTTAGCTGTAACATTAGGGTGGTAGTGCTTCCTCATGGCTCTGATGGGGTTTGTATTTCCTTTATTTATTACAAAATAGTAGGATAATGCTTTAAAATTCACCAGAAAGTTTCATGGGAGGATGCCAGTTGTGATGAACATCTGCTTGTGAAAAAAGCTTTCTAGGTCTTGAATGGTTACTACAGTTAAAATCTAACAGAGAGAAGGCTGTAGAACCTCAGTGGGGGTCTTTTCATGGCAAACACAGTTTCAAGTCAAGTCCTTTAATACTGAAAATATTCACACTGGATGAAACACTCCCATAGGACAGAAACTTCAGAAGTGTGGCTGTAGGTCATTTACTTGGGACATCAGTGCTCCACGTTTGAGACATTGGTCTGTCTCAAGACCTGAGCAGCACGGTGATAAACTCTTCCTTAATTTTCTTTTAAAAGGTCTGTACTTTGTTGTGGTTTGAGCTGTTTCTTGACCAGGCACACTGCCCTCCCTCACTAGGGTTTGGGATGGGAAGTAATCTAAAGATCTGAGATAGCTCAGAAATGAGCATAGCCAAAATATCAGAGGCAGCTGGAGGTCAGGGGGTTTGGAGTGCGAAGGGAGATGAGGCACAGGGAGGGCCCTGGAGGAGGAAAGACAAAGCACTTCTGCGCATAAGAGCCAGCTGTGGGCTCAGCCTTCCCTCGCCTATGGCCTCGGTTTACGCCGTGCACCTGACCGCTTCATTTGAAGGAGAGCAAGAACCACTCTAGTCTTCTAATTGATTCCCATTCATCACAGTTATTCTTCAGGAGGCCAAGTGAGAGCTCCTCTGTCCCCCCATCCGTACCACACCTGCTGAGGGATTTGCACTCAAAACAGCATCTGGAGCTGAAGCAAAATGCAAACGCTGCCCTCGAGATGGGGAAGAAATGCTGAGCAAGAAGGATGTCATCAGAGTTGCAAAGACGGAGGAGATGTTTGAGGGCTGCAAGGCTTTATCAGAATTTTCCTGGGAAGTGCATGAGGCTTTCCTTTGCATTGGAAATACCGCTGAGTCTGGCTTCCTGCACCTCAGCTGTCCTACCTGTAAAATGGGGGGAAATAGCCTTTCTCGCAGAGAGATGCTGAGAACTAAAGTGCTGGAAAGCTGTGGAGAGGCAAGGTTGTAAAAACCAGAGAACAAGGATGATAAATGTCTTTCAGCCGCCATGTCCTGGTGTTTCCTTAGCCCATGGCTCTCTGCAGCTAACACATTTAATCTCACAGGGTCTCCCTGACAACTGGTCTTGGACAGAGGTCTCCTGGGTACAGCTTGCTCTCTGCAGTGGATGAAGGGTGAAACCATGGGAAGCATTCAAATGTACTTGTGCTCTTTCTACATGAACCAGACTTCAATCTAGTCATGCCCAAAACTGTAAGTGAAGGCCAGGAAAGACTAGGAACATATTAAAAAACCCAGCATGGTTTCCATCTGGAGAGGTAAATTGGAACCACATAGCTTGTCCTGACCTTCTTCCGTACCCCTCACGCAAATGTCCCTTGGAGACTTCCTGACAAATAATAAATAACCTCCCAGATGTTCCCTCTTGCACAATCTTTGTGCTTACCTGACCAAGTGCAGTGATGGCATGTGAAAAACCATGATGTGACAGCCGTAAGCCACTCTGTGGGTTTACTCTAAACATTCCTTGAAAAGTCCTGACTGTGATCCCCATGGAAGGAAATGGGCAAAAATCGAAACCAGTGGTCATGAAGTGAGACATTTCTGACTTGATTAAAGGAGAAAATAGGTCTGATTTCAGTGCTGGCCTAGGTGGCTTTTTGAGGTCCCTTCCAATGTGAATTATTTTATGATTCTGTAATAAAAAGCAGGGGCATACCTGCTGAGTCTTATCCCCTTTTGCTGTTTTTTGGGGCTCTCATTTTTTCATGCTCAATTCAGTCTCAGTCTTCAAGGAGAGCATGAAAAATGAGACCCAGTTTTGGAAGATGGTTACCTTCCCCTCTGTGAACCTTGCATACAAGTTTGAGTTCACATTACTGACCTAAGAAAAAAAATTGGCCTAAAATGCACAGCTGTTGACAACTCTGTCTGCATTGAGCATCCGAGGCATTCACAGCTCTGATTCCATAATGAGCCCATCACAGTTTCTCTGAGCAAGCCCCCATCCTTTTCCATCTCCTGAAACCATCCCCATTCGCTTTCGAAGGAGACAGCGGAGGTTCCCTGCAAAAAAACTCAAATCCGTCATTCAGCTCCTCTTGACTGAGAAAATGTGCCTCGCAGCTCCTGAGGAGTGCAGCCGGCTGCACAGCATCAGGGACAGCGAGGTCATCCGAGGCATCTCCATCTCCTCTCATAGAGCCTGGCATCTGCGAGTCCCTCCTACACCTTCACAAAAGCATTTGTTAAAGGAATTTATACCTTGCGTGCCAGCCAGATTCACCTTGGCCGGTGCAGCAGAATTATGCATTAATTGGCTGTCGGGGGGGATGCACAGTCAGGGTGAGGGCAATAAAAGGCAATATATTGCTTGGACATCGTGATAAGGGGGCCTGAGCAGGGTGCCAGATGGATGGGTTGCTGCCACAGCTATACCAACTGTATAGAGCACTCAAAAGGTATAGAAAGTATCTGGCCTACTGGGCTGATGTGACCCTTCATGCGGCTTTCCATAGGAAGAGCTCTCTGGAAAAACAGATTAATGAAAAACTTTCTTGCCTGAAAGAGGAGCACAGCTATGAGAGAGCTGTCGGGGGGAAGTGGGGGCAGAACGGAGGTCTTCCAGAGGGAGGAAAACATGAACTGTAGCTATATTTGCAGGTTGCAAAAGTCAGCGGCTATTTTGCCACCTGCATTTGCTGAAAGGTTAAGGAAAAAAGCCTTAAATGCATTCACTTCATGGAGGGATGTGCATAACCTGAATGGTCTTCTAGAAGCTCATCGGGATTTCCAGACCTGCGGATAGCTGTGAGGAAACCTCTGAGGGATTACGTGCTCAACAAGCTGAGATGGAAGATAAGCTAGATGTGGTGGACATGTCTGAGTCCATCTGCCACGGATTAATCTATGAGACCAGCACCAGAAAAACAGAATTGCCCCTTGGAGGTAAAAGAGGCTGTGAGTCATTTAAACAGATTGACACCAGTCCGCTCAGGGCCCATCAAGAAACAATTTCCATCCAACCATGAATATTTACAACTGAAGCACATTGCATTATTTGAAGAAAAGCTGAATTGTTTTGATCATTTGTTGTTGTTGCTGTTGAAGAAAGGATTTAGCCTGTGTGTTAAGTCAGTGAGCGTGAAGTGGCGTATGGTGATGGAAAATGCAAGTGTATTTGCTCAGGGTGAGAGAGATGAAAGGAGGTTTAATCTGCACTTGGTTAGATTTCCAGAGAGGAGCCCATCGCAGGGGAACCTGGGCCATCAGGGCTTTTTCACGTGCAATAGAAGTCACTCGGTTGTCTGCTCCTGTCAGATGAGCCGGTTCTGCGCTGTGATTGCCTCAGAGACTGGAGTTTGAAAAGAAAAGCAGAACTAAAAAAGACTGAGCCAAATTTAATCTACTCCTCAGCTCCTTCTTCAGATCAGTTTGACCTTGCACGAGAAGGTGATTCCAGGCTCTGCCCAAGTGGTGGGAGCTTCACGCCAAGCCCTTGGCCTTCCCTTTCAGTCAGTCCAAAGGTTGTTCAGATCTCACTTCTGCCTGAGTTTGTTGGGAAATGGAGTTTGTCCTGGGGGAAACCAATACTTCTGAGTCTGTCCTCCTTCCATATGTGAAAAAAAAACCCAACAAACCAAACTGGTTGAGGGCCAAAAATTTTAGTGGGATGAAGTTTTAGCTGCTTTATAAATCTGAATCTTTATGATGCTTTTTCAACAATGTTGAAGACTGATATATAAATGAATGTAATCTAAAGATGGGCATGAAATTAAAAGAATTAAAAATGTGTTTGCCTTTTTAAAGGTTTTGACATTATTGGAGGAAGAAAGTCAAAACAACCCATTTAGACTTTTTCTTGTTTCACGTTTCATCCACGTTCTTTCCAAGCTTTCTGAAATCCCACGCTCATGCAGTGGAGGACAGTCATGCAAGGACGTCACTTTATGGGGCTGAATCCCACAACAGTGATTCAAACTGTTTGTTCACCTGAATGTTTGAGGGAAATTAATCTTAGGCCAGGAGAAGAGAATTAATAAACCTAAGCAAATGCTCTCTGGTGACTTAACTACATGTACTGTGAGCAGGATAATTTAAGGGCTCAAATCTCTGCCGCCGTGACAGGTGACTTACTTCCCCTGGTTCAGGTAGAAAATGATGAGCCGAAGCCCTGGTACAGCAGAGAGGAGAGCACAATTGTCATGTGGGACCGCTCAACGGCAGGCAAGAAAACACCGTCGCAGTATGCCATAGGCAGGACAGTAAAGGACTAAATTAATTGCAGAGGAGATTTAATGACCAGTGGGAGGAATAAATGTAAGCTTAACCCTTAATTAACTAAACTTTCAACACTGTACTCCACTGCTCCCTGGCATTAAAATGGATGGTATGTATAGAGACATCCACTAAAGCCTCTGTATTTCTTCCACCGCCACCTGCTACGCTTTGGAAGAGCAGCATGTGTGATCCATCTTTGCCTACCATGCATGAAATGGCAGCATCAGTAGTGCTGTTAACTCGTCAGCAGTTTTCTAGCGATGGAGAAACTTGTGAGAGCTGAACAAGGATATCAGAGCAGCTTCAGTTTGACCTCAAATGGGTGATAGCATTACATTTTGGGAGATGGAAGGGAATCTAAGCCATCTGGAAAGTGATGATTTATTTGAGGGGGGGGCCTTGGGTTAGAACAGAATTTTTCCCACCAGATTTCTTGGTGGTTTTTGTTTGTTTGTTTGTTTTGGGGGTTTTTTTGTGTTTGGTTTTTTTTTTTTCCCCCTGAAAATATGAACCAGAAATGTTACTGTGAATTCTGCTAGGAACTGCAGTTTCTGTTCATCATACTACTGGTTTTCTCTGGACACACTGGTTGGATTATAGCTCCCAAAACATAACATGTTGTCTCCTCTTTTACTAGGGAGGTGATGGCTGGTTCCAGCAGTCACAGTCCTGCTGTATTAATTTTTTTCTTTGAAGCATTTAAAGTTTGGGGATTCTTCCTTTTTTTAATGAAAAGAAACAAAGTGTTTTCCCAAAAGGTTTTATGAAAACTGCTGCTGTGCTAGCTTCTCAAACAATGTTCCCATCTAAACCGATCTTTATGCAAAAATTGAAACAGTTTTCATGAGTAGCATGACAAGACAGGGTGAGGATCTCATGCCCTCATTAAAAGAAGGAGTTGCTGTGCCAAATGCTAAGCTTCATACTTGTTGATTGAACTGCATTTTTTGTACTCCACCCTGGCAATGAATCCCACAGCCACTGTCCCTTCTACAGATGTTCCAGGAACACTCTAAGTGGCCGTTAACTACTGCTAAATTATGATGCAGCATCTCCTGAAATACATGTGACATCCACATGAATAACAAATGAATTTGTTTCTGTCAAGGCAATGACAACGGATTGCGGTTGAATTAACATGAGTGCTGTTTGCTGCTCTACACCAACTGCAACGAGTTCCTTGTAGGGTGCATGTAATTATAGGACACAAATGACAGTGGAGGGATGCAATGAGTGAGAAGATGCAATGGTACAGATGGCTGTTAAGGGTGAGCTGGGGGACGAAGCAAGTCTCAGCCTGACAAACGAATCCTATTTCTATTGAAGCCCAGTGGAGTTTGCCTCCCAAAGACATTAATGAGATTGAGATTCTGCTGTTAGCCCCCACAATTCCATCCATCCCTGGAAAAGTCATAGTCTTCTCATTATGACTTGGTAGTACAAAAAGACCCTTAGAGGTCAGTCCTGTGATGATGTCTCTGTACCTCTGCATCTCTCCAGGGAAAAACAGATCAAGAGGGAAAGGATTTTTCTATGGTGTTCATGCATGATGCTAGAAAAATGTGCATGGGTGTCCTATAGTGCATATAGGACTCTCAAGTTTCTAAAAACTCTTTCTCTTCTGGGTACGTTAGTGTTCAGAAACTTGTGTTACATCTCTGCTTCTGTTGGCGTGTTGAGCCATGGCTCCCAGCTCCTTGTTCTCAGTCTGTGTTGTGTATCTTGAGGTGCCGTGCAGGGTGTGAAGTGGCAGGTTAAATGAGGTGGGAAAAAGGAATAGGGGAGAGCAATAGAGGAAGAGGGAAGGTGAGACAGAAATGGGAGAAAACTGTTTATGGCATGAGGAAGCAGAGCCCTGAGGTTGGCTGAAAGCAAAACAAATTCAGATCAGAAGCAAGTATGGGTTTTTGAAACACAGACTGATGAGCCTGGAATTGGTCTGAACATTTCCATTGAAAAATTTCCATCCGAAAATGTTTTCTGAATGCAAAAAATTGCTTTCCTAAAGTTAGACTCACTAGGATGAAATTTCCCATGAGACAAATGAAAGCTTTTTGTCTTAAAGCATTTCTATTTTCCATGAAATTAATTAAAAAAAATCTCAGAGCAAAATAAAATCTTGAAACCCTGAGATGTCTCATTAAATGTATGTTCTGATTTTCAGCTAGTTCTGAATTATGTAATGGAAAAAGTTACCCAGAGCTGGGGAACTTTCCACCATGTGCAGTCTCTACATCTTGCACTTGTAGGCCAGGTGCACCCCAAGCTCTATTTTACATGGGTTTTGAGGCAAAAACCTGGTATCATCTGATGTTAGTAAGTGTGAACCCTGAGTTAAATACTCCTACCTGGCTTTCCCTGAATGGGGGGATTTCATACACTGCTTTCAAATGAGTCTCCTCTTTCAAAGGGCAGGTTTCAGAGCAAGATGCTTTCTGATAGACCATCCTCTGAACTTTCCGGAGATGGTTCCATTTTAGCCTTATATCCTGATAGTAGAAGGTTTCAGCAATTTTTGCCTGCATTTGAAAGAGCAGGAGAAGCCTCAAAAACATTTGATTTCTACAAGTTTCATGAAAACTGGCAGCTGGGAGAGACCCAAACTCAAGTCCACCGAGGAAAAGCAAGGTCAACGATGGTATTATACATTTTGTCTGACAGCAACCAGCTGTCCAACAAACATATGTGCCCCACTTTCTCCAAAAGCAGCCTGGCAATAACAAGACAGCTTACACTTTTCTGGCAGTACAGACAGCACAACGAAGAAAAAATCGGTATGCACAGAGCTGTGCTACCCATGGGACATGGAGGAACAACCCAGCAGTAGATCTGTGTGCATGGGAAGGCAGGTACGTGGATGTGGCTGTCAGCTACTCCTGGCTTATTCTGCTTTTGCCTGGAGGGTGTCCTAAGGAACCTGGGACAGAGCAGGGAGAGTCTGGAAGACAAAATACCCGCATCCTTGGGAAAACAAGCTTCATTACTTCTTCTGGAACAACTTGTTTTATAATAGATTTGTTTTTTCACAACTTATGTAAAGCATTCATTTACCCCTTTGCCTTTGGTGAAGAGGTTCTCTTCTGCTGAATGGGTGGGCCACTGAACATGCAAATGCATGTATCTACCTATACACGCATAGGTCGACCTGCTGGGAGCACAAGTGCTGCATCCTGATTTTTTAACCACCACATTGTCCAGAGAGTCAGAAGTGCTCACGCTGGTTTATTTTTCAGGCATGGCTTTGGAGTATAGTGCTCTATATAGAAGATGGGCTACACAGACAGGGAGGATTTTGGGGGGACCAGGGCCTCATGGTGCTGGGTGGTTTATGCAGTAAATGCCCACACCCCATCT
Organism: Haliaeetus leucocephalus; assembly: GCF_000737465.1. NCBI lineage: Eukaryota > Metazoa > Chordata > Aves > Accipitriformes > Accipitridae > Haliaeetus > Haliaeetus leucocephalus. The sequence continues at coordinate 1,688,770 of NW_010972580.1, read as the reverse complement.
CTCAGAAAGAAAGTGGGAATGTGGAAGAGGGACTGGGAGAGTGGAGACAAATGGGTGTGGATTCATGCCCAGACAAATGGCATGAATCTTATTCTTCCCTCCTGAGCTTGGGAAAGGGCAGGAAAAGTATGAGTTTAAACCATTTTAACACCTTCTTTTGCTGGGCTCTGCCATTCTGATTAGTCCCCAACCATCTCGGTTTGACTTATTTTGCACTTGGGGCTCATGGCTCTCCAAAAGAGGTGGGAGAAGGCAAAGGGCTCCTGTATGGAGCCCTCCAGCCTTGCTCCTGCTGTGCCCTCTGCTCCACCCCACAAACAAGAGGCTGTGAGCAGATGCCATTCCACTTCAACACCCAGGTTACCCTTTTGGTCCCATTACATCCATGGTGGTCAAGTCTTGGACTCCAACCCGAAGTGAGCCGGCAGCTAATTTCCTTGGGTAGAAAACAGGGATGCTGATATCTTGCCCAATGGCATGCACAGGACAGATGGCATGGGTGGGAGCTGCCCTGCACACCTTCTCCCAGGAACCAGACCGCTCTCCATGATATTCATCACCAAAGACAACATGTGGCCGTGCTGAGGAGAACTGGGAGAAGACCCCAAAACCCATACAGGGGTGATGTCGCTTTGTCTCACCAGGATCCACTCCCACCTTAACTCCATGGGCAACAGCTTTTCCCCTCCAACCAACCAGCTCCGAGTCTGCTAATTCCCAGCAGCAGGAGCGAGCCCACGGCCCCGCTGCAGGACTCGGGATGCACGAGCTGACCACAGCTTTGCATCACGCTCCTTGGGGCACGGGTGGGAACGGCCGCCTGCCCAGCCTGAGCCTCCGTAATACGGTGTCGGTACAGCGTTCACACGCCTCCGTTCGGATTAATGATAAAATTGTCGGCTCCTTGGGGCAAGGACTGTCTTCCTAGTTTATGTTTATGATTAAACATTTATTTTTAAAATTGATTAAATATTAAATAAGGGAGGGGATTTGTTTTAGCCTGCCTCAGAGAATGATGTGGGTTGTGATTTTGTGCAGAGACGAGAATATCCAACATTCCTGTTTGGAAGGAATTAAAACCAAACAGATTTTCCTACAAATGTCTTCACTCAAAAAACACTTTGATAGCCTTGCTTACTATATTTGCAAGTCAGGTACACAGTGTACCTGAGCATCCACAGCTATTCCCAGCTCTGCAAACCCCAGATAGCTTCTGCGAGTGCCTGCAGGCTAAACAGCATCCCTAAGTAAAATGTCTGCCTCCCTTCCACTTTGGAATGCTGTTAAATGTGGAAGGGTATTTCTAAGCCTAAGATTACTCCTCCATTTCATGTGCCATTGGCTGTTTGTTGGTACAATTAATTGCAGCATATTTTCCTCCTATGTTTCAAAACAATCTGTAATGGTACCCCTTGCAGGGGGTTAAAGTAAAGCGCAGCTACCACAGGTAAATTCAGGCGGCAAACTATTTCTAGAGATCAAGCAAGGACAGTTTGGTCACCAGGGATAGGGAAATATGTTGCGCATTTATTTTGTTGCAAATCAGGTAGGTACGTATACAGTCCCCGTTTGCAAAGTAATCTCAGAAGCTGGGGAAGAGGTGCAAGTGAATTGTTAACACTGTTATTGTAGCCCTTTTACCTTGTGTGTTCTGGTCCTTCCATGCTTTTTTCTATCAGGAAGAGAAATAAATGTATGTCAGATATATTCTTGTAATCGCATTTGTCTTTCAAAAAAGGCACACACACTTTCATCAAACACAATAAACCCAGAAAACAGCATGCAACTTCTTTGCTAAGAAAACCTTTGGTCTGCCCCTCCTGTAAGCTGTAGGCCCAAGCAGCTCCATCTGCCTGCAGTATTTCATGGTCCCACTTGGAATAATTTCTCTTCGTTTTCTGTCCAGGCACATCCAGCCTTGAGATTTTCCAGCTGTTGGGCATGTGAGCGGGGGTACCCTCAGGCCACATCAATGTGATGTTTTTCAGTCAAAATGTTTGCTCCTGTCTCACTGGATTGTTAAGGATGGTGATGATTCAGTGATGCAGATGATGATTTTTTTTTACCACTTATTACAGCAGTGATACACTAAACCCCAGTCTTACGCATATGATGCTTGCTACTCGTGGGGAAACCCATGTTCCTGAGATGATATCCACCCGGGCAGCCCCGCAGGGGAGGTTTTTGTGTCTTGCTCCTGAGTTGAGAGACAGTTTCCAGTAACTCCATGCTGGGTTCTTCTACCTACTCAACGCAAGCTGAGAGAGGAAGGAAAGGCTGGGGACGGGGAGCCTGCTGTTTGGAGTAATGCTGCTGCTGGTGGGGACTGGGGAGGCTGCTGTCTCTGCTGTAAGTAGGCAAAGAAAGAGGCTCATTTCTTGCAGGCACCAGATTTGTCAGATGTGCCTTTGGTCCTTCGGACCAGCTTGGACTGGGGGTGAAGAGCATGCTGGTGGCTGTGACCTGGGGAGACTTTCTGCCGATGGAAGCAATGTGCAGGTCTTTGGCTGAGTCCAAGGATGAAGAGGAAATGTGTGTTCCTCTGCTCCATGCAGTAAAAGCAAGACACAGCATAGTAGGATCAACATCAAGCTTTTGCTTGAGTTACCACATTTTCCAGAGATGCAGGAATGGATCCCCAGGTGCAGCATCACATGAAGGCACCTTTGGGAACCCAGGCTCTGCTCTTCTGATGCCAGTTCATTTTGGGGTCTCTGCAAACTGTATCACTTTGTGCAGCACAGATGGCCATGGAAAAGCACAAGCAGAAGCATGTCTAATGGTGCCAGCTGATATTCTCCCAACCCTGAGGTCAACTGCCTGCCCTGCTGTCTGCGTGATCTTGACTCCAAGAAAGGATTTGAATTCGAGGGAGTGAGCGACATTTGTATGAGCCTTCATTGCTGGAAATAATGCTTAGCTCTATTCTTTGCCTGTATTTTTCATGCCAGACTATCATAAAAAAATACTTCCATGCTGAATTTCATAGCTTTTCTCCCTCCTTTACTAGTAACACAGAATTATCTTCATGTTTCTTTAAAATTCTGAGGTTTAGTGAGTAGATAAACTACTCTTTTTAAAAACCCAGCTCCAACTGTGAAGCAAATATTCCTTCCCTCTCACAGAACCATTCCTTTGACTTGTTATTTTGAGCTCCATCATGGTTGTTGCCATGCAATGGCAACTTTGTGGAAAAGGAGGTTAAGTGCTTAGGTTAAAACAGGTTCAAGCATAATCCAGAGTGCCCTTGGCAAAGACAGAAGTGTTTTAGTGGGTCTCATTCATCATTGCCTGACTGCTTAAAGTGGTGAAGTGGCTCATTATTGTTTTTACATGCCTTTATCAGAGCTACAAAAGAGCCAAAGAGAAAAGTACCACTGTTTTCCTTCCTTAACTCACACTCAATGGGAAACAATAATGTTTAAGACCTTAGAGTGCAATGTATAAGGTTTCCTCTTCAGAAACCAAATTCCCCTGCATGAGCCATGTGGAGCAGCTTTGGGCTCAGCTCCAGAGAGCAGCTTTCTGTTGGTTTGTGGAGTTACGTCTACGACAGCGTTTTGGAGCTCTGAGCAGGGAGCTGCTATTGCCAGCGGGTATTGCCAGACCTGCCTTCATGAAACCATCGTCTGCCCCCAAGCCAGCTGGTGGCTTTTCTTCTCATTGATCCTGCCAAAGCTTTGTCCTCCCTGTGGGTTAGATAAGCCTTCGGCAGGGGCTGTGGACTCTGCAATGGAGGGAAAGATTGCACCACCACAGAGCATTAAAAAAAAAATATTTTGAAGATCACAGATCTCAAACATCACTGAGAAAAGACCTTCTTAGTGCTCCATCTTTGCCTATTTGTTTCGCACATGCCAATCCCACCTTATACATGCAGTGGCTCGGAGTAGTCCATATCTAAGAATTTTTGTGCAGATATGTAAACTCTCTGAATGATAAGGCAGAGGTCCTGACTAGGTTGTTGTTTTTTTTAATTAAGTGGCTGCTTTAACTTTATGTACCTTGCCAAGGATCTTTACAAAGCTATTTCTTATGGAGATCAGGATACGTTAATGCCACTGGAGAAAGCAGTGGTAAATGCTAGTGCAGAGTGAATGGTTAGTCTCATGTGTTCAAAAGCAGTTGAACCCAAACTGGAACAGGTACAGAGGGACACTACAAGGAGGATTAAGGAAAAGAGGCACCTGTTCTAGGAGGGAAGATTATGAGAATTTAGCTTGTTTAAGTTAGCAAGGCAAAGGCTGTGTGAAGGGCTGTGATTACTCTGTAGAAAATATGTCAAGGGGATAAGCAGTGAGAGGGAAATGGAGCTATTTCAGCGAAATGATGATGCTGGCTTTGGAGCAAATGGTATAAATTGGTCATAGATAACTTTATGCTGGAAGTTGGACAGGGTTTTTTTTAATGCTTGAAGGAACGAAATCCTGAAGGAACTGCTTGGTGGGAATAATGGGGATAAAAAGCCTAGCAGGTTTTAAAACAGGATCATCCCTTGTGGATGGGATTGTACGATGTGGTTGCCAGTAACAGAAGGCTGCGTTCAAGGACCTCTCCAATCTGATGCACACCAAAATTTTCCTTTGCTAAAGGAATGGATTGGGTGTACACCTGGGTCGTGGGTGTTAGGCACATCCAATCTGGGTTTAGCAAGGTGGCGGCGTGCCTGGAAAACCTGGGAAAACATAGCCATGTCCTGGAAAGCTCTTTCCCCTCACTTCTAGGAGACACATAGTGTGAATTCTATGTTCCTTGATTATGGGAAGATTTTAACACCCAGCTTGTCAGATCTGGAAATTTGATTAACTCAGACCCTGTCTATGTCTGAATGCAGATGTTAATATTTAGTCCATCAGGGTGCAAGTCCTTTGGGTGCTTAACCCTGCCCAGTGCTGTGTGAAGATCCCATGCGGAGGCTGAAGCAGCTTCTGTGCTGTTCGTGTTGCTTGCTACGAGCATCTACCCAAAACATGAGTGCAAGTCCCTTGAACTGCAGAAAATCTCTGGTGTGACAATCTGTCAAACTTACATGTTAATGGCAAGTTGAGGACATCCCTGAGTATTATTCAGTGTTTTCACCTTCAAGGGGTGGTAAGAACATCCTGGGGGTTTTGCTAATGGCCAATCGGACTGAAATCAAGGCACTAAATGTGGTAGGATTTTTGTTTATCATCGGTATTGATATAGTATCTGTGAGCCCCTGGAATGCTGTTGTATTAGATGTTGTACAAAAATGGATCAGAAAGATGATCTGTCCTCTCTATTGCTTAAAAATAATTTAATGTTCTCTCTGATTTAAGGGGTCTCTGAGTGGCAAGGGAGAAAAAGAGGGAAAAGCATTGGCTAGATTGATTCCGAACAATAGCTTGCCAGTACTCATAATAGAACAGATTGAGAAATGCAAACCTTACCTGGAAAGACAATAATACACTCGCTCTGCAGAAATGAGTTAGTCGGTCTTGATTTTATCCACCTAGGAACTCTGACTATTGTCTCATGAAACAGAGCACCTGGCCTATTATCCCATAAATAAGCAAGAGCAAACTCATAGTGTTTTCATTACAAAGCATGGCTTCCCTGCAGGGCTGCCACACGCGCTGGAATGTACTGCAGAAGAGGAAGGAAATTTGGAAGTTTGCCCTCAGGTTTCCTAGAGAGACAAGGCTGTGGTAGCAGTTAGAGAAATATTCACTCTGCCTACCGGGGTTTCCGTCCTATGGCTAAAAAAAAAGCGTTCGTTGTTGCTATTAATTAGAGCTGTATGGAAACACTCATAGGCAAACCTGGAGCCATGTCAAACATGCCTTGCAGGGTTGTGTTATAGGCTGAAATTGCAAATTAACTCCCTTGGAAGATGCTCTATGATGCCTGAAGGGATTGAGTGAGAAAGCCGGAGATCTAGCATCAAGTGATGCAGGAATGTATTTAGGACAAACCAAGGTCCAGATGTGGATTAATTAAGACTCACTTGCTGTTGAATTAGGGGTTATTATCTAACAAATTTGGGACTGGCATCCCAGCCTTGTGCTGAATGTGTAGTTCAACCTCATTTCTTCTTGATCTTAGTGCCAGCACTGGGATTTTCCTCTGAGTCCATTTTGTTGCCTTTTGAATCCTAAATTTTGTGCTCGAAAGCTCCACTCAGAGTGAGGACAGCAGTGACCCTGCTAACACCACTTTGTGCTGCAGTCAGAGCTAGTACTATTGAAACCCTTTGATGCTTTGCTAGATTCACCTATGGCCCATCTCCAGGGGGATTACCCCGATGTAAAGGAGAACCACAGATCAGGCTGGCTAGATCTTGGCTGGTCCTGCTGCAAAAGGAGGGATGCTCTGCTTAACAAATGCAGCCAGCAAGGAGAGAGACTAAAAAGTAAATCTGTACTGGCTGTTTGGTACAAAGTACAATAAAGCTATTTGAATGAGTGGGGGTGGCTTTGCCGGCGTTCCCTTGGATGTTGAAATTGCCTTTCCTGGTCAGCAGTGAAAGGTTCATGCTGGTGAAAATGCAGCAGGACAGAAGCGTGAAGGATCTGCCCTAGCCAGCAGCTCAGCATCACCCCTGAGATCCGTGTCAGACTGGGATGTGAGAGAGTTTTCCATCTCTCGCTGTTGTGTTCCAGATCATTTGCTTTGACTGTGTGCATATGTTGTCAATTCACCAGCACCTTTACGCAGTCAGTTATAATTCACATTTGCTGTTTTTTAATGAATGTTTGTTCACTGGAGCATTTTCCAGGGAGTGTGCGTGGTGCAGAGCCAGCCCACATTCCAGCAGCCTCCAACACAATCTAAGGCGAAGAATCAAGCTCAGAAACAAATCAAGAATATATTATGTGACACGCGCCGCCTGCGGTGTGAGACGGAGGGGGACTCTGTGAACGGGAGTCTTGCAAGAAAGTCCTAGCAGCCAATGCAGATTGAATACTTCTTGCCAAAGCAGTGGAAAATCCCAGGGATAATCATGGCCCCGCTGAAATTCCCTTAAAAACCATAGATAGTCTCAGTCACTGCCACACTGAAGCACCTCACCGTCTTCTGTTCCCACCACAAGGTTTGTTATCTGCATTGCTATTCCCACCATCCAGATGGAGAACAGAAGCAAACAAGGGTCTATTGTTTGCATGGTGATGAGTGGCCTTTGAGAAACATCCCAGGAGCCCCAGATCTTCAGGAGGGCATTGAGAGACAGAAAGGGTATAGGCAGAGCCAGGACTGAATGTGATTATTCTAAAGATCCAGGACTCATGCAGAAAAGGGAATGCATGGGCTATGTGAATACTTCAGAGAGTGTTGGGAGCCCAATCCACTTTGTTGATAGAGAGAGCAATGCAAATTCATAATTACTGTAGATAAACATGTTCGAGTTAATTACTTCTCCCATTTGATGGCTGTGCAAATGATGCAATGACTAATAGAGACTGTTTTCCTTTCTTCTTTGCTGTGAAAGCCAAGGCTACAGCATGTGTTTGGGAAGGACGTGCAAAGAAAGCCAAGGAGCAGACAGAAGAGTGGCCGCCAAAGTTGAGCAGCTCTGAATCCTGCAGGGGACATGAGCCTGTGACTGGGAAACTGGACTCGGATTTCAGAAGCTTTTACTTCTATCTCTTTGCCTCAAATGCAGCTGCTGCTTGGACAAAATCAGTCTGGCTTTAAAGTAGGTCAGGCTCTGTAGAACTGAAGTCATCTCGGGCTGCTCTGTAGAAGAAGAAATACATGTCAGTGTGACACCACTGTGTACAGTGGCTTTTAATGGAGTTGCTCTCCATTTACTGATCTGTGTGATTCAGACAGTGGCTGTAACACAGAAGAAATGCTGCATCCAGCTGGGACAACCCATGGATCACAAACCCCACCTGAAGGGATGGACTCAAGCAGAGAGGAGGACAGCACAAGAGAAACATGGGAGTGGAAGTTCAAATTCCCAAGCTGCTTCCAAAAAAATGGACTTGGAGAAGCACCAGGGTCCTGAGCACCTTTTTAGCAGATTTGGGGTCCCCAAAACCTGGTTATCCACTCAGACTTTAGTCTCTCATTAAATAATCCCAGATTTTTTTGGATAGTCTGTCAGCAGTTCAGTCTGGACTACTTTAATAGCATGAAGGCATCCTGGATACTCCTTCCAGGTCTCAGACACATAATTAGCAGTTTAGGGTTCTGAACAGCTTGTTAGCTTTCTGGGGATCAGAAAGGCGATACCAATGAATCATGATTTCAGGCACCTGCTCAGCAGCTGTGAGTTTTGGATCTCCCCTGTTAGCAGTCCCAGGGACTTTCAAACCTGTTTTCAGGGAAGCGTTTCCATTAGCCTGAAGAGAAATTCACGTTTTGTCTCCTGTCATTCCCCAGCAGCCAAATCCTTCTGCTTCATTTTCCTGGGAGGCAGCAGTCCCAGGCACCGTGACTGCTGAGCTGCAATTTGCCCTGTTTGCTATGTGCTCTAAAATCTGCGTTTAGTTTAACACATTAAGCCAATCTGTTTCCCAAACCCAGCTGCAACTACAACCCTCCGGGGGAGCTTGGCAGCGCTGCCAATCTGACACCGCTCGCCAGCAGCGCTCGGGTACGCAGGTTTTTTGGGAAGGCAGTGAAGAGGAGCGGAGAGGAGGAGGAGGAAGATGTAAAAGCAGATCAGCACAGCACCTCTGAGCGACTTTGCCTTCTCCCAGAGCCGCCCACCATTCAACAGGAACACAAAAGAGAATAGAAAAATAATATTTGCTGACTCTCTGAGGAACGCAAGGCTGAAGCAAACTCTGTGTGAGGGATCTATGCATTATTTATGGCTCTCTGTGCTGTACGCTATCCCCCACTGGATGAGCAAGTTTTCTTGTTCAGAGAGATGCTTTTAACAGACAGTTTAAACTCCAATCCCTCTTTTCTCCACTGAGCTGAGACTGTAGGACACAAAGGCTTAGCTGCGGTCCCTTCATCTCCCCAGGTGAGAGCAACCAGAAGGATTTGTCAGAGCAGCCATGCGTGGGATGAGGACCCACGACCCCGGAGAGCACATCTTCCCTGGGTAGGGTTTGCTGTCGGTGCCCTCGCCAGCTCGATTTGAGCCAGCAGAGCTCTGCTGAGCCAGGCAACAATTAGCCCTGTATTCTCCCTGTCTAGACAGGCCTTGGAAATGGTGCTTCTGAGTCGAGATCTTCCAGCTGGGGTAGGTGCTTTTCACAGCCTCGCCTGATGGCTTCCCTTGGAAATGCTGCTGCTTCATGATGGGTTCCTGTCCTGCTAAACCAGAGCCCAGTCAAACCTGCTTTGCAAAGTGTGCTGGGACCAATTCATATTGTTTTGCTCCATGATGCATGTAAAATAAATCAGAATAAAAATCAGAGCAACATGAAGGTAACGTTGATGTGGGCTCGTTTGCATTTTACTTCTTTATTACCATAAAATATGAAACTATATTATAACATGATAGGTTTCTATACTGTGTTATACTAGGCTTCATAAATTATAAAGAGTTTATATTAAATATGATCTTAAATAGGTTTCTATGCACATATATTAAGTGGATATTTAGTATAAATTAGGTGGTTTTGTTATTATAAAATGCCATCAATATTTCAGTACAGCAACAAGTTAAAAATAAAAGGGATTAAAGTGATAAGTTGGAACTGTTTTACCTATGTAAAATAAAATACTTCAGCATTTCTGAAACTAAACAAGAAAGTCCAAGTGATTAATTTAGACTTTTGTCCTGAAGTGGATTTCACTGCATCACATTGACACTTTGCTGTGAAATGTTAACAATGAGATGAGACCACATTTTCCCCTCAAGTGTTTGCTGGTCGTTTCCCCACTCTGCACCTGCCCCATCCCAGCCTGGAGAAGAGCAGCCTTCAAGCCAGGGCCACGTGGGCTCCGGGAGGCTGGTGGGAAAGCAGGAGCCACCAGAGCAAGGTTTTGAGTCTTTGCAGAGGAAAATGTTCAGCACCTTGGGAAAAATGGCCACGTGTGGGATTATTCCTCTGCCTCCTCTAGCATGGTCTTATCTCTTGGACTTTCTGTGCTATTGACATTCCCCAGGCAGCAGCTGGAGAGCAGCGGGGGGGTGTGTAAGCATGCATGTGTGTGCACTTGTGTATGCACATGTAGGTAGAGAAGGGCTCTCCATGAGTACAGACATCCAAAAGACCCTCCAGTAGCTGGTAGCCACTTGAGCTTCCTGATACAGAGCCACTGCGGGCACACACACAGTGGAAAAACATGCCATAAAATACACAAACATACATATAGACCCTGTGGTATTAGTGACTAATGCCTTCTTTGTTGGTATAAACCACTCAGAGTGACAGCCTGGGACAGGAAGAATTTATTTTGCTTAGCTTTGTCTCTTGATGTTTGATTTCAGAAGAGCTGAGGGATTTTGCTGAACTTCGGAGACCCTGAGTAAATGGAGCAGAGAGAAACTCGGGGAGGCAGGCAGCTATTTTGCCTCCCTAGAAAAACCTCCACGAGGCTCATCTGGCCTGATTCAGCTATAGCAAAACTCTCTGAAGCAGCTCTGGGTTGAGCTGTGGTCGCAAACACCACAGCAATGAGGGCTGCCTCTGCCAGCTGAAGGTGAGAGCCATATGGAAAAACCCTCTGCAATCTGCTCTGCTGTCCCTGGTGTCTGCGGGGCTCCTGCTGATGTCTCTGTTTATCGGGCAAGACACGGCCCCAGGAGAAGCCTAAGGAAAAATTAGTAACAAAGCAAGGAGTGTGAAGTGTTGAGAGGCACCAGGCACCTCTCTGTGCCGTGATGGCTTCCAGCAGGAGGAAGAAGAGGGTTGTTTAAGGAGCCATGAAGATTTTCCTAGCCAGATCATGACTGGTTTGGGCTCAGACAGCCCAAAAGGTCTTCCAAATATGTCCTTCAAGGGAGGCAGTAAAAAGGCCCTACAGACCCCTCCAGTTTTTTTGCTCCTGGTGCCCACCTCCTGGGCTAGAAATTGTGATGGTTTCATGAAGGAGGGATGTGGGCTGCAGCAGGGACTCATGCTGCCCACGGATCCCTGCTCTCCCAAGCCCTGCTGGGAGAGCAGGCAGTGCCTGGGGCTCTTTTCTCCTCCAGCGTCCATGCTCTGGGCTCAGGGACTGGGATGTCCCAAAGTTTCACAGCCTATACAGGACAGATGCCCAAAGCTACAGGAGGAGTGAGGGGGGAGCAAAGCAGGAGCTCTGCGGTGGGAGTCTTACACTCCCACAGGTGCGTCCGTGCTGTAAAAGCAGTCGAAAGCATCAGTAGCTGTGGTGGGTCAGCATCACTTCTTCTCATCCCCTCCCTTGCATGGAGGAGGGGACATCCTGCATTCTCCCCCTCTTTTAATTTGCCCTGAGCAGTTCTGAAAACCCAGCAGGGAGCTGCAGAGAAGAGAAGTTTCCTGGAGAGTAGCAGGATGCAACCACCCATTAACATCAAAGCCACTCTGTAAACTGTTCCCTGAACTGGTAAATAAGCACAGAAAGCAGCTGGGAGCTGGTTCCACAGTGGACAACATTCTCCTTCTCCTCCCCTGTTCCGTGCCACAGCCTGGGAGCAGGAAAAAACTTACATCTTGTGTTGAAATGACTGGGGATCTCCAGGTTCTCCCGCTACAATTTATTGCTGCTTATTATCAGGCTGGTGGGGGAAATCTGCAAAAACAGCCAGCTCCATCCAAAGACTATGGAGTGTCGATGCCTTTGTGCATATTCCCCAAATCTCACTCTTTCACCAGCTTTGTGAGTTAGCCTTACAAGTCCATTACCATCCACAAAGCTCAGTTCTTTACATTCAAGAATAGCATTTCTGAAGTTGTTCTTTAAAGGCAGGTGTTTTCTAGAAAAGATTTTTAGACCTTTTTTAGAAGCTGAGGTGCTTTCATGAGAGGAGCCAGCTAAGCATTGCTAGACATTCTTTTAGCTCTTGCAAAGTTAAATATCAAATAGCTTCTCTCTTACAATCTTGCATATTAAAAAAAATGAAAAAAAACCCTATTTTAAGTAAGCTTCAGCTAATTTTGAAGAGTAACTTGCCATGAGATATAGCATTGTGTTTCCCAGCTCACAGATGCAAAGACACAGCGAGTTGCTTTCCCATAAAACAGATGCACGTGAGCTTGATTCTCTTTCAGGTCATATACCTGTGCAGGAAATGAGCTTTTTTTCCCCAAGTGCAGTTTTCAGCTGAACAGATCCTAATTCCAGCTGGACGTGCATACAGGCTGGGTGACCGTGCTCCTGGATGGAAGACACTGTTGAGAGGTGGCAAGGCTCGGGAGCCTTTTAGTGCCTGGGATGTCTCGTACTTTTGGGCAGCGGTTCTCTCTGCAATCGCATACACACATGGTGCAAGGAGGACCTGTGAATGCTCTTGAAGGTGCCCAGGCAGAAAGCCCAAGCAAGAACACCCACAAAGTTAAGAGCAATTGCCAAAAGCTTCCTTTTTCTTGTACGCCACACCATTCCTCCTGCCCACAGACCGATTCTCACAGTTGGGTTCATCTGGTGGTTACATGCGACGCGGTGTTGCTTACATCCAGGCTCCGCTCTTGGCTCCTCTAGTGACAAGCTTTTGTGAAAGCAGATAAGCCAGCATGAGAAGCAATTTTGGGCCAGGAGGTCTGAGTCTGCTTCAAGGAAGTGCTTGATTTCTGACCTCCTCACTTTAAAGTGGAGGTTCCCCAAATGGAAGGGGAAACTCTGAATCTTTCTTGTCATTATTAAAATAGGATTAATGTGAACGTGAATTCTTAATCAGTGAACCATAAACCTCCCTCCTCCCCAAGGGCTGATTTGTCTTCTTTTAATCAGTGGGGAAAGTATGAAAGAGAGAAGAGATTTCTTTTGGCTCTGCAACCCATCTGTGATAGAGCAAACTGTCCCCTGAATCCCAGCCTGATGGTTTAACCACTGCAAAAGCCCCTGGTTACGAGCTACCATGGGGGTGTGCAACTAAAGAAACCACCGTGCCTTCAATGCAGAGATAAACACCTGGCTGAGCTGCGTATACTGGCATATATGAGGGGGGCAGGTAGGTGTCAGAGCTCGGTCCAAGCACCCAGAAGACTTCTCTCCTGAACCGCTGTAGTACCCCTGTGGTTTTGGAGCCATGGAGGAATTCATTTTCCCGAGTGCACTCGTTAAGGGCTCCGTGGCACTGTAATGAAAAGCCCTGCAGATTTGTCAGCGTGGCCCTGGGAAGACACCTTGTAGGAAAACACTATTTTTCCTCTCCCTTCAAGGATCTCACGCTTTTTATTCCACCCATATCCACACAAGGCAAGGGTCGGACTTGTGATGAAGAAGAAACACCTTCCTCAGCCCTTCCAGGAGGCTTTCATCAAAAAAGATGCACTGTAAATAACCCTTGTTTCTACTCGCAGCTGTGGGTTTTACGTTCTGGGCTGAAGAGATAAACTAACTCCCTACTCCCAACAGAGAGCGTTTGTAGCATTTATTTCCAATCCTCCCCCCCCCCACACCCACCTTGGCATGACAAATAAGAGATTGTAATTCTCTGGGAGGCATGCTTTATGGGAAGCAATGCATTTTCCTGTCCAGGCAGCTAAATATTATGTAGCTCGGCAGTTGATACGAGGTTTGGGCAGTATATTCTCTGGCAGACTTGCCACGATTTTCCGATTCACTGAGCTAATACGGGATGATTAAGAGAAGTCTTCCTTACTGGCTGCTACTGTAATTTTTCCCCTGCACCACGTAATTGTTTCCCAATTTACTTTTGCACAAATGGGGCTCTTTCTCCCTTCTCCATATAGGTGTAGGGTTTAAATTTTCTCTCTTGTGCACCTATGGTGACCATGTCCCATGGAGAAGGTTCAGGGAGCACGTTTGTGTGTGTGTCTCAGTCCTGTTTAAGTTCACTGTTCTCAGAGCTGGGAAACCTGGAGAATACAGTCTACTTCTGCTGTGACCTGTAACTCTTCTAAGCCATTTCTGCATATAAGCACAGACTGTGCAGGAGAGGAGGATATGCTGCAGATGACCCCCAGTATCTGAGACATAATTCGTACTTGTACTGAGGACAGTTAGCCTTGTACTGAGGTTAGTCAGCTACCAAGTGGTGATCTGTGTTGCCCACACTACACTGTTCTGTTTAAAATATACCCAGGTCCCATCAGCCCTTGGGCTCTGTAATTGTTAACACTCTTTCAGCAGGATTTATTGGCATGTTTGGCTCTTTCTGTGTCCTCATGCAATCTCTGATGCTGATACTGGCATTTAACTAGCTAATATCCTTGTCTTGACTTAATTTGGATGCTGTCCTGCAGTTAACAGGTTATAATACAGCTATTTTGCAGTGCAGATACAGTCCTGTCCTTCACCCTGGGAAATTACATATGCCAGCTCCTACAGACATTGCGTAACAGCCCATCTCAAAATATATTGATGCTTGCTCTGCTCTTCATGATCGTCTTCACGCTCCCTTGTTGGTGGTACTGGTGTCACTGACCCAGCATGAGCTGGTTACAGTTTTGCTTCTAGTCTCAGCAGGGCATAGGGAACATAACAGAAGTGTAAGCATGTCAAAGAACAAGGAATCTGTTAACAGGAGGGTTTTTTGCTCATGGGAGAGAAAGCATTAAAGATAGAGATATTGTACTGAGTTCCAGAAAAGTTAAGATTAACAAGGCTACTTCCTGCTCTTATTTTGGAGCACAATGTAGGTGCATCATGTAGGAGAATCAGGTACCTTGATTCTCCTGTGTTTTTTATTCACTCGCTGAATTTACTAGGGGATGCAGAGTGCAAGTAACTGAAGGGCAGGCTATGCACACACTGTAAATTGATGTGGTAGCACAGGTCTAGGTATAAATTCCCTCCTGTACTACAGGATGGGATAATATTCAACACCAGAGGTAATGGCAGCTACATAACAATTGAGATACAGAACACCATAATATTACCAATGTAGTCTTGATGACTATCACTATCGCATTATCCTCTTCATTTGTATTTTATGACCGTGCTTGTGTTTATGTTATTTCTGCTATGTGATGAGAACACTGGTTAGAAAAGAGAGGAGGAAGAAACAGGCGTTATCACTGGCCTAGGGACAAGCGTAGGACATCCCTTGTGATCGTGCGAGGGTAAAGGCAAAGGCAGACCAAGGCAAAGCATTTCAAATAGGGATACAAGAATATTAATGCACTTGTACATGGAGAAATTCAGGTCACACAAACAAGAAATCATAGAAGAAATGGATTTCTTTTGACCTTCCTTAGGTTGCCTGTTCCTCTGGCAATACCCAGAATACACTGTCCTGGCAGTAGCAGTACATCTTTAGCAATGGCAACACAAGACCAGTGAGCAAAATGACCATTTTCCTGGTAGGGCTTGTTTGCCCATGAATGAATGATTATTGGCCCAGCAGATCCTCTGCACACAGCTGGTTGCTGCTGGGACAAACTGGCCAAAGCCAAAGGTGGTGGGAGGGAAGCATAATCTTAAATAGGAAAGTTAGGAGAGCCCTTAAGCATATAAATCACTTGCAACTGTGTCCCAACAAAGCTAGTGGGATGAAAGCTGGGACAGCTACTAACGGATCATGTTATACAGATGCCCCTGCTGCTCACCACACTTTGGAAGGGACCCAAAGTTCAAGAAGAGAGTAATCCCAGCAGAGTGTGGGCAGTGAGGGAAGATGGACAAAGCGTTCAGCGTTGCTGCGGGAGCAACAGGAGCCTGTCTGGGGGGCTTTTGGGGGTGCTTACAAGTAATTTCTGCCTGGGGCTGCTCCGTGCTGGGTGGGACCTCAGGTGATGGATGGCACCTAATGCAGGCCCAGAGGTGACAGCGCTTAAGGGACCTCGAGCAGGGCGCTGGCAGCTCTTCCATGCAACGAGTGGCCATGACAGCCTGTTATCCAGTGATTTTACTTCAAGGCCTTAGCTAATAGAAGAGCAATATATCTGTGCTATATTCTGTCCTTGCAAATATAGGGTCACCTGCCCCTGTTATAAGCATGAGAGTGGAGACAAGGTCTCTTAAGTCCAGGCCTTAAATCTAGATAGAAAGCGAAGTGTATCCCTGGTTGTCCCATGAGACGCCCTGGCCTTTCAGTAGTAATTTAGTTGTAGGCTGTTTCATGTACTTGGCTCTGGGGATGCAAATTGCACCTGTTCATTGAATTTGTAGCTCTACCTCCCTGCTAGCCCCCAGATAGGATCATCACTTATCATTATTTATTGGTGTGCAGCATCCTTCTCATCTCCAAAGGCATTTCACCAGCTAGACAGACTGTGGCTCTGTAATCAAAGCAAGTTTGTGATGGGAGATGAAGGTTGAGTTGGAGCTGCAGGCACCACGGAGGAAAGCTCAGTGTATTTGTTCCACATTTACAGTTAATATTCCCACAGCACAATGCCACAGGCCTTTAATTCCTGAATATAGCCAAGTCTTTCGTTTTGCATTCCACAAAAAGGGTGGTGTGGTATTTTTGCCCCATTTCAGGGTTATACCTTGAAAGATGACACAGGTGGCACATAGTAAGCCAGTGCAAAGGAATCTGTTACACTAAAAAAAAGGAATGGGTTTTCCAATGCACAGAGAACATACCTCTAGAATAAAGAGAATTGCTGCATTTTTGCCAGTATCCTGACTGCAGAGCTAAGCAGCTCATTTCTGTCAACTAGAAGCCATGAGAAAACAGAGGGAGGAAAACAAAAAGAGACGACAAACCACTATTGTAGGTTTAAAAAAAAAAGAGGGAGGAAAAGTGACTTCTGTCCTTGGTGTCGTGCCATGTTAGCAGTATCATAGCTCTAACAGGATTCAGGAAGGTATAAGATAAAGATAGCAGAAGAAATGAATCCCAGTCAAGACAGGCTGCGGTCATTAAGGGAATTTTAACCTAGCCTGAAGCTATGTACTGCAAACGTCTTAAAATGTAACCTCTCTGTGACCTTGAAAAAGATTTTTCCCTGTTTGAAAATAAAATTCTGAAGGGGAGAAAGGAGAAAATTGATAGAATAAGCACTCCAGACTTTAAACACAGACATTATTTAACAGAGCCTACATAAAGCTTTCTCAATCCCTCATCCACTTTCTCATGAAAAACCTTACCTATTGTTTCATCTTATTTGCATTTGGGAGAGTGGCTGACAGGCGATTAGGGCACTAGATTAAGCACCAAGGTTTGCAATCCTTGGTACCGGCAAAATGAAACAAAGGCCCAGGATTAGGAGCTGTGCTATTACCTGACTTAGTAATGCAGATCCATACACTGCATTTCTTGCCAACACCTCAAAGCTAAAAATAGAAACGTTTCTTTCACAGTAGGCATGCAGGAAGAATCTGAGTCCGGGGAGTGGGGACATTATGAAGTTTCATGGGAAAATCTCTCATTTGGTTAGTTGTACATGCCCAACCAGCATCAATGACAGAAGCAAAGAGCAGCATCAGCTACTTCAGAGCATTATGAAGAAGAGAGTTGGCCCAGAGCCCACAGATATTGCGTGCAAGATCTGCGAGGACAAACTGAACCTCAGAGGTGCTCCTGTCTGGAGCAAAATGTTAGGCAGGAAGCACGTGGCCTCTGGACCCCATGGGGAAAGAAACACTTTAGCTACCACCTCCATCCCTTCTGATTCACCCGAGTGACATGAAGTGCCCTGCCAGAGGAGTTGTGCCACACCATTTTGATTGCAGTTAAAATCTGAGGGAGGGTCCCTGTAGTGTCACAGGTTGGGGAGCTTCATGGTGGTCATACCTGGTGCAGCTGGGTGGGCCAGAGCCATCTTCTGTCAGTTCTGGTGACCGGTCATTGAGACCACTGTCTGTAGAATGAGCACAAGAAGATACTAAAATCACTCACCCATGTCACTAGCTATGACCGGATTTTGGCTTAGGGTAAGTACCTGACAAGCTTGCCCAAAGAAAGGTTGGCTGGGGAGGGCAAAGGGATTTATACCTATCATGATTACTAAAGGGAAGGTGACAAACATGCCACACTTCAGCCAACTTTTATACCTTATTCCATGACCAATCCATTCTGCTGGGTCAATTCACGCACTTCCAGCTCTTTAGCCTGGGACCCATCTGACTTGCCACCAATGCCATGCTTCCAGGTGAGGTGATGGATGGGCCATTATGTTCTTGAGACAAGACTCTGCTCTCAGCAATAATAGCTCCTGGTATTTTGACTGCCTTCCCACCTCCTCCATCTCACTGTCCACAGCCATATCAACATCTGGATTACTTGATCCCCAGCAGAGAAGGATGCCTCAGGGCTCTGGGCACATTTGGGAGTCTTTCACCCTCTTTGGGACCTCTGCCACATAATGACAAACTGGATGATGTCAGCAGCCTGCCGGGAAGAACAGGAAGGCAGCTTCACATCCTCTGAAGCTAATGAGCTATAGAAAAATGAAGACACCTTTTCAGCCTTGTTTCAATAGGCCACAAACACTGATCATGGCTGATGATCCAAGAGAGTTCGTAGTGCTCTCCTCCTCTCTGATATCATAGTCACCACAAGCGCGGGCAGTGGGAACGTTTCAAGGGGTGTCACAACAGGTCTTTCTCAGCCTTGTTGAAGTAACTGCAACAGTGGAGGCAATAACCCTCTGCCTCAGAGATGGCTGGCAGGCTCTACTCTGAGCTTTGTTGGTAGGACTTCTCATTGAAGTAACACTGGTTTGGATTGTTCTTGACATAGTACACACTGTTACAGCTTCACTATCTTGTCGTGTTCATTTGGGGCAAATAATTGATTGGGAATAAGTTTTACCCCTTTTGGGTTTACGATAGGATAGTTCTCTTCTTTCTGCATGTGTGTTGGTGAGAAGTCACCTCTCCTCGATTACATTTGTAAGCAGCGCGATCATGGTGAAATGCCTATTTACAGCCAGACTTACTCTTTTTTAACAGGTCCATGCAGAGCAGCTTTTGCTTCTGGCAGGAACAGCCAAACACCCCCTCAGCAAATGCTAGAGCCAGTAGGCAGCCAACCTCTCCACTTCCTTCTGAAGGTTCAGCTATTCTGCAGCTTGAGGTCCATAAGTGAGGTCCTGACGCCCACTGAGGAGGTGAAAGGCAGAGTGCGTGCGGTAACGTATATCCTAGGAGGAGTTAAGTCTTGATGTGTTTGACATTCTCTCGATGACGCGTCTCAGGGACGCGGTTGCAGTCTGTCCTTGATGTGTTAGACCAGAATGCTGTGGTAGCGTCAAAGCACTAAAAGATCAGCCTGAATCTTTTAAATGTTGTTTGCTCTGGAGGGAAAGGGGGCGGTGAGGTAGAAGAGATAGAAGGGAAGAGTGCAAAAGCTCTTTATGCCAAAGGGAAAGGAGAACATAACCCTTTAACTATGGATACCCCCCCCCAAGCCAGGCAGAACGGGATGTTGGCATGGGAGGAGCAAGGATTATGTCAGTGTCATGTGTTTCCTTTCTCCACAGCTGCTACTGGATGGGAGTAACATGAATCACCAAACACCACAGCTATGTGGTGTGGCCATGCAGGGAGAAGGAGAAGCATTGAACCCGATACTTGTCACCAGCCCAAGCTTGGACCAGCCATCCCAAAGAGGGATGTCACTATGGGTATCTCTACCATAGGCATTGTCCAGGAGGTGCCACCTACTCAGTCGTTGCCCATAAGAAGAGGACAGTGGTTCAGGAGTGACTGCAGGAGGAGGAGAGCACCCACAACACTGAATACCTCATAGTCTTGTGAAGAATCATTTCACAGTCTGTGTTTTAAGGACAGAACGTTAGACCCAATTTTGGATTTCAGACAGCCTTTGGATGTCATCTTTCCCTATTCCCTGAAACAGTTGTCATCTCTAGGTTAAGAGATACCTAAAAAATTACAATGTCAAAAGCAAGACCTACTCCACCAGCTTCTAGAAGACCCAGCCACTGCACAGCAGACTTAAATCTTCATTTGAAAACTTTTCCTAAACACAAGTCCTCAGCATCATTTTTTCTGGCCCACATGGCCTCCAGATTGCAGACACTGAAATACTCCTGAATGCATCCCTCTGTTCCTCATTTCGATGGTTGTCATAGGGTCTCTCGCATTGTTATTGTACACTGGGTTGGTGGTGTCATAGTGTGTGTGCTTCAGGTGTGGTGTGCATAGGAGAAACTGGTCTCCCTTAAGACATCTCCTGTGTTGCTTCCAGGTGGTGATATTTGACTGGTTGCTGCAAGAGTTAACTGACAGTTGCAGGCATATCTGGTTCTTGTTCAGGTTCTCCAGTTCAGACTATCCTCTTACTCTATAGCACCATGTTTCTGTCTGGGTTGAGCACATAGCTTGCAGAATTAGCTAGTAAAGGTGGCTGAAACTCCTCTTTAGAGACGTTAGGGTGCAATCTGCTTTCATTTCTGCTGACACCCCTGAGATATGTGCTAAAAGGGAGCAATTTAGTTTCCCCTGCTTCAATACAGAATGGGCTGGAAATACAGGATATTTATCTAGGTCTTTTGCAAATGATACTTGCTGTGAATGAACACTGATGATAACTGCAGAGGACTTCACTAAAAATTCTCTCTCCTGGATGATGCTTGTGTTTCTCCCCACCACACAAACGGATTTTTCATTGTGAGCAACGAATTGGTTCCCACAGTCTGTTGTTATTTGCAGCACCGCCTGGAAATGGGGAGCATGGTGCCTCTTCAGATCCAGAAGTCTGCCCTTCATGAGTCTTTGGGAACATCCCTCCAACTGCCAGACACAGAACCAAAGGAGGACAGATCTTTGATACCAGGATGGGGGAAAAACCTGAGGATATTTGTCATTACCACCTAATATTTTAGGAAGTTGTGGAAATCAGGAGCGTGGTTCTCTTGTCCCATGATCATCTGGAGGGATTCTGCTGCAGAGGACAGATATTTCCCAACCCTGTTTTTGTCAGTGTGGTATTAAAGGAGATGATGCAGGCTGTAAAGCTCATCACAATCCATCCCAGAAGATACAGATCTCAGAGGGCTGTTTTCCTTCTAGAATTGCTTCTTATGGATTCAACCAGCCAGGCCAATTTTCGCATGGACCCAAGCCAAGGACTACACTTGCTAGAAGGTGCTGCAGAGATTTCGTATTTCCAGAGAAAAGGAGGCATCATCCAAGCACTCTGTGCCTGCTTCTGGAAGAGAAAGATACTGCTCTGCTTTACATCCCAATTATTTTAGGAACTACATAGAACTCATATCAAAAAAGATGTCCTGCCATGGCAGTGGTCTTTGCGTTAGCTGGACCGGATCTGGGAAGTGAGCCAAAGAGCCATAAACTCTTGCTACCAAGTCCTGGTTCCACAGTACTCGCAGCTAGTGCGGTCAGGAGAAGTGAACATCACAAATTGTTATGCTTGGTGGGATGCTGAGCTGTCACTCAGTCATTGAAATGCACTACCCTGATCCCAGTTCCTTGGCAAACTTCCCAGGAAAACAGGTCGGCTGGGTAACAAGGGCCCATTAAGTGGGTTTGCAAGCTGCCCTGCTAAACCAGATTTGTTTGGCAGTTGAAGCATTGCAAAGCTTTGCATGTAACGGGCGGGAGACTTGGAGGGAGGCAGAGGGTCACGTTAGCAGATGGAGGCAAGTGTTAACATCCTGCGGCACCAACAAAAACATGCCCATCTCCTCCTGGGGCAGCTTGCCAGAGACAACATGGGATGGGCAGCCCTAGCAAGGCTCTGGGGAAGGGATTTGCCACTGCTCTCACACGAGACCATATTAACATTGCATAGCAAAAGCTAGCGGTCCTGGGATTCAGAGATTATCACGTGCCAATAGAGAAAACCATATGAGCTATTTGGGCTCTGGAGCTGTCACCCTGCACAGCTTCCATTGGCAAAGCTCCTCTGGTTCCCAAGTACAGCTGGCTCAGAGTTTTCCAGCTCAATTAGTTTTTGTCTGTTTTATTGGGATTTGGGTCTAAACTGCAATGTGGTGTTGTTAGAGAAAAGTCTTCTTTACAAAATAAATTTGAGAGTAGGAACATTCTATTCGCCCTTGGTACAGCAAAACCATGATGGTTTTGGTTTACTGTGAGGTTAAGTGAGCTTTTTCCCTTTTTTTTTTTTTTAACCTCCTTATTTTAAGAAAGCCCCTACTCAGAATAAAGCATCTCAAACCAAAATATTCTATCTCCCTCTCCCCATTTTTTTTTCCTTTTTTAATTTAGTTTGGTTTTACTTTGTTCAAGCTCAGCAAAGTGCAACTAGAAAAGTGCTAGGCTTTTTCAGAGGGGGGTTGGTAAGGTCTTATAAGCCAAATGCAGCAGCTTTCTGCAAGCTCAGGCAGCAAGTCAGCCTGGCCCCGGCTCTCCTGCTCCCCGCTTTGCCAGGGGCTGAAATCCCCTTTCAACCCACACCTGCACTGAGCTGAGTAAAGCAGCAGTTGGATGGCAGGCTGCTGGTTCTAGAGGAAGAGGGGAAAAAAACCTGACCTTTAAAGTACTAATGAATTGAAAAAATAATTTAAAAAATACTTTAGAAATGCACTGAATACATCTCTTACAATTCTAGCATTTCTTCAGTGATTTTCAGTTAATAAAAAGTCCAGCTGAAGGAAGATTTGAAATGAAACAGCACTTCAAATGAAAAATAATCAAAGCTTGTTTTTTCTCAAAGCGCCAGATTGACACAAACACTAAAAAGACTGAAATGTTTATGTTCTCTTTTTTTTCCAATTAACAGCTTGAATTTACAACATGTATTAGTATCAAACTAATTAATTTTTTTTAAACTGGAAAAAATGATTATATCTCCCTTTCTCCAAACTAACCAAGCTTTACCTCCTACTTGTTACAGTCTTATGCTCCTGCCAAAATTCAAGCATAACACAAACTCAGTGTTAACAAGTAATCAAAAGGAAGGAGCAGCCAATATATGCTGTTTGCTCTGATGAAGTGAAACAGTTGCTTTGCACATGAAAGACAGCATTATAAGTAAACTTGAAAAATAACATTTTTTCCACGAGACATGACTCAAAATGGATATTTCACCTAAGGATGTCTCTCCCAGATGCTGTGCAGCACACATGGCACTTGCTGTCACAACACTGCTGTGCTTGCACCCCTGCAATAAACCCCCTTCTCCACCCTCGTTAGCGATGGGTGCTTTGGTGCTACAGAAATTGAGACGTGTTTTGAAAAGCAGCACCCTGCATTCCCCTCATCCTATCCTGAAACAAAAATATTTGTGATGGGGAAGCTAAAGGTCACAGCACTAAAGTGGTGAGATAGAGGGGTGGCATGTGGAAGCCCTTTTGGGCCAGTCCCAGCTGGAGAAATCTGTGCTAGATACAACAGTGAGCATCACACAACTAGTTTAGACTTCTAACTTCTGGATATCTAAAATTAAGCAAGAAACCCCACCCTTAGCTCCTCTGCTCCCATCTGTTTGCTAGAGATAATGTCAATGCTCTATTTTCCAGAGTTGTTGTAAAGATAAATATAGCCTTCAGGTGCATGAGAGAGAACTGTGAAGAGGAATACAATAACGAGTTCTCCTTGTCCACGGGGGATAACATGAGAAATAATGGGTTTAAGATGTAGGAAGAAAGATTGAGGTTAGACATTAAAAAAAACTTCCTAATGAAAAGGAAAATGAAACTCTGCGATAGCTTGCGTGAGAAGTGGAGTCTCCTTCACTTCAGGTTTTAAACAATATGGCAGACAAATGTCTGAAGTGGTTTTGGGGAGAGCTGAGCCTGCCGGGGAGGGGGGGGAGGTTGCCTAGGGGACCTCATGAATCCTCTGGGCTCTGCTTTCATGTTTTTATATGAAAGACTGAGGGACTTAGTAACAGACATCTGGTAAGTCGTAACTAAATCTTGCTTTGAAATAGCTGGGGATGACGTTTCACCCCACTCTTCCTATACCTATTCCCACTCTTTTACTGAAAACCACTTAAAGGCTTCAAAATAAATGGCAGTGCAGAGGAATTGCAGATGCTCCCTCATCCCTGCTCTGAAGGCGTTGTGTCAAGAGAAGGAGAGCGATAGAGAGGAACTGAGCAAAACTGGAGTCAGCACATGTGGGACCTCAGCAAGACGCATGCAAAATGTACTCACAGTCTGGGCATGAAGTGGAGTTCATCATTTGTGTAGCCATGCCCTATCGCTCTGAGTTCATGCTTGCCTGGCGATCACTTTTTCAAAGCTTTTGAAGTCTGAGTTCCTCTGAATTCCTGGGGATTTTGACATTAAATCCCTTCAGAAATAGCAGGTGTCTGAGAAACAGCACAGCCCAGAAGCCGGGATCAGCACAGATGTGGGCATACAGAGCTCCCTGGTCTGACCTGATGGCTCCAAGATGCCCTCAGAGAGACGAAGGCACAGCAGGGAAGGAGTGAAATGCTGAGAGGCATTGACTCGCTGGACCCTGCACAGCCCCCCAGGGCTCTCTGACAGTGCTGGGAGGGCAGCAAGGAGGCTGGGCTTTGAACCTTACACCCTGATGGGGGGAAAAAAGCAGAGAAGTAGCCCTAGAGGCTGCTCACCTGGGGCTTGCTCATCTCCTTGCCAAGCAGCAGTGCCTGCCCTGGCATTTACAAGGAGCTGAGCAAAACTATCACCTTAGTCTAAGTTTCCCAGCACTGAATCCCAACAGGAGAGGGCAGAGACGGGTTTTTTTGTTACACCTACAAATTTCTGGTAACTCTTTAGATCCTCTGGTTCAGCCCAGGGCATGGGCTCAAGCAAAGCTCAGACAAGTAGGTGGGGGGGTGTGTGTGTGGATGCATCTTAGCCTTTTCCCTAGCTTTGCATGAGGAATGGGTTAAAATCAAGAGCAGAAAGGTGTCTTGCTCCTGAAGAAGTGGAGGAGAGAAAGGGTTAACCCACTGCTGCAGAGGCTGCAGCCTGTAGGTACCTGTGCAAAAACATCCAGCAACCTTTTACGTACAATTTGAGCCAGAGAAGCAACACACAGACCACCAGTTCCTGCACAAGCACCCCGCCGCTCCACACACCCGTGGGCATTACAATAGGCACATCTGTATGATAACACACGTCTCCAGGCGAGCAAGGCTTTCTGGAGAGCTCAGAGCTGGCTGTGCCAAATTTCAGCATCTGACTGAAGGGGTTCATCAACTAGAGGCAGCTTGTTTATCAAATGAGGGAGATGTTTCCCCCTCTGGAGATTAATAGGAGCTGCTCTGCCCTGCTAAGGGGTCTATGCTGTCATCCAGATGGCATCCGTGACCAGGAGGTGCTGAGCTACTCCAGGTATAAGCAAGCGATGCCTCTGATGGCTGTTGAGCAGTCCAGCTTTGAAGGAGTTAAATGTTTGATACTGAAATCCTGGGCTGCTGTATTTTATTTCTGTTTCCCTCCAGTGGAAAGCTCTGGAATCATTTATTGGGCATTGACAGAACAGGTTTTTTCCTCCTTAACATGAAAAGATTTGGGAGGTAAGGATTAATCTCGCATATAAGTCACAAGTTTGGCACGAAAGCTATCTAGCGAACTTTGTGCTCAAAGTGCCTTTCTCAGCATTAGTCCTTGAGCTGGAAAGCAGTGCGCAGGCAAGAGTGCCAGTTTTGAGCAAACACAAGGAAATCTCTCTGGGCCTGATCCCTCTTTCTCATTGCAGCAAGAACAGGCAGAGGCAGTGCTGAATTCCCCCGTTTGGTGCATTTGGAAAGCTTGAAAGAGCAAGGACTGTTCAAGGAAATGAAAAGCCTGGTATCTCCGAGTTGTGGGATTCTGGTCTTTGACAAATTTGCTCAGTCATCTTGGTATGAGGGGTCTGCCAGATAAGGAAGTACTCAGAGGATATACAGTCTTTGAAATACTTACCAAAAAACCAGCACAGGCAGGTACCTCCAGGGATGCAGGAAAGAGAAACTGCCTCCGGCTCCATCCTCAAGCTCACCCCTGCTCCTGTGTGACCCACCAAGGCACAGCAGGGCTGAGAGCCATTTGCAGCCTTTAATAGATTTAATCCCGTTAGCACCTCCTCCCCACGGCAGCAGAGTGCTGACACCCTCACTTTACAGCTGGGGTAATCAGACCCAAGAGAGCTTGGCAGAATTTATAGGCCCTCACTCCCATTTCCAGGTCTACTTAAGCTTCATTAATCATTGCATGAGCAGTGCAGCCCCTCTTAGCTAGCAGAAAGGTGCTGAGCTACTGCAGCAAAGCCCAACTGCAGCTATCAGCGCTGTGTTAAAAGCAGAGTGGCCTCAACCATAAAAAGAGTGTCCTGTCTCAGTGGGGCCCGTTTGTAGCAGGCAAGTTTTTAATTGAGAGGTTGCTGAACTGGGGAATGGCACTACCCTGAAGGCTAATGAATTTATGGGGCTGTCTTATCAGTGATCCCCACGTTGATGTAGCGTGAGGGTGTCTGAAGGCAGGTGAAGGCCTTTTGCTTTGGAGGGAAGCAGTCTTCCTCTTCCAGAGACTGTCTTGAATCATTTCTTTCCGCACAGCCTGAGTTTTAAAGGACACAGGGAACATGCAAAAGCCCTGCTTGCTGCCTGCCCTGCAGCGTGGGAGCCCGTTCGCGCTCCCAGGGTAAAATACCAACTGTTTTCTTTGGCAGCCTTTCCTGCTCTGTCTTGGGGAGGGTGGTTTATGCCAGAGATTTTGGCTAATAACTGTCAGGACAAATGAGCATTGGACCTGCCAGAGCCAGGCAATAGGCAAAAAAAAAGGAGAGGTTTCCATCCTTTTTGAGAAAGGGAAGGAGGAATGGGGGGGGTGTTCTCCTTTCTGAAGATTGAGTTTCTCTATCAGGACACTGACAGTACTCCCTTGATGGCAGGAAGGGGGTGAAGCAACGGAGGAGCCCTTACACCTTGTCCCAGGGCTGCGGTAGGATGGGGAAGGCTCAGCCAGGCTTTGACCCAAGGAGCGAACGTGCTCCAGTGCTTCAGCTGATCTGTACCTCCTCCACCAGCACGCCGAGGGCTGCACCGCTTCCAGCCCTCATCAACCTCTTGCAAGAGGGAGCCGCAAGCCCGGCTTATCAAGTCAGAGCCTCCAACCTCCTCCTTCCCCGTGTCCCTGAGCAGGAGGATGCCACCTCTTTGGGCAGAGCATCTAGAGCCAGGACAGAGATCCTAAAGCTCCTGCTAAGACAAGCTAGGGAAGACTCTCCTTCCAACCTCTCCTTTGGCTCTCCTCTAGGCTCAGCTTGGAGGAGCGCTGCCCAGGGCAGGTCCCAGCTTAGGCTCTTCCGCAGAAAGGCAATTTGCCTGTTACAGATACCTTCTCCTAGACAAGGCTGTTGCCTCAAAGATTATTCATGACAGAGCTATAGAGAGACAGTAAGACCCTTTCATTCCCAAGGGAAGCAAAAGGAAAGACTTTAATTATCAGCCAAGTCCAGCAAAGCAAATACATCTAGGTTAATGAGCGTCCCACTGGCATGCACCTTATCTGAGCAGGTAGATATTTCCCCCGTAATTGAAAAGAAAAGCCATTCACTAGGCAAAAGTTCTTTTAGTAATCCTAGGGACTTTCTCTATGCAATTAAACTGCTAATGAGACCTCTTAGTCCTTCCTACTTTTCTTCAATATTTTCCCATTGAGGCACGCCCATGGTCCCAGGCTACATTAGACTCCACCAGGGGCAAGTTTCATTCCTTGAGGCAGCTGATGGAGTTTGGGGGGGCTCAGGGTTAGCAGGGAGGCTGCTGGCAGGACCCGTTCGCTCCTGGGGCTCAAGGTTTCAGCTGCAGGCTCTGATTTATCTGCTTTTTCTTGTATCCATGAATCCAGCTATAGATGCTTGTATCTAAGCTCTTCCTTAGGGTGAACTTCAATTTTTTTAGTGCTAGCTATTTTTGTTTAAGATACTCATTGTAGGTACCTGTGACTATTCCTTCTGAGCTTCCTTCTCACCTACACTGTTAGGCAGTCCCTACTTCTATTTAATGGCTACAACAGCAGTAAAGGAGATGGATACTGAAGTAGAGACCTCTGCTGTCTAATCCGGTAAGTACTGTGAGCCACAAAGCACTCCTGCCTTTCCAGAATGACAAAAAAAAAAAAAAAAAAAAAGTCATTTCCTTTATCCTAAAAAAACAGAGCCAGGATTTACAGCTCAGCTGAGGGCATGCACTTTGTATTCCTCCTGCAATGAATCTCCTGCTTCTTCCAGAGGTCGGTCCTGGGCAATGGTTTTGGGGTTTGGTAGAAATGTTTCAGTGCAATTGCCTTATTCTGAAAAGAGCTGAGGCTTGCGTGGATGTGACCAGGCTTGCAAGTGTTTAAGCTCTTTAGGGAAATTGCATGTCGTACTTGGCTGATTTACAGCTGTAAACATCATAAAGACAGAAGTGTTGTAGTACTGTACTCTGATGGTACCTGCTCATACTAATATTTAAGAGTAGATGGACTGCAGAATAAATAAAAGCAGAATTTGCTGTTTTCCTCATTTCTCACCTCTGACTGGCAGTGAAATGCTTTGCTATCTACCATACCCACTGCTTTTAGTCCAATGCTATGCACTGCAACAAAAGTGATGGAAACACAAAATAGCCTTTATGAGCCACTATTAGGAATGATTGCAGATCTAATTATAGATTCCCTGATATTTGCATTAAAACATTTGGGAGCCTTGTTGAAGGGCAGAACACAGCTGTACTAAATATGGACCACAGCAGCCTCTTGCCCAACATCTTGCAGCCTAAGTAGAGAAGGCAAGAAAAAGATGGGGATTGATTAACTGCTACCAACCACGTGCTGCAGAAGGAGAATGGAGACAAGGGAGTTCAGTCAAGCTACGAGGCTGTACCACCAGTCTGTGATACAGCCAAGAGGAGAGCCCAGCTGGAAGGCTTAAATGGATTGTTCTGTCTAATCACTTGACACCATATTCTTCCCAGTGTCCCCAGCATGTCAAGAGAGGGAATTTATTAAGCTTAAAGACAATTGAAATAATCTTGTTGTTAGCTGTGCAGATATATAATTTTTATAAGTCCCTCTTTTCCTATTCAGAGCATTTACTATTCCTCTTCTCTAAAGATTGTGTAGAATCAGGAACTGCCTCAGGATGAGATAAAGGCTAGAAAGGTAAGGAGCAACTCTATGCCAGTAGACATTTTTCCTCCTTTGCAGATCCTCTGGAAGACCTTGGAGCTTTGCCTGGTTGGAAGCACGATAAGCTCCTGAAAATCTGACTGCAGTATTTCTAGGTGTAGATCATACTGTTCCAGGCATCTTACTCAACTTGTAGAAACCGCAAATCTGGGTCCACTTTGCATGGTAGCTACATCCAACTGATTGCAGAGCCTATACAGAGACAGTGTTTACACGTGGAAAAGAACATGCACATATGCTAATAACTTCCTTTTAGGAAGTTGAGGACTATTTGCATCAACCAGCTGTGGACCTCCATACTGTTGTCAATTATTGCCATTGCTTTGGTCACTAGAAAAACCTGTCCTGCAAAGGGCATCTTTCTTTGCTTTATCATGGCCATAACTTGCAGCCCGTGAGGCAACCTTGTCATCTTGACTCAGGGAAATACTAAATAGTAAGTCTGAGAAGCAGCTTAAACTGGAGTATGGTGAAACTTGGTAGAGCATCCCAAACAGCAAGGAACAAGATACCTGGACAGTTTAAAATGGACTAGTTCAGTTTGCCTTTACTGTTGAATTTTGACATAGGTGCAAAATTTGCAGTGAGAGGTGGCATCCCAGGAGGGAAACCAAAATGGGACCTTTTCAGGAGCACCCACCCCTCCTCTGTGCTCCCTTGCTCACTCTAAAAACACAAGCAGACCTTTGCACAAGGTCCCAGAGCTCAGGGATGTGTGAAAACCAGGAACCACACCTGGTACTGATCCAAGAAAGGTGACAGCAGAGGCAGAGAAGGACAGATGTGGGATAGAGGAGCCAGAGGCAGCTGCTAAGGGAATCCCTCTGCTAAAAAATCAGCAGATAATCAGCACTTCTAATCATGCATGATGGGCTCCTATCTCCTTAGCACTTCAGAGCCAGCAAATCTCTGCAATCCTATTGATTTTCTGTCTGGATCCTTAGGGGATGGTGCTTACCGAAGATAAGGGCTTTCCCCCTTGGGCTGCGTGCTGAAGGAGGCAGGGCTCTTGAGGCTGAAGTAGAAGCACCTCCTGCTCAGAGCTTGTTGCAGAAAGAGGAATCATGTGCAAAAACCTCCTTGTCTGGGGAGTTTGTGTCTACCAGCAATGCAACAGAAAAGACTGATCCTGGTCCTGAGTATGGTGTTGCAGGGACAGCCAGTCTTGGGCTATGGACTTGAGATGCCTGGAGTGGGCTGGACTGGGATTGCAGGTGCCATCATTACATCTTTGATGTAATCATTCACTTAGGCTAAATAAAAATTACTCTGATTCAAAAGGAAAAAAGGATATGTTTCTTGTTTACAGAGCTTGAAAAAAATTCTTTGCTTCAATTTAAAAAAAATCCTCCCTTGTGCACCAGACGCTGTCCTTTTGATGTAAAAAAGCTTGGTTTTCATGCTTGACATTTTTTTAATGGGAAAAAACCCTTGTTGTCAGAAGAATTGCGCTGTATTTTACTCTCCTTCAGCGAGTCCTTGTCACTCCTTGTGTGTTTGTTTTACACTTGGCAGGAGAAGGAGACCGAGATACCAGGACTGCTGGCCCTTATCCTTCCCTTCTCTTGGCTTTGCCCCATTGGGGCAGGAGGATGGTTGGCAGGAGTCAGCAAATAACCTGCTGTCAAACCATCAGGCAAAACCCTTGTGCTTGCAGCCAGAGCCACGTCCGCAGGAAGCACTCTCGGCTCCGAGGATGCTCCTACCCCAGAGCTGGTCACACACACGTGCTTTAGGGTCCCTCAGGTATCATTTCATATAGTCCATGAACCAGCTTTTAACAGGTTAATAGCCAAAAAATTGGTTTTGCTGCCTTTATTTCTGCCAATAAGAAACCTTAAGTAACCTCACCAAGAGCTGAGAGCTAGGACAGGAAGGCTTAGTGCTGTATTAATGGGCTGAAGGAGGATTTTCCACCCTGAACGTGCTGCCTGAGGGGGCTCTGAAGTGGAAAGATTGAGAAAAGCAGGCAGGAGCAGAGGGGTTGCCCGCAGACCGTGGCAGCAAACGCCTGCCATCCCAGAGGCAGCTGGGTCGCTCCCTTGGTGCATCAGGGGAATGCCTTGCTGCAGGATGCTTTTGCTGGGAAATAAACCCCTTCCCTGGGATGTTTGGAGAGAGAAGAGGCAGTCCTCTCTATCCCCTTCAGCAAAATGTGAGAGAGCAATCTAGAAAAATTGTGTGATTAGTAGCAATTGCCTTCTCTTTAATCTTTCATGAGAAAATAGAGGAATGCCTTGGGGAGGTGCATATTAATGACATATTAAAGCAATACATAATGGGCCATGCAACAGGTACTACGCTTCGGCCCCACTCCCTGGGCTCCCCCGTGATTCAGCTCATCAGAAGTTATTTGCAACAGCGTCTTGTCCTATTATGCAAATAGCCTTTTTCTCCCCCATTTGGGTATATGCAATGTTCCTCTGGTACAAGGGGTTGGCAGGAAGGCTACTCTATACTGAAAGAGTCAGAATAAAGCAATAGGTGAAAGTCCTATGCTATTCAAATGGAAAAAAAACCTCAGTCATGTTGCTTTTCTCGCAGACCTAATACGCTTTCTATCACATGATTGAAAGCACAAATTGTGTTTAATCCTACCGCCAGAATTACTTGTATCTCTATGCTCTAAGCATGCCAGGAATAGCAAACTTGCAGTCATCCTTTTGAATTCAGCTTTTTTGGATTAGTGACTTGTTTGTGGATTCTCTCCTGAAGTACTTGTGTGTATTTGCTAAATAATCTGGACAAACTTTAGCTTTGGCAGTGAGTTATCAGCTTGACAGCTGTCTTTGCCAGGGAAAAGGGCTGGAAATGTACACTTCAGATTACACAGTTGCCAGCTCTAGTGATTTTATTATGAATCTTGCAAAACTTAATGTTTTCCTTAAAGCTTCAGCTCTTCTGATGAAATGTGAACTTGTGCACTGATGTCATTACAAAGCACAGCTCTGGGCTCTGAGTTGCCGAGGAAAGGTTGCAAGTGTGACTAAAAAGGCTGAAAACCCAGCCAGTAAATGAAAGGTACTCATGTTCTTTCATTTAAATCTCCTTACTTTAAAGCAAAATCTCATTATTTTGTGGATAACTAGCTAGCTTGGTTAGAGCAGGGCTTCTGGAGGGGCAGAGAGCTCAGTACCTACCCAGATAAACGTAGCCATACATATGTACATACACACCTGCAATTGCATGAGCATACTGAGCTATTAGCAGGAGAGAGGGGTAGGGCTAACATGACACTTGCCCATGAAACTCTTACACCATGCCAAATCTTCTGCTGGTCCTCGAGCCCTCGCTTGAGAGCTGCTCACCCCGCCACTCCCTGCAAGCAGCTTGCTGAATCTCTGCAGTGCTGAGATCGGTTCTCTAAGCAAAATCCTCATTGCAATGTTTCTGGCTCCAGAGGTCCTAGCCTTTAAATGATGTAAACCCCAATGTTCATCCCTAGAGATCTTCTTGTCCTGGGGTTCTCTTTTTACTCTGTCCCAGAAATTTGGAGAGCCAGACAGAGCAAATATTTGGCAAAATATAAAGCAAACACCTGCAAAACCCACTACCTCCAACCTCTGCCAAGCACTGCAGCCCTCTCTAAATCATCTATGGTGCTACTTAGAGAAACTGTGAGGGCTGCTTGAGAAGATGCGGGGCTAAGTAACAATTTGTGTTTCAATGCAAACTAGTAATCACAGGATGTCCTCTGAATGTGCTTTGTATGTCAGCAAAGCAAGGGTCCCCTGCCCTGCGCTTCCCTAAGCTGCTTCCCCAGCCCCTTCGAGAGAGCTTTAGCAAGCAGAGAAAAAGTATAAGCACTGTGTTTTTGATGTGTCACATCCATCACTGGTTCAATCAGGAAAGATTGTGTAGATGCTGACAAGATGTTTTGTCTGTGAAACTGTTTAGACTGATTTAAAGCGTGGGGACTTGAGCTTCCAGGATGCACGACTGCCTGGAAACGGTTGTTATGGCAAACAGGGGCAAGCAGCGGTGCCTGTCAGAAGTAATGAGCATTGGGAAGCCAGCGGGTTTTGGGGGGTGGTTTCCTTCCCAATGCCGAATTCAGCGGGGTCAGAGGCTGCACGTGGCCTGGGAGAGGAAAGGATGCTGCTTGTCCGGTCTGCATCCAATGCGGGTGCACCAGGCGTGGACACATCAGGGTATTTTCTGGCAGGTTTTCATGCAGAAGAGGTGAGAAGATGTGCTTGGGCCAGACCCCAAAGTCCTTCCGACTTTGGCCAGTGACTGGACCGTACAGTGTTGAAGCTGAGCTGCCACGTGGGTGCGGGACTGGCCAGGATGAAGGATCTTCAGCCCATGGCCTCACCAAGCGCAGGAGAACTAGCGAAGTAGCTCCTGGGTTTTGCCTCCAGAGAGCTGGGCGTTCTTCATGGTCCAGGTTTCCAGTGCTTGTGTCCTGTGGTGGCTTTTTGAATTTAGCTGCTGCTTTAACCTGTAGCAAAAGCAACTGCCAAGCCAGAGAGAGGGAGAACGCTTGATCTGGTGGGTCTATGAGCAAATAGCCCATCCAAAGGGGAGAACTGGTCAGGAGGAAATTAGCTGTTTGACTCTTCCACTGGAGGAAGGAACAGATATTTTTAAAAGCAGCTGGGTTTCCATAGAAACCCCAGGAAAGGGTCCTGTAATCATATGGGGGAAGGGTGGTTTTTTATTCAGTCCAGACAGCTGCCAAGAAGTTAAATGCTGAAGGTGATGCAAAACCCCTGTCCCACAGCTGAGCTGGGAGAGGAAGTTGCTTTTCTCTTATTAACACTTTTACAGCTGCATTCAAGTTACTGCGTTTTTCTTTGACAGTTTTAGATGCTTTCGATTGCCCAGTTCCCTTCCCAAAAGCAAATAACCCCAAAATGCTCTGCTGTGCCTGGTGAAATGGAGCCTGTCTGCACATAAGACTCCAGCATGCAGCCCAGGCTGGATTAAGATGGTGCTTCATCTCCAGATCATCTGCGTATTTTGGCATCAGTTTAATCCATTCTAACTGTAGTGAGTGAGCTGAGCTGCAAGTTCACCTGGCTGAGAGGATGGGAAAGCCTGGACTGGGAGGGAGAGAGCAGACTGCAAGGGAGCAGAGACAGTGGAGGGGGTAAGCAGAGCTAAAAGGTTTTCCTCCATGCAACATGCTCCAGGCGATGTTGTGCCTTGCATGGTGTCCATGTGCTATTTTGTGGGCAGAAGTGAGCTCAGGCTATGTAGTGAACTGATGCCAGCCTCGTCTGCTCATCCTCTGAACTGGGTGGTGGGTTAGGACCAAGAAACATCCTATAGCTGCTGCGTTTAGATGAGAGTTTCCAGGCTCATTAGCTCCCGAAGATCTGCCCCTTCATCAAGGAGAAGGGCTCCTCACTTGCCCCTGAGCACACAGGGATGTCTCTGCAGGTTCAGATCTTGGCACTATCTAGATCAGTCCTCAATGACAACTGCTAGTCCCCCCCTCTGTGCTTTGACCCCTTCATTCCCATGTATGTCTTCCTTTTTCCAGGTGGTGTCACCTGTAGTTAACTGGATCCTTCCTATTTTTGTTAGGTCACCAGCATGGCCGAGATTTGTACATTTGCAAGCCATGAGCTTTTTGGGGTAGAGCACAAGGAGCAGGTGGTCTGTCACTCCCCAGTACCCCCAGATTTGCCGGAACTGTCACTGGGCTATTGCTCAATTCCATCCAGGAGCCTCTGAGCATATCTAATCCCCTCCTGAGACAACTTTAGACCCTTCAAATCCTGTGCCAATGAGTGCTGCAGCTTGATTATGTACTGGATGAAAGGGTTGCCACTGTCTTAGAAAGGTCTCTGGGGTCATTCCCTGACCCCTCTGATGTTGCACTTGGGAAGCAGGTGCCCTAGTCATATCCAGTTTATGAGTTTTATCATGTTCCACTCCCATTACTTCTTAGGGTTTTTTTCCGAAGCTGACCTCCACGCTTTCCTGCGCTGATAGCTGGCCCCGGGCCTCAATGAGCAAGACCACAACTTTTCCAGGGCTCAATGCCCCTTTGTGAGAGAAGCATGCTCTCCTAAGATTTTAAACCATGATTACCAGAAGAATTTGATGCATAGCGCATCCAGGAATGGGAATCAAACTGTTCACTCAGCTAGGCTGAGAGCCGGTGTATTGGATTTGCATGGCAAGGTTTGGGGGGGGGAGGAGGGAGCTACAGGGGTGGCTTCTGTGAGAAGCTGCTAGAAGCTTCCCCCACGTCCAACACAGTCAATGCCAGCCGGCTCCAAGACAGACCTGCCACTGGCCAAGGCTGAGCCCATCAACGACGGTGGTAGTGCCTCTGGGATAACAGATTTAAGAAGGGGAAAAAGTTGCTGCATGACAGAAACTGCAGCCGGAGGGAGGAGTGAGAACATGTGAGAAAAACAACTCTGCAAACACCCAGGTCAGTGCAGAAGGAGGGGGAGGAGGTGCTCCAGGCACCGGAGCAGAGATTCCCCTGCAGCCTGTGGGGAAGACCATGGTGAGGCAGGCTGTCCCCCTGCAGCCCAGGGAGGTCCACGGGGGAGCAGATCTCCACCTGCAGCCCAGGGAGGACCCCACACCAGAGCAGAGGGATGCCCAAAGGAGGCTGTGACCCTGTGGGAAGCCTGCGCTGGAGCAGGCTCCTGGCAAGACCTGTGGCCATGTGCAGAGAGGACCCCAGGGTGGAGCAGCTTTTCTGGCAGGACTTGTGACCCCGCGGGGGACCCACGCTGGAGCAGTCTGTGCCTGAAGGACTGTAGCCCATGGAAGGGACCCACGCCGGAGCAGTTCGTGAAGAACTGCAGCCCATGGGAAGGACTCACGTTGGAGAAGTTTGGGAAGGACTGTCTACCTTGGGAGGGACCCCATGCTGAAGCAGAGGAAGAGTGAGGAGTCCTGCCCCTGAGGAGGAAGGAGCAGCAGAGACAGCGTGTGATAAACTGACCCCAACCCCCATTCCCCATCCCCGTGCGCCGCTGGGGAGGAGGAGGGAGAGAGAGAAAAAAGGGAGTGGAGTTGAGCCTGGGAAGAAAGGAGTTGTGGGGGGAAGGTGTTTCAAGATTTAGTTTTCATTTTCTCATTATCCTACTCTGATTTGATTGATAATAAATTACAGTAATTTCCCCAAGTCAAGTCTGTTTTGCCTGTGACAGCAATTGGTGAGTGATCTCTCCCTGACCTTATCTCAACCCACGAGTCTTTCATTATATTTTCTCTCCCCTGTCCAGCTGAGAAGGGGAGTGATAGAGCGGCTTTGGGGGGCACCTGATGTCCAGCCAGGGTCAGTCAACCCACCCCAGCCAGTAATTAGAGAGGGAAGCTCGGTGTTTTCCACCAACCCCAGCTGCGTGGAGGGGAGCTGACCTCCCAAAACACCTGGGGAGCTTCATCACTAGAGAGGGAGGGAGATGAGGATGGTGCATAGAGGGGATGGGTCTTAAACTTTGGCTGCCAAGTGAGGTAGATCCAGATGGTATTTACAGACAATTGCTCTTAGATCTTTGCCCACTGGTCCTATATCCTCCAGGCACAACTTGTTCAAGCTGGCTTTGGCAACTGGGATTGGAAACAGTTTCAGCAGTCCTGTGATTCCAAGGTTAAAAATCACAACACTCAGCCTATGTATAAGAGTTATGAAAATGCTCTAGAAGTATACTGTTTCAGGTTTATTTTCTGCCTTTTATGACATAAACAAGAATAAAAGAACATTCCAGTTTTGGTAAACTTGAAGGTATGAATTACAGTTGGTTGTAGTCCTTTCCCCCTGCTATCCAAACTGAGAAGCTTCCTAAGAAAACCTGGATTACACAAAAATATATTTTTCCTGATGGCAAAAGTTTCACTCTCAGTAGGAGGGGTGGAAATATTTGGCTCTCCATGGCCAGAGCAATAATCTGAGGATCGCCAGGAGCCATTACATCTTGGTGTTTCTCCTGTGTTTAAGAGATGAGGTTACCATGGGCTATCCTTGTACTTTTATAAGTCTTTGCACCTTCATTAGCTCCATGGAGCTCAAAAATAACAAACCACTATCCTGGGTGCCTCAAAATCTTTCATATCCATTAGCTAACCAGCACTTTTAAGACCCCCATAGAGTTGCTAAATGTGAATATAGCTCCTTTATGGGTCTGCAAATGTGTGCTGCAGCCTTGGGAAACAGGAGCTCCTGCTCTGCCTTGGTCAGACCATAAGAACAAGGGGACTTTCTGAAAATTAAAAAGACACACTTAACCCCTCCACAGATGTGCATACTACTGTGTTTTCAGCCTTCTGCAGAATAGATATGTGCCAGGATCAGAAATGAGGGATTGGACTAGCAGTTTGTCAAGGTTAGATAATTCCCAACTTCCTAGAAACACTTCAGCTGAAGCTCAGAGATAGTAAATAACTTGCCTGTAGACAAACATAGCTGGTGACAGTATGGAACAATCATATTTCTTCTAGAATTAGATGATCTCATGCTTCTGCTCTTTGGGGGCCATAGCTAATAGTGCTGCTTTCCAATCAGGCTAGACAATCCTTCCAGGCCCAAGTGGAAAATGTCATCAGCCCTAAAATCAGCAACACCATTATTACTTTAAATTTGTTGCGAGGCCAATCTATTTTTGCTGTCACTTTTTAGTACCATGAAGGCCATAGCAGGGCAGGGATGGATAATGAACTGCACTGTACTTGACCCTAATAATTCAGTTTTCTGCCTTAGTAAAGCACAAAAGCCATATTTTGAAAAACTTATTATAGTCAAGCTACCTTTGGTCTGGGGGGCCAGGAGTAGATACCTAAAGTGGAACTGCCCTAAAAAGGTAAAACCCATTGGCCCTACGTGCCTGTTTATAGAACATAAATGGTTTGCACCCAAGATCCTTGCTGGATGTAGAAACTGGTTTTGCTAGACAGATCAAATACTTTTCCCATTCAAAGCAGACAAGAAAACACAAAAATCAACATTCTTCATTAAATTAAATTTCTCTCCATCCACAATGAAACTTTTTGCTTAAATCACTGTGAAGTTTTCACTTTCAACTTGAAATGAAGAGGAAGATAGAAGGATTTGGTTCACATACCTAGACACCGAGAGCACCTTGATCTGTGTTTGAAATTATATTTCATTTCCAAAATGCTTCACAGAAAAGTCCTTCTAAGTCTGAAATGAAACATTTTGATTTAAAAGGAATGTTGCAAATATTCCATTTCAGCAGTTTCTGCATCCCCACTTTGTTTGCACTGTAACTGCTTCATGCATGAAAGCAATTTTGAGTTCTGCACTTGACCACTTTCTGACCAAGTATTTCATTGAACCCCCAGACAGGTCCCATAATTGTAAAACAGCTTTACAAGGAAGGTACATTTGCATTACAGCACGTTGCACAGATTTAACACTGGCAATAGTGAATAAAATCCTTTAAACACTTGTTAACTCTGGGAGAAGAAATGAGTTAAGCTCATTTGTCTCCTTCCCTCGATGAATTTTTTTGTTTTCTTTTTCAAGCCCATTGACGACTGTGAAATGATTTTCTGGCATATGTTCAGTCAATAAAAACTGCTGCTGGATTTCAAGTCAGCATACAGAAATGCCTGGCATTAGACATGCAGAGGGGTATGTGTGCGCATTGGGTTATAACAAAAATCCTTGATTTTTATCTCATTTGGATACACTTCAGGTATTGGCTTTTTGTGTCTATCATCTTCAGAGCTGTCAAAGTGGTTGGGAACTGTGGCTGATGAATTCCACTCGTCTCCACCTCTGGAAAATGCAACACAGAGCACCTTTAGAGATGTAATGAAATCATCATTGTCCTGATTAAAAAAAAAAAAAATCCCCTCAGTTTAAACTCACAGCCATTGATTTACACAAAACTTAACATTTCACAGAGTTTGAAATCACAGCCTGAGGCACCGTCCTGGAAAAAGTTTGGGTTGACTGGATTCATAACACTTTTTAAGATTTCAAAGTTTTGTTGCCACTTTGTAAAAAGGGAAAAAAAAAATCTGCTGTGACACCTCAAGCATCCTTTTGAACGGGGAAGGCATTTCCTTCTCTGCGCATCTCTAGAAGATACCATGCAGCCCAAGATGATAACTCTTTTTTTAGCAAACCTTGGAGTTTTCCTGTGAATTGAGTAAAGCAGTTAACTTGACAGAGAAATAAGACTTTATATTGGCTCACCTTGTCAAACAGTGGGATGAATTAAAATGAAACATGTTCCTTTAAACAGCCCAGTGCTGAGAAAAAGTAGAATTTGCCTCTGTGGACTTTGACCAGGGAAGCGGGGGAGGCAAGGGGGGAAATCTCCTAATGACCAGCCAAACACTGTAAGAATTAATAAGTATTGATCATTTTTATTGGCCTGACCCAAAGTGTCATGGAAGTCATTGCGAGTCTCATCACTGATTTCTGAGTATGTCAGGTTGGGTAGAAGAGGCATAAATTGGTTTTGCAAAGTCAATGGGGATATATCGACTTGTACTGCTAAATACCTGGCCCTGTTTTTACTGCTTCAGGATCATGAGGCTGTGAAGTGAGCAGTCTTTAATTAGGAAGTAAGGCAGTTTGGAACTCTATACTTCTATCTCTCTCCTAATTAATCCCAGGATTAATTTTAAAGCTTACTTCCCTCTTTCTGAAAGTTTTTGTTCCAGAGATGCCCTACGCTCTGGCCAAGGAGATCTGTACAACATGCTGACGCAAAAGGTGGTTTGGAGAAAGACAGCAGGCAGCAGAGAGCTGAAATTCTGATTTTTTAAAACTGCTAAATAACTAAATAAATTTTCCTTCAAATCACCAGCCTGTGAAGTGATGTTTCAGTACGTATGTAGAGAGTGTTCAGGTGTTTGGGGACATATCTGTAATTAGAATAAGTAAAGCTTGCCATCTGGAGAGAAAATCTGCTTCCTTCTCGATATGGCTGGGGTCGCAGGCAGTTCCACATATGCTATCAACAGAGAATTTTCTTCCTCAGATACCACCTGCTTAGTAATCTGTGTTTATCAATGAATAAGGGCTTAATTTGAGTCCTGGGTATCAATCTGATATAGCTTACATGAGGGGCTTGCTTTTCATGCAGGGGAAAAATCACGCCCATTGAAAATAGTCCCCAGTAATGGGTTCCAGGCAATATCCTACGGCAATCCTTCCCTTGTTGGCTCTCATGGTTTTATTGCCTTGTGATAATTGGCCATTTTCTGAATGCTTTTGTGAATCAGTGAGAAATGCTGCTTTTTATTCCGACAGTGAGTTTTCCACTGACTTGGTTGCTAGGGGAAGCTTGAAACTGAGACCCAAGAATGACCTGAAAGGTCAAACACCAGAAACCAAGTAGGAGAAGCCAATACTTATTCAACAGTCTTGTGTTCTGGGGACATGACTGTTCCTTGCTGTAGAGCCATGCCCTGACTGTCTCTTTGCCCTATGGCCCAGAGCTTTGGGAACGAGAAAGAGATCTGCTGACCGCGCTTGGTACAAAGGGCAGGGGCTGAGCTGCCGATTGCTCAGTGCCAGGGGATCATTGGGTTTGCTATGTGACTTGCACCACAAGGTTGCATATACATTGTTCTCCCCTCTAAAAAGAGGAATACGCTAGCTGAAGATGTTATTTTGGTCAGCAAGAGCTTTCACTGGGGAAAAAGAAACCTTTTTTAATGCTATAGTAAGGAGCTTTTACACTCTGCTTTTGCAAGTGTAATAGAAACGATAATGGGATCTCTGCCTCCTTGCCAAGCTTCAGGATTTGGCGTCATCCCCTGTCATCAATAAGCAACTAATGATTCAAGCCATTAAGTTATCCGTGGTGCCTTTTCCTGCTGAGTAGGAGGAAAATACTTGTAATGGCTATTTTGGGGGTATGCATCTGTTTGTCTGAAAGAACTTTGAGCTTAGAGACATTAATGTTTCCAATTAGATTACACTTGAAATTTTCTGAGTGGGTGGTTTCCTTTCCTGTAATTGAGTCCTTGTGGCAGAGGTAAGGTGGTTCCCTGGTTGCTGTCCTTCTCCTGACCTTATTACCATGCACCATGACTTTGCTCTTGGTGTCTCCAATGAGCCTCTTACTGAAGATATTAGAGATCATCATACTTGTACCTGCAATATGGACATGTGTCCCCCAGAGCTGGCATCCCAGAATTACTTGACAAAGACCCAAATACATCCAGGAATTGGCAAAGGCTCTCAGTTGCCATTTAACAAAGCAATGCGTTGAGAGTGCAACAAAAAATTCCCTTATTTTTGTCAACTGAGTCATCCAAGTGCTTGCCTTGACTTAGGGCTGGATTATTCTTTCTTCTGTACAAGGGAAGCAGATGACACTGAGTCTCTTTTCTTTCCCTGGTTTTGGTCCCAATGAATCGCCTTTCAAATGAAAAGGTTCATCTTGGTGAGGTTGAGCCTAGGACTCTGGCATTGAGTTTTCTGATATTTCAGAGTGTATAGTGTGTGAATATACCTATGTCAACTTGCACAGTAGGTGCGTGTTCAAAGCTGTACGAGTACACCCAGGAGATGGAGGTCTTCCATCACCATTTATCTAGGCAGTTTTGCTGAAGGTCTGATTGAGATCTTTAAGGAGGATATCTGAACATGCGCTCGATGTCAGCGCTACTGCTGCTCATTCCTTCCACCTCTACCATCCGTCTTGGAGGATTTATTCACACAGAATTTTTCAGAGCTCTGGCCTTGGGAACACCCTGGGAGGTATTGTACCTCTTCAGGAATACGGAGTTGGAAGCAAGCATTGTTTAGGCTCTGTAAAGGTTTACAAATGTTATTTTACTCAGTGCAACAAGCCAGAATGCATTTCTCAATTCATAAACCAAATTAACTCTTTTTTGATACTGCTACTGGAAAAAATAACCTACCCTCTCTGCCTTATGGATCAATTGGTTATCGTTCTGGTACTGTCTACAAAAGATAAGGAAATGCTGCTTTAAAAGGTTTTTTTCACTGAATGCTTTGGGGTTTGAAAATAATTTCAGGAGTGTAGTTCTACCCTGATCTGAAGACAATCTCACCTTTTCATCTCTACATCTAAATATCACTCTACTTCTGGTCAAAATTATTTGTTTGTTTGGTTGTTTTTTTTCTGCGTGGCTTTATTTGAAAATAAGCAATGAATCTCTAAGTGTCTGGTCTCCAGTTCTGTTCAATTGATGTTTAGAAAACAAGGAAAATATTTTAAGGAAGAAAATTCTTCACCTGCTTCCCTTGTGGCTTCAGGAATGGCGTTTGTGTTAATGTTGGGATTCCTTTGAAAGCTTCACCGGGAGACTCGTTTTCTCTCTGAGACTGCCTCTAATGTCTTTTTTAAGAAGCACCCAAATAGCTAAAGAATAATCCAGATCTCACTGAAGCATTCAAAATGGGCTGTTTTAGAAAAGGAGACAAGGATTTATGGCTGGTGAGTACTTGTTGCAATGAGTGTGGAGAACTGTGGCTCTAATAACAGCAAGATTTATGGCTTCCAATCCATCAGTGCCCAAGTTGCGCAACAGATTTTTATGACTGGAACTTTGTCAAGACAATGCAGGCACCTGAAGGTTAAGTCTCTATTTTCATGAATGAAAGTTGCAATTGGAGGGTTTTGGTTATCAGAAAAGATTCCTGAATCATCTCTAGAATAAGGGAAAAAATAGCTCTCACAAGAGGATTTATTGGGAGGGAAGTACAGCTGATGGGGCACAATGAAATCCAAGGATGTTCTCAAGCTGTTGCTTGCAAAAAGTTCTCCTTCAGGTTCAACACCCTCTTTCAGTGACTGCCAAGAAAGTGCTGTGGTAGATCACTTGCTTTAAGACTCTACTGACTGTCACATTGAGCCTGACACAGGGTGCCCTTGGGTGTGACAGATGACAGCTTCCCCCACTACAGCTGGGTCTGTTTTCAATTAGTGTCATCATCACTTGCTGTGGTGGTTAGTAACAAATGTCATGAGTGCTAAAGATCTGTCCTGCAGGCTCTCTGCTTGTAAGTCAACTTTGTCCAGTTAACTCACTGTCCCGCAGTCTACCCATCCACAAAGGGCAGATCTACTTTTCTATTTATATACAGTGTCCAAATCAATTTCATTCTGACTCTATCTTTCCATCCATGGTGTGGTCAAGCTCCATCCCTCATTACCTTTTGGCTGAGAAGAGCAAGCTTGATCTTCATGTGCCTTTGCACAATGATGAGGTTTGCTTCTGAGTCTCCCTGGTCCAGCCAAGCTAGGTCAGCTGTAATCAGCTAGGCTATAAAGGAGGCCAGTGGAACTGTGGAAAAATGGCTTAAAAATATTGATGTTTGAATTAGTTATTTGAATTTTCTTGGATTAGGGGGTTTTTTTTGCAGCAGCAGCAGTTGTTTGCAATATTCTCTTTATGTCTGTCTTTCCTGTGTAGCTATCCATCTAGGTTCTTAAGAGAGACCTTTTCTCTGCTGGAAAAAAAAAAAAGCTCTGGCACAAATTCAATGTTTATCGATTCTGTTTGCTGGTTGGCCAAAAGACAGGCACATATCACGGCATGTGTTAACGTCTCCTGTCCTCGAGACAGAAGGGTAGGAATGCAGGCTTTACCTCTTGTGCTTATAGAGATATATAGTTCCTAATAGTAAGAAAAATAAACAACTTCAAAACTTCTTGGAAGCTGGAATCCTTGTTAGTGTGGTGTTTGTCTGTCAGCTTCACCACAAATCCCCTGCCCCTCCTGAGCCCATGCTCTGTCTGATCCTGCTAGACCTCTTTTGCTGCTCTGGATTTTGCAGGTCTCCTCCCCTCCTCCCCAAACAAGCTTGTTCATGGCTGGAGGAGCTTCAAAGCAGGTAGGTGTTCAGGTTTTGTCTCTTCAGTATGTACACTGTTTGCTGAGTGAGAACATCACTTTTCTCCCAACGCAAAAAATACTTCTAAGAAGCAAGGCCACCTTGCACTACTCAAAAATACCACAGCATAAGCCCTTTGCCAGTGTTCTCATGTTCGGCACTAGCTCACAGTCACTAGTATTTTAGAAGTAGACTATGCAGTTGAGCTGCTGCCTTCCTGCCTTGATCCTGCCTTGCCCTGACTCTCACAGACTTCCTTTTCTTGAGTACAGGATTCATCTCATCTAGATGCAGATGTGTAATTCTGAAGTAGTCATTCTGGGCTTGCTTTGTAGTTATTGAGGAGCGAGATGCTCCTAGAGGGCAATTCATCTTTCCTATCCTACATCCACTTCCCCAGAGAGGCATCTCTTGTCCTTCAGGGCTCCCTCCTTCTCTCTGTTAACTACAAAGGTGGCCACTCAGACCTAGATGGTTTTTTCTTTGCCTCAGTCAGAGCGGATTAATGCCCCCACCCGTATAATTAACCAAAAAAAACCCCAATCCTACCATTGACCTGGTACATTGAGTAAAAGGGCTGAAAATGTACAAATTAATTCCCGGAGGCCCAGTTTAAAGGTACACTCCACTCCACTTAAGTCTAAAGTTATCCTAAATAATTCCTTCTGGCAGTTTAATGGTGGATATTTTGCTGTAATGCTTCCTCTATGACATTTGCAATGACCTAGTTTACTGTTTTTACAAATAATAATTTGTCTTAATTTTCTCTTTGAAGTAGCAAGCAAAAGAATAAATGAGTAAAATCTAAACCTGGTAACCTTGCTAGATATTTTAGGTCAATAAATTATCTTCATGCATAGCTTAGCTTAGTATTTCAGCTTTCCACTCCAGTGGATGAGGGCTCTTTAATGCTTGTTAAAATAGCA
Organism: Haliaeetus leucocephalus; assembly: GCF_000737465.1. Lineage (NCBI taxonomy): Eukaryota > Metazoa > Chordata > Aves > Accipitriformes > Accipitridae > Haliaeetus > Haliaeetus leucocephalus. Next base: position 1,644,083 of record NW_010972580.1, on the reverse strand, counting down.
GAGATAAGTGATTGCAGTCTGAAGATGGAAAATATTGAATAATGCAAAGATCTGTGGATTTTGTGGTTTTACTTGGCTGGGGGAGAAAATCCTTTGATTCTTTCAGAGTCAGAGGTAAGAAAAGCTTTTTTTTCAGTTAGGACTATCCACACTTTTGTGCCAAACATGGTTCTGAAAAAGTAAAAATGCATCACTGATTAAAGTGTTCCAGTTGGGCTATGTCAGGGCTGGACATTTCTGACTCGTTTTTCAGTTTAAAAATTCAGGACAGATGAGGATTATTTCATCGGGAAGCCAGGAAACCTTGTCAGAAACACCATTTAGTGCTACTAAAGCAGCTGATGCTCTGAATGCAGGTTCTGGATGGTCTGGTGACCAAAGTTGTTGCCCAAAGTTGATTTACTAGATGGAGATGTGATTCTAAGAAGTACTTCAAATTAACATTAGTCAAAGTAGGACATGGACCTGTTGGAGCAAGTCCAGAGGAGGCCATGAAGATGATCAGAGGGCTGGAGCACCTCTCCTATGAGGACAGGCTGAAAGAGTTGGGGTTGTTCAGCCTGGAGAAGAGAAGGCTCCGGGGAGACCTTATAGCAGCCTTCCAGTACCTAAAGGGGCCTACAAGAAAGCTGGAGAGGGACTTTTTACAAGGGCATGTAGTGATGGGACAAGGGGTAATGGCTTTAAACTGAAAGAGGGTAGATGTAGATTAGATCTAAGGAAGAAGTTCTTCACTGTGAGTGTGGTGAGGCACAGGAACAGGTTGCCCAGAGAGGTTGTGGATGCCCCATCCCTGGAAGTGTTCAAGGCCAGGTTGGATGGGGCTTTGAGCAACCTGGTCTAGTGGAAGGTGTCCCTGCCCATGGCAGGGGGGTTGGAACTGGATGATCTTTAAGGCCAAAAGGATGATCTTCCAACCCAAACCACTCCATGATTCTATGATTCTATGGTGTTTCTCAAGAGAAAACCAGGAGTTTCAGTGAGGTAGAGATGTTCATGGAATGAGCCTGACTTCCCTCATTGTATTGTTTTCTCCAGACAAATAAAAATCCTCAAGGCCACAGACTTCTTTTAACAAGACATCAAAAGGTTCTGGCAAGAAACTAAAAACTTTTAATGAAAACCAAGTTTGCCATTTTGTTATTTCCATTCCTCTCTGCAGTCTTGCTGGTAAACTGTAAATCAGATTCTCCAGGGTCCATTTCAACTTCTCAAACATGTTTCATTTCTCCTTCTTTACAGCGACCATTTTCTGGGTCTCAGGTCTCAGGTCTCACTACATATAGACATCTGTGCAATCCTGCTGTCTCAGCTGTTGCCTTCTGGAAGTATCATCTTAAATGAGGTCCATTATTCTGAACCTCAGTACCCTGCAACCATGGCCATGGTCTCACATTCTTGGCACTGAAGAGTTGCACTATTTTTCCTTTCTGATAAACAGGGATGTATTCAACACTTTTAATATTTTATTCCCCTGTCAACATATGAGAAAATAATAATTACACCCTGCTCTGCAGGACTGGGAATTATAATCAACACCAAAGCAGGATCTGTACATAATTAGAAGCTTGTTTTTGTTGCTTTTTTAGAATTTATTGCACAAGAAATTGCCAGTGTCAGCTAGCATGATTTTAACCAGTAAATCTAAAAGTGACACATCATTGTTATAATTGCCATTGCAGCAGCAGTTAAAATCTCCACCATTTGCTCCAAAACAATGAAGACCAAAGACTATTGAAAAAGTTCCACAAATCAGTCAGAGGCTCTGTCCTGTTGTCTGAAAAGTTTTTGGGTTTCAACCCAGAGGCAAGGGTTTTGTCTGCACCTTGTTATTGTAAGGTTTAGGGCTCTTCATGCCACCCTAGGGTGCAAAGGAAAGTGCATTAGCCCTATTTGAAGTTGGATAACTGAAGCATGAAGAGGTACTGAAGGCAGATTTCTCAGAAGGTGGTTTGGGAGCCTTGGCCACAAAAGGGACATTTAGAAATTGAGTTGAAGAGCTCCAAAGAACTTGCATTTCACATAGACTTGAGGCAGTCTAGCTTTGGGACCCAATCTCATAAGACTTTTTAGCAATTACTTGACCATGGTACCAGTTTTCCTCTTTCAACTTGCCTGTGTTTCACAGGGACAGATGGTCTCCATCATCTTCTCAGAGATCCACCTCTGCTTCAGTTAGTTACCCCATGGCTCTTAACTGTGCCAGGTTCAGGTGTCTGTCTGGCATATGGCATCAGGATATTGGCCATGTCTGATGCTGGAGCATGCTCGGGCTCGTCTAGTCTTCAGGACAGTAACCCTTTCAAGAGGCAATGCTGGGCAATATGCTGCAACAGAAGAAATATTTAAGGCTGCAGGAGCTGTCCGTGCGACAAGCAAGGTGGACTCAAGCCTTGGCGTGCTTGGGTGTATGTTTGCACTTCCATAAGACAGCTGGTGAGCTGAAAGAAATACATCAGAGATCAAATGTTTGGAAGCTCACAGTAGCTAGAGGTGGAAAAGCACCTGAGACAAACAGTCCTATGCAATTGATTTGCAAGAGAGGATACTGCTTACATGATGGTTCCTTAGTAGCCTCCTGCTAGTTGAATACAGTATTATGACTGTGGTCTTTTCTGCCTTGTCATGTCATATATTCTCTCATTGACTTTCAGTCTTTAAGCTGCTGTTAATTTAAAAAGCTCCCTTGTTCGCCTCTGATACAGACTCAAGAGCTTTTCTAGCTGAGAAGGATTGGAATCCATGTAAAAGCAATAAAATGCCTTGTACGGCAGTGTTTTAACTGGGTCCTCTGAATCTGGTTTTCTAACTGCATGTTACTCTGCAACTTAGATGCAGCGGACCCAGACCCTGCAGCGCTGCTCATGGGACTGCACTGGCTTCATTAAGTGTACACACGTACTAAGTTGTCTTGATTTATGCTTCTTTTTTCCAAGCACCTGAGAAGTCTAGGCAAATGTGAGAAGGCAGGAAAAGACCTTTTAAATGCATTATAAATCCCATTTTAACTCAAGTAATTATAGCTACAGCATAATTAAAATATTGTGTAGGAAAAGAAAATAATCTTACCAAACTTAAATCCTGTGTGTATTAGCATATTGCCATCTGCAGACTTCTCAATCACTACACCTTTTTTACCTTAAAGCAAAATGCTCAACAGCCTCTTTTGCCAGAAACACTGACCCTGCTAAGCATATCTGTCGGGCTCTCTGGGTCCTGGTCAGAGAGGGAACGTTATTTGTTGGTGTAAACTTCCTCCTGCTCCCTTTCTTAAAGGTGAGAATAAACATGTTCGAATGTTGGCAATTACAAATCAAAATGTCACACCAGAAGAAAAATCCTTGTTACATAAAATTTCTCATTTCATATTGATTGGAAAGTTCCAGCAGGAGAAATGAAAAATGTTGAACTTGATTTCATGAACACAGACTTTTTTCAGTTACAAGCAGGAGAACAAGCCATCATGCCTACAAAACAAATGCAACTATTTTCTGACCAGTTCTAACTTAGTAATTTCAAGAGTAATAAATTTGCTGGAGGAAAAAAAAAATTACACTGAAGCTTCATCAGTCACAGAAAAGCACCATATATGTCAAAGAAAATTTGAGGTAATATATCTGATATAAATATACTCACACATGTCAATCAAATTCTTTCAATATCAAAGTGGTTGAATTACCTTGCTTAGTGACATGGTATATCCTTACTGCAAAAACTGAAGGGAAGGATGGATGTTTCTTCATGTCTCAAGCTGAAGCAGAAATTACAAGGTGCAGCACAGAAATTACGGGGTGAATTTCTATGTCCTGTGTTATGCTGGAGGTCAGGCTAGGTGGTGATGATAATATTTCCTTCTGGCCTTAAAAAAATGCATCTGTGAAAATACAATCAGAGCTTATGGGCCATTGAATCCATGTGCTCAGAAATTATTTTTTTAGCAGTATAAATGACATTATCTGCAAGAACAAATAAGCTGCGTCTACCGAAGTCAGCAGTCGAGCCTGAAAATGGGAAAAAAATGAGGAGAGAATCCCAACCTGCTTAATTGCCTCACAAATCAAACATATGGGCAATAACTCCTGTTTAGGGGAAATTCAGATGAGAAATATGATTACTGCTCTCTGCAGGGGAAAGACAGCACTTTGACAAAATGAGGGCTGTTTTTTTCCAAGTGATCCAAGTGCCAGGGCCTGACTAGCCAGAACAAATTGGGAAGGTCAAAGCTTTCCCACGTTTCAGCAGTTTCGTGCAGGTCAGGGTGGACTCGCCAGGAAGGACTCGAGCTGGTGCAGCTTCTCTCATGGGGTAGTTTAATGTATGTTTGTGTGCGCCAGGCAAAACACAGGGCAATTTATGGGCCATTTCATGGAAATTCAAAAGTATATGGGGAGAACATTCTACACATATATAAAACTTGTATTTCTTTCCAGGAAAGCAGCTTGAGATTTTATTAATGGGGCAGCTGATGAAAGGTTTGTATATAAATAATACCTAAGTGCAAGTTGTGTCAGTGTTCACATGTATTAAAATTCCAGAATGTCCTGCACAAAGTATCTTCCCCAAATATATTTTCCAGTAGGAGGAAAAGTATGCTTTGCTCAATCTGAGTATAATGAGTCTTGCATAAATCCACTGCCAACTTACACAGGCAGATTCGGCCTCTGCTGGAGGAACACAAGAGACAACATCTTATCGGATAGTCTGGGCTTTATAGAGAGGATCTTGAAGGGTTAAGAACAATTCCATGTATCAAAACAACATAATATTAATACAAAGCATAAATATTTGGATGCATGGGGGTTTGTATGTCTTTGCATAGACACTGGGGCTTGGTTTTGGCTGTTTTCCACTTGTTTCAGCATCCATTTGCATCTGTTCAATACATCCTTGCATATAAGATCACACCATGGTGGAAATTCAAATGCTGCACATGCAATAATACATCTGCAGCTGCGCGTGGAAGCAGGTGCTGTACAGCCTGCGTGCAAGCGCCAGCTCTCAGCTCATTTTGTTCTGACTTGTGTCTCTTTTTTTTTCCCCCATGCTGAGCCCCAGAGTTGTTTTTCTTCTTCTGGAGAGGGAAAGATGTTCTGTCATTGGCAGTGGTCAGTAGAAGGGCTTGCCCACCAGGCAGGAGAGGCTCGTTATGCAGCTGGGCTCAGCCTGAGCCATGAGGATGGCAGAGTGGATGCTCCAGCATCTTCATTTCTGAACTGGAGGGGTGGTCCAGCTGACCAACACGAGCAGAGGTGGAGCTGGCTTTTATGTGTGGGAGGCTGAAAGTGCCAAAGGGCTGTGGAGCATGAAGGACGGGGTTAAATCCCCTCATTGTGGTGCATGGTGCAAAGGTGAAGCTACTTATTTTTTTTCTTAGTATTATTAGAGGGATTAAGTGGAATTTAATTGGTGCTTTAGCCTTGAGCTGCCCTCAGCGTGGGAGCTGCAGAGCAGACACAGCCAGCACCGACGGCAAAGCTGGTGAACTCCGGCCTCTCACCTTCCCTGTCCTCTTAAAAGCAAACAAACAAATACTCCATTAATTAACTGCAGACGCCTCAACTGCGGTGAGTAGTGCTGGGATACATCAGCCAGAAGAGAGAAGTCAGGAAAAGGAGGAGGCTGAAAATGTCAGTCCAGCAGAATAATAAACTCCTCCTGGGTAGGAGGATGCAAAATGACTCTGGGCTGTAAATTCCTCGTTCTTCATTATCTGCCCAGTGCTGGTGAAAAGAGCAAGCTGGCAGGAAGGACTCCTGCTCTGCTTACCCTCATGAGAGCTTTCTTGCACTTTTCTGTGGCACTTCCAACATCTGAACTAGTGAGTTACAATGTCAAGGAACAATCCTGGACATAAGGACTCAAGTATACCCAGCGGTAGCTTTAGACCTGGTCCCCAGCTTGGTTTTGGACCAGTCCCAATGGGTTTTTCTTACAGAAATCCCTAGTGCAGTTCAAGGAACAATTCCCATCATACTGTAGAGAGTAAAGTTAAATTGTAGCGACCTGGGTGGTGCCCCAACACCTCTGTCCTGGTTTCAGCTGGGATAGAGTTAACTGTCTTCCTAGTAGCTGGTGCAGTGCTATGTTTTGGGTTCAGTCTGAGAAGAATGTTGAGAACACTGATGTTTTCAGTTATTGCTAAGTAAAGTTTACACTAAGTCAAGGATTTTTCAGCTTCTCATGCCCAGCCAGCAAGAAGGCTGGAGGGGCACAAGAAGTTGGGAGGGGACACAGCCAGGACAGCTGACCCAAACTGGCCAAAGGGGCATTCCATACCATGGGACGTCATGTCCAGTATATAAACTGGGGGGGGTGGAGGCAGGGGGATCGCCGCTCAGGGACTAGCTGGGTGTCGATCAGCAGGTGGTGAGCAATTGCACTGCGCATCATTTGTACATTCCAATCCTTTTATTATTGCTGTTGTCATTTTATTAGTGTTATTATTAGTGTCTTCTTTTCTGTTCTGTTAAACCGTTCTTATCTCAACCCACGAGTTTTACTTCTTTTCCCGATTTTCTCCCCTGTCCCACTGGGTGGGGGGCGAAAGTGAGTGAGCAGCTGCATGGTGCTTAGTTGCTGCGTGGGGTTAAACCACAACAACCTGTCATCGGTTCCAGAGGACAGTCTGGGACACAACAGCTTTGCTAGTGTCAATGCAGCCACGGGCCACTGCAGGGTGATGGCCGTGTGATGGAGTACTGCATCGTGCTCAAAGACTGAGCCAATACGTGTCTGGGTCACCCTGCCAGATCTGCACAGAAAGTTATTTTTCTCTGTGCTTCCTTTCAGCTGAGTAATTGCTTTGTGAGAGTTTGTCATCTGCTGCTGCATGAAGTAAGACAGGTCGAGCAGCCACTGAGGTGGCTTCTGTTCCTAAATCTGTCATGTGCCAAGCTGAATGGCTTGATCTGATGCCTCAATTGCTCCTTCTGTGAAATGGAGATAAGTGCTATGTTCCTCCGTAACTTTCTGGGAGATGTAGCCATGGAAAGTGTTACATGGGAATTGCTGTTCTTGTTCAGGCATAGGTTAGGTGGTTGGGAGTCTGTTAGCTCCCTGCTCCCAGGATTCAAACCAGCTGAAAGCACAACCAAGAAAAGCTCTCCTAGCCAAACAAGTATCTATAAATGTCTTTGTTGGCTGATCTGTGCTCTGAAGGATTTCAGCAGACTTTATCCTTGCAGAATACTCAAGGTCCACCTAGCACAGGGTAAATCTCCTGTGTATTCAAAGTAGGGCATGTGCATGTTCTCTGCTTGTTCTGGGATGCATGGGGAGGTGCTAAAGCCATATACAATATACACGTTATTCTGAGTCCTTCCCGTGGTGGAGTGACGCTTCAAGATGCCCTGTTGGCATGAGTTGCCCGGTTAATGCGTTGGCATGGGATCTCTAATGTACCCTATCTCACAGAGGTTTGGATATACTAACCTATATTTTCTGGGGTTTAGAAATTAAATGACTTATGAGCCCTTTGCCAGACCTGTGTAATGCCTGAATTGGGCAAGGTTTGTCCCTGGCAGTTTTTATAAGTCTTCTGTAATTTTATCATCTTTTTCTGCTTCTGGAGTATGTCAGCTATATAGGTCTATTCAACCAAAGAGTTTTACAGAATACCTGATTATTAGAGTTCTTATTTTTATTCCCAACTTTTCAGTCATGAAAACAATTTCAAGGCCAGCAGGAGCTGATGAGAAATGCCAACTGCCATTATACCCCTCTGGGCTTATTTTCTTATGGAGACTTGCGTACTATAATATTTTTCAAGGAAAACCCCAAAAGGTACAATGATGCATTTAGGAAGCTTTCTAGGAAATGCAGGAGTTTTGTGCTGTGACGGGATTATAGACTAGGCAGTGCAAGAGCCCAGGTACCTGCAGTATCCCATCGATCCTGCTTTTGTTTAACTGATCTTTCAAACTTCAAGTCTCCCTTGTAGCATCACCTCCAACACCCCTGAAATTCCAGTGAAGTTCTCCCAGGGCTCTGCTGGCCACTGGAGGCTGGAAGGCAGCAGTAAATCTGTCTTGATTTAATTGAGCTGGTAACTTTGATTCTGATCCTGACAAGGAGCTGCTATGATGAGCCAGAAGAGTCTTCTGCAATTACATGTTAGTTCAGGGCAGCACCTGAGGACCTCCATCTTTCTGCACTGTTCCAGCACTGAGTTTGCAAAGCAGGTGCCTTCCAGGCTGACAGAAATTGCTCATGGTAATAGACTTTCACAGCTGTTTTTCTCACTGGCCTCAGTCCATGTTGGTCAAGTTTGACAAATGTTAATGAAGCTGTAGAGTGTTAAAATCCAGGGAGTGACTGTGCTGAGAAAGACTCACAACCGTCTGTCCTGGTTGGAGCTCATGGAGTATCTCCTAAGTAATGTTCTGTAATTGAGCTGGAGACTGAATGTGAATCTGTACGTGTGATGGCTGCTTCACTGTTCAAATAAACGAGCAGAACAACATTTTTTCCAAACACACAGTTCCTGCAGACTGTCTTTGAGTTTCTTAAAGTCTTCACTGTAAAAATATCATGTCCATTACCACTTTTGAGTCCACTCCAGATCCACTCTGTTAAATTAGCTATAAATATGCTCCAACAGATAATGTCAAAGTAACAACCATCACAAAAGGAGGTAAATAAATGAAGGTTGTGCGTTCATGCTTACTTCAAAGAGGTTCTGTCTTGCACCCTACTGAGTGATCCTGCAGAGGGCTTTCATCACCAGGGAAGACCTGGAAATCACTGACAGTTCCCTAGGGAGCAATGGAGAAATGGCATTGAGCTGTGAGCAGCCAATAAAATAGTGCACGGCCGAAACATCTTGCTGGCTGCAAGTCTTGAAGGGTAGGTCTGGGATTTGCACAAACAGGAAAACAACCCAAAACTTTCCTCTCCTCTGGTTGCATCTCTTCTGTGTTGTGTCCAGCAGTTAACCTTTAGGGGACAGAACCGACAGAGGTGCAGAATTCATATCATTTTCCTCCATACACCGCGAAAAGAGCCTAACGAGTTGCAGGATGATGTTTAGATGGCCCACATGGGGTGTGATGTCTTCAGCCCAGAGAAGCTTCATCTAGGGTTTATCAAGAGAAGTCCATTGTGTTGTGGAGTTTATAAAGAGCTCTGGATACAGTGAAATAGTTTTGCCAAGGTAGCAATAATCTTCTTCCAAAATGCATATTATTGAGCTATTGTAAATGCTATAGGTGAATTGTGGTGCATAAGGTCAAGGGACAATTGCTTTCATCTGTCTGAAATGTACTCTGAGAGCCTATTAGTACATCGTGTTTAGTGTTATCCTGGCTGAGTTAATTCAGTCCACCTCTGGCCAAATGCCGCTACATAAACCTTGCTGACATTTTCATTTCCATCTTCAGCAGCCTTTGCTGGCAGCAGATCCTCTGATTTCCTCCCACTCAAGTTTTAAAAACTTTGGAAGAATCTCTTCTTTGTGCAAAACTATTTGATCTTCTTTCACTGCCCAAGGAAACACATTCTGGCAGGAACATCACTGAAAAAAACTGGTACAAGCAACTCCAATGGATGTCGGCTGTTTATTCTGTGTTCTCAGCCTTCACCTCCTGTAGATGGAGACCAAACCAAGAGGGAATTAAAAGTGAGATGGTAGAGGCCTTTACTTCTTCTCTGTATCACCTTCAATGATTGATCACCCAGAGTTTGTAGGAAGGGTCCTTGAACGTCTGTGGGTGTTGCTGTAACAGAGAGGAAGGTGTCTCTTCCCTTAGAGGTTGACCATCGCCCTCCACGCCTGTGGCTTGTACCACTGCTAATTAGGCTTTTCTGGAAATCCAACCCTCTTTCTCCAGTCCTTCCTCCAATTTACTAAATTTCACCTCCAAACTGTAATGGGTGACAGGAGAAGAACACCAACAGCAGCTGGTTTTGGCTTCTATCATTCTCCTGTCTTTATCTCCTATACAACATTAGGCATTTCTTGCCTGCTTTGTCTAACCTATTTTTACACATCTCCCTTGCAATGTGATGAATTGTGTCCTCCAGGTGCCTGTTTTTCTCCATTAACGGTCAAGAGAGTCCAGATAACTAGTTCAGATGGAGATGTCAACACTGAGGACACTTACATTTGGACAAAGAATATCAGTCCAGAGTGTCTAAGGGGTGAGATTCATCTCATCACGCTTTAGGTGTCCAGAGAATGGATGTCAACACTGAGCCAAGGCATCTAGACTTTTTTCTCCCTCAGCAAAGACAACTCATCCTCAGATGTTCGAAAGAGAAGATGACTCATCTATCCTTTGGCTATAGAAGGAGTCAACGTGGCTAGCTGAGATGTCAATATATATTTTGCAGATGACTCAGAGTGGGATTTAGCTGAAGTGCCTCACACAGTTGCAAAGCAATGGCTGAGCCCAGGTCTACCATCACTCATCATTTGTCAGCAGCTCATCTGGCTCTGCTCTGCTCCTGATGGTTTAAGGAAAAAATATCACGTAAGTCTAGTCCTTCTGAACCTGCTGACTGAATTTCCCCAGACTCTAGCAATAGCAGGACCAAAATCCGACCCCCCTTTTGACTCTGATGTCCTGCCACCACAGTTTAGCAGCAAATAGATTACTCACATCGGGCATCCATATCTCTAAACATGCAAATAGCTCAGTCAGAAAGAAATAAGCCTCTGAGTATGCTTGCTGGGGGAGATGAGGATACAGAGGAAGCTGATGTTGGCTGTTACCTTAGCAACAATCTCCATCTGGTAGGAATCTGAAGCAGGTGGTCTGACCCCTGGCATAAATGTTTGAACGTTTAATGACTTTAATAACTGAATAATTCTAGGGTGTTATGACAGGGAGTAGCATGCAGCCCCAGTTGAACAACACTTGTAACCATAATGGGTGAAGTCAACATGGTCTCGTTTCACATGCTTAGACTTCGGCAAAGAAGGTGATATGGAAGTACATGCAAGGTACTGTGTTTGAAAGAAAATGGGCCTGATTTTCCACTTAGAACAAATTTATGTTATTCTAACTCCATAGAGAATTGAGTCAGTATTTCTTTCTAGAAGTAGACAAGGTGGTTTAGGGTATTGGTAATATAGTAATATCAAGCTGTTATACAGCGTTGTTAATCCATAGATTTCAACACCCATTAATGCCACAGAAGGGGAGGGTACAATTCCTTTGCATTTCACCTAATAATGTATTTTAAATCTTTTTTATTATTATTATTTTATTGTGTGTTTTGGTGTGACTAATTCAAGATTGGTGCCCTAGAGAGTTTGGCTCAGCCTTGAGCTTGTTTCACGGGCAGTCTGTAGAGCCCTTTTTGGCTGAAGTCCTGTTAAGAAGTAATAGAAAAAGAGTACAGGGCTGCCTGCTTTAGTGGTCCTAAACCCCAGAGGATTTATGATGTATTATACAGTGCCATCTGTTGTTTCTTTACCTGCAATTAACTTAAAATCAAAGATTTAGGTTGGAAGGCCACTTTGGAGATCCATCTAGTGTAACCCCCTGCTGAAAGCAGGACTCAAAGTAGGGCTTACACGCAGGGAGAAGCTCTTGCCATAGGAATGTTTGTGACAAAGGCTCTTCTACCTGAACCAAAGAGCTTTGCACTGGGGCACACTTCTATCTTCATGTGCATTTATTTTTTCTGACTGATGGGAGGAAGATAAACTGCAATTTATTTTTTTTTTTACTGTGTTCTGCTGGAACCTCTTGTTGCTACAGGCCACCAATAATTGACTTTTTAGAAATTATAATCTTACTATTCATGCCACATTTTCTATGGTATCATGGGAACGGCTATCTTGCCACCTACTTTTCCCGTGGTACAAGCCATTTCATGCAGACCAAGTGAAATTTGGTCACCTAGCACCAACTTCAGCCTTATCTTTTCCTGTGTCTTTCATATTATTTAGTACAGAACTATGACTCTTCCTGGGCTTTGGCCCATGCCACCAGCAGCAACACTCCCATTTGGGCTAGCAATCCATGCTCCCTTCATAGTCCTGGGTAAATTCCCCAAGTTCTCAATAGTCCCTGGTAAAATAAGCTGAAATACCGATTTCTCTTCACTGACCCTCAATGGAGCCCAGGATGACCGTCTCAGAAGGAAGGACCTGCATTAATTAACCATTTAACACTGGCCGTGTCTACCTGAGAAACTGCCATGGAAATGGCTTCTTGCAGGATGCTTTAACCTGCTTCAAAGTTTCCTGGCTCTGGAGCTGCCAGTGATGACAACTGTAGCGCTTCTCAGGATAAAAAGCACTGGGGTAACATGAAAAAAAGAAATAGAGGTGACAGTCAGGCTGTTCTCTGACCTACTCTCTGTTCTGCAGTTTGCAAAAGGTGAGAAGACTGAATTAGTACTTAAACTAGGGGAAGTTGCCACCCCTCAGTCCTTGACTTCTTTATTTCTTTGCATCAGTGATTCAAAACCCGCTCCCTGGAATTTGGCCTGGATGCATTCACTGAAGAGCTGTGTGACATTCCCCTCACTAATGCATGAGGTCCAAGAAGCTGATGTGGTTTGTAGTAGTTGACTTATTTCATTTGTTCACAGAAAGTTTGGTTTGCCTTTTAATATTTTTATAAATCAATAAGATTTACATGCAAGGGGGTCAGTATCCTATGTTATAACTGAAATGTTCTTTAGCTGGCAGAGCCATGTCTTGCCCTCTCCATATACCCAAAGACTCCTTGGAGATTCATCAGTTACTGATTTTAAATGGCGAGGAGGCGAGAGGTCAGGACATCTAACTAAGCCTTATCAATCTGATGATAAATTTAAGGTTTGGGAAGCTTTAAAGTCCATGCAGGGGCCTGACTTTGCACTTTATAACCTTATGAAACACAAAGCCTGTGCTCATAGAAAGCTGGTGAAAGGATTTTGGGCTCTGTAGGCAAAATAATTTGGGGATCTGCACAGAGGAAGACAAAACTCCTCTAGGATAAAAGGTGGGATGAGCTGTGGAGAACGGGGTTTTCTGCCAGGAGAGAAGCAGAAGTGGAGCTGCTGGGAAAAACCTCATGCCTCCATGCCTTGCACCCCAGCTTTGCCTTGGTGGCAGCCATCATCAGAGAGCTGCACGTCTGTGCCCTGTTCTGATATGAAGCACATAAATCAGTTATTCTGTATGAAGATTTGGCCACCACTTCCTTGGGGATATGTAAAGCAAGGAATGGGGTCCTGAGGGGGCTGCTTTGCCACTCCAGGCAGCTGCCTACTTTGCCTAAGGTCAGATCAAGTCCCAGCCTTAAAAATGGGTGTTTGGGAATCCTAGTGCCCCAGTATCTCACTTGCACAGATGAAGTCTGGCCTGAATCACTCAGTTCTGAATTACTCCTCTCATGCTATTTACAGAATTTTCAATTTCTGCCCACAGATCAGTAGGAAAATGCACACAGAAGTCTCATTCACTCATGTAATTTAGATTTTGCAATGCAGTTTAAAGTTACCTTTAAATTCTCTGTTAGTATTTGTATAAAGGAGAACAATCAGATAAAAATACAGATAACTTGAAGATCTTGTGACATGAAAAACCTTTGTAAAAATTATGGGTTTCTTGCTTTGTTTTTTTAAAAAAGGACTCAGTTCAGTACAGGTTTCATATTTATATAAGAATCAGAAAACAGATTTCTTTGCAGCAAGCAAATAGACGACTGTGTGGGGATGGATACAAAGGCAAATGTAAGCTGAAAAGAGATAAATTAACTACAAGCCTGGATGTTGCATGTTCCATAGAGAAAGCTGTGTTAATTGAAATGAAAAACTTCTTTGCCTCATTTCCTTTCACTAAACCTATCCTTGGAAGAAGTCTTTGGTCAAAGTGATGAAAGATTCCCACATCTGTATAACTAATATTGCAGCACGTGCGGCTTGAAGCCGGGAGGGGATGGCACCGTGTTCAAAACACTGAATACTCCAAGGACTGTGTTTTCTCAATGCATCCAGAACAAGGGCTCCAAGTGGAGTCTCCCACAGCCCAGCTGAGCACTCCAGTGCTCAGGCTGTTCATCATTCTAGGATGGATTGGTCTTTTTCTGTTCTTAATGAAACTTTTCAAAAGCTTCTGACTGTTCTGATGCAAAATGAAAACAAATGTGCAAACCTCGAATAGTTTCACAATTCATCTTTTCCAGCCATGCCAGATTCTTGGAGTGTGTCATTAATCTTTTCAGTAGGATAGTTGGGTTTCTTACTAGGGATTTGCTTCTTGCTTACTTTGGATCTGTAAGTCTCTTGTCTTCTCCCACACTCTGTGGATAAATGAGAGGCAGTGCAAAAGCTGTGCCTCTGAGCCCATGCCGTTGCTGCTGCTGGTTAGGTCCTGCCTGCCCAGTTCCTGGTAGATAAACCTTTATCTTGTGATGCTTAAGGATGTAATCTGTGGTGTCCCTTTCCTGAACTTCATCAGTCTTATGGTTTCTGCAACCCTGTTCCTCAAGGGTTGCTGGATGTGGCTAATTAAGGAAGGGTCTCTATTCTCAGCTGGACACAATGTTTCCTGCAAATCCATCCTACTTTATGAAAGGCTCACATGCACATCGAGTTAACAAACTGTTCTGGGAGCAAAGACATTCTTCTACGTTTGCCATTGTTGCAAGACCAGACAAAACATCCTTGTGGAAATTAAATGCTGCATGTGTGTTTGAGTTACTAGTAGAGCTGTGGTCTTTGTCTAATGGGAATAGAAATACGGAGACATAACAGAAATTAAATGCATTAGCCTGGCTCCATGGTTACTAAGAAACAGAAAGATGCTGGTACACTATAGTTATTTCATTCCCAAATCAGGAAGGGCTGCTCAAGCTGAAAGAAAAGTTTCTTTTTTTCAAATGGTTGTATTTCTGTAAAGCAAGAGCAAGCACCGCTATTTAACCTGCACAGCCAGTAAATGGTCCTGTTTGTTTTGCACAATCTGTCCTTCCAGCAAAAGTTGATATGCACCTTTTTTTTTACTTAATTAGTTTTTCTCTTTTTTTGTATTAAACCACGTTGCCTTCAGCAGACCATGTTTTATTCTCAGTAGGTAAAAATAATGAAAAGGAATTACTCCAGATGAAGCAAAACTTCCCACCTTCTTTGCAACTGAGCTTCAGAAAATCGGCAAGACAAGTCAGAAACAGAAGCAAAGGCAAGTGTCAGGTTTGGCAAACAGTCTTATGCTTAAAAGGAGTGAGGGCTTTTTCTGCCAGTCTCTAGTCGGTCGTCTCTCTTGGCAGGGAACACCAGACTCACTAGGCAGCCAAGGGAGTGGAGGAGAAACACCCCTGCCTCTTCCTCCTGCCCCTCAGATTTCACGAGCCAGCTGCTTGGGGAACATCCCCATTGCCTCAAAACGACTCAGAGAAGGAAGGTACCAGGCTGCACCCTCAGGGTAAACAGCAAAAAGCTCCCCTTGGGTAATGCTTTCCCGCTGCCACCCGCTCCAGTTCACACAGGCTCCTCACTGCCTCCTCACTGTTAGTCATCTCTGCCCACCCGCTGATGTTCATCTGATCCTTCTTGCTTACAGACCCAGTTCTTTCTCTATGGTGAGCCCTGGAAGGGAGTTTCATCCAATTCAGCTGTTAATATTTGATTATGCCTCTAGTGAAGTGAACACTCATTAAGTTAATTTCAGCAACAATATAAACATCAAAGAACTAAATTAGTTGTAATAGCAGAATGTGATGGGCTGGCATCAATGCTTATTTACTGCATTCTGCCACTTCCGAATGCTGCTGCTGTTGAGGACAGAGCATGGCTTTGGGGGAACTTTTAGGTGCCGCATTTCGAACCTGACTTAAAAGTCTGAAAGAGCGACTCCCATAGAGGAGAGCAGAGGTTTGCAAGACCTGGCATGAGCGTGCAGTCTCACTCTCCTGAAATATGTCAACTATGGAAAATAACGGATATAAATAAGAGTTAGGATTTCTGTGTGCTCCTTGTATCCCTCTAGAAGACTGGCAGCTCTCAGCTGCTTTGTGCTCACTGGTTGAGACGAGCACTGGAAGATTTGGGATAATTTCAGCTCCCTAGGAGTCTGGTATTTCTAATGGAAAACTCTGTTCTTTTTGTTTTGCTTTTCCCTTTCAAACCCCTCTAACTGATTTCCATTAAAATTATAAATTAACATTTTGTGGGGATGTTTAGATTTCGACTGCAGCATACCGAAATGTGTACTCTAAACTTTTGGTTTCCTCTTGCTGCTGGTTCACTGCAACAAGCTAAAAGGCTTTATTTTGACTTTTGCTAAAATGACTTACGTTCTGTTAAAACCTGAATGTTACTATTTATGATGAATGTTGCACAGTCACTGTGAGTATTTATAATGTAAAGCAACATTGTGACATGTAAATGTTGCCATAAAACTTCCCTATTTAAACAAAGTTTGAAATGAAACAAAAATATTTACATAGTTCACACCTGTTCCACAGGAAATGGGAAATACTGACTTTTTGAAGTTGTTTTCATCCCAAGTTGCAACAAATATGAATTACCCCTGAAAATATTATTGTTTCCGGCTATCCTTGTTATTTTCCCTTAAATAACAAACCTTTTCATGTTTTCTCATGCTGTTCTGCACCTGGTTTCCCATTTGCTCATTCTGTGTTGATTACCTGGTGCTACCCAAACCCCAGCAACTTGCTGGTTTCTCCGATTTCCAGTAGCACCATCACTCTCTTGATTTTCACAGTAGGGCGTATGACGACTATGCAATTGGCAGAACTGAGCTAATTGATTGCCTCATTTAGCTCTTCGAAGACTGAAACAATTGCACAAAGTCCCTGGTTCAGTAACAGATGAGGATTTGCAAGCCGATGAAAGGCTTTGCTTGTGTTGGGCATGACATATAAATATAAAAACTGTTGTTTTATCTCCTGTAAGTATAATTACCTAGTCAGATGAGCGATTATAGCACTCACAGTATTTGCTCTGGAATTAAAGCACTTGCAGGGCTATGAAGTATTGTACATGCCCTGGTAAATCAAATCAATTTGAAAATGACATCACGTATTATAAAGTCAAGAGCAAGAACAGGAGGCAGAGACCCTGATTCACAAAACATTTCAGTGCAATTCACCTTCTTGCATGGTTTCGTGGGTCTTCTCTTTGCTATTCCTTCCCCTCCCTGGATTTTGGGCCATTCTCATTTCTCCCAAGTCAGTGTTGCTTCATCCAAGATTAGGAGATTTATCAGGTGGATGAAAGGAGGTGTAACCATCCACCACAGTCCTCCCGCTGTGCCAGCACCTCTCCGTGACCCCAGCCAGGTTGTAGCTCTGCAGCTCGGTACAACCTTCTAATTCTTCCTGTGCATTTCCCACACTGCGTGCACCCCCGTTCGGACACCGCAGATGGGTAGCTACACATTGTACCAACCTCTGCGTTTGAGTTTTGCCCCGGTCCGGCTGCTGTCTGTTGCAGTTGTAAATTCATTCCTCAAATCCAAAATTCATTTGAAGAGCATGTTAGAGAAGGGAAAGAAACTATTTACTCCCCTTGCCTCTGTTCTTACAAATGTCTCTTTATATTTTCATTCTCCTTGAATGCTTGGCAGAAATTCTTTTCAGACATTCTAAATATTGCTAGCAGTTCCGGGTAGCAGGGCGAGTATTACTGCCTTACAAATGGAACTGCCTACTTTCTTTCTCCTTCTGCAGGGGAATCCATGAGGAATAGCTGAATGGTGGGCTGTGAGTGACATGGGTATGGCTCATGTACTCTCTCTTGAGTTATTTCCATTGCACAGTCTAACAAGTCTTGGTAAAATGGTCATGCATTTGCTGGAGTCGTAGCTCCAGCTCATAGAGCACATGTACAGAACAGCATTTTATAATCACTGCCTTTACTGTAGACATGCTTTAAATCTTTTATGTTAATATGTGATGGCTGCTCTATTCTTGACATCTCAGAAATCCTCTAAGAATGCCTGCTAGACAGGAAAACAGTCTGATGAAACAGCATGATACTGGGAATTGCACCTTCAGGGTTCTGTCCTTCACTTAATAATTAATTTCAATTTCTTGATGCCTCAGTTTACCCATCTGAACATTAATATATTCTGGACAAGGCAATGAGATACTTTGGTTATAAAGCCTTGCACAGCTAGAAATGATGCTGACTGGCTAGCTGAGATCCTGCAGAGTTGATCAGATCAACTCTGATCAACACTTCTTAATTTTTTTTCATTGCAGGAGGTGTTAGCATTTTCGAAGTGGTCTTTTTCTGAGCAGTGAGCATCTGAGATGCATTGAAATAACTAAAAAAAAAATACAGAAAAGACAGTTGCAATGTTATGTTAACTCGTCCATTGTCATTAATTAAAGTCCAGTGTAAGTGGAAATTCTGTCAGTCCAATGAACTAAAGCAGGCACTATAAAATGCTCATATTTGATTTCTTCTTCCTCTCTCTTCCTTTCCATTGACTATTTAACAGCATACAGCAGGTAAAAGTGAACACACACGGTTTGTCTCCACTGTTTTTCCAAAACACGCTCGAGGCTGTTGAATGTGCTCTGAAGTGTTAATGCTGAACTTGGCTTGTTAAATGAATAAGCCCAGCTAGCTGGGGGTGCCTCCTCCTCGTTTCCCTTGATCTTGCATGGTTCCCCAGGTGCTGAGCACGGGGGAAGATCAGCCCCTCTTAGTAAGGGTGAGTGACTGCTAAGTCGGAGGGGTCTCATCAGCACTCCCACGCTGGCACTGGGATTCTGGCTACAGAAGAAAAGCAGTTGTCGCCATGGACACCAAACCAGGGAGGACTAATGAGAAAATATCGATAGGGTAAAATGTCAGCAACTGAAAACTAAACTGGCATGTGATCTTTAAATAAGAGCGGTGAATCATCTCTTAGTTGTGATAGGCGAGGTGATCTCTGACTGCAGGGAAGCGTTGGCTTTGGGGAAGCCTGAGGGGTAATTTGCATCTTTCATTATTATTAATAGCAGTGTTACAGTATGGAGCCGCATCCCAGTGTGTTTAGATGCTGGATAAACAGAAAACAAAAATGGTGTCAGGTCCTGCAAGTTTGCTGTCTGAGTACCAGGAGGGGCTGGAAAGACTGAGCCGAGACCCAGGATATCTTAGACGCCAGACTGCTGAGCCCTGGCACACTTAGTGCCAAAGTTGATGCTTGGGCAAGGACTTATCCACAGACCCTGGGAGCAGCATCACGTTAGGTACTGCCCTTGTAGTGACAGGGGAATGTTGCTGCTTTAGGTCCTGCCTTGTCCAGTCCATCCTTGAGGTATTTCTGCAGTGTAACGTAGCCCCGATGTCCCCTGGGAGTTAAAACACATGACAAGATATTCCAGCCCCTAACCACTGCCATGGGACAGCTGTGATTTGGGAAGATAATACAGTCTGCTCTCCCCAAAACTAACAAAGACCTTATAAGTTAGCCCATTTATCATTCCAGAGAGGAATTTCTCATCAGTTTTCAAATCAGAACCTCCTCAAATCCCAGAGCTAATCAGACACTGATTTACTGCTTGGTTTTGCTATATAATTTGCAAAAATACATCCACAGGCTTGGCTGTAATGGCAGTGCCTTTACATTCTGTAGTTCTCTGAATATATCTGATTACATTAGTCAGAGTGTCGAAGTAGTTGTCAAATGGAAAGGACAGCTTCAATAGACCCAAGTTTACTGCTTAGAGGAACTGTAGTAGGAAAAAAGGAATGCAAGTAATTCACCAGCAAGTGCAATTTTTGATTGTATGTATGCCAGTCATAAATAGGTTCCTTGCAAATGCACTTTAATGTGTTTCTGCTTCTCTTGGAATATTTTAATGGTCTTAATTTTTTAAAATCATACATTCTCTGTGTCATATTGAGATCTGCCTCTTTAATGTTCAAGAAAAGTGTCCCAGAATGGGCTTTCCTGTGGCATGAGAGGTAATTGAGCAGAGACAGGACCTAAAAGATTAAAAAGCCTTATCTTGTTGTGAAAGACAGGGGAACTTCGAGAGGTCTCTTCATCAATGTGAGTAAGCCTGAAGGTACAGTCTGATGCTCTCTCAACGCGTCAGGTATGAGTGACAGCAAAGGAGCTGATTCCTAAGGTAGAGCTTATGTTTGAGATCAGTTCTCCAAGATTCCCTTCTGGGAAATCTCATGAGAACACCACATGGAGAGGAATTATTGTCAAGGAGAAGAACAAGACAAGCAGTTTTGTGGTAATAGGGCAGTTCCTTTTCAGAAACTTCCAGGATGAAAATGGACCTTCTTGAACTTAGAAAAAGGGGGGGGGGGGGGGGGGATATAAAGAAAAACAAAAAAGAAAAATAAAGGAAAAGAAAGAAAAAAAAAAGGTGGTTTGTTTGAGCTTTTTAGGAAAGTAATTGTCTGTTTTCCAATTCCCTATGAGGTCTCCTCTCCACATGCAAATGGTAGCTTACACCCTTCAACTTCTCACACCGTCCCCATACCACTTAGCTGGGGTCACTATCAGCTTGGGCAGAGCCCTGTGCTCATGGAGGTGATTTTTTCCCCTAAAATGACTAAGATGCTGTTACACACTCACTCTGCCAATCTTACTGCAGGGCACTGTTGAGGTGAGAAGGGGAGAAATGGGTAGCAAGGGAGATAGCAGGGGAGAAGGAGGGAAAGCAGGTCACCACAATCGTTTACCAAGACCCTGTGAGATAACTGGCCACGTAGAGAACCAGCCTATGCAGTTGGGAACCTCACAGGCTCACAAGACAGAGCAAATGCAAAGTATTTTATATTTTCCCTATTATAGCGTTTTAATAACTTGCTAGTGCTCATTACCACATTGTTAAAAAAGTGTGGCAGACAGAATGGCTATTTATGGCTAGACAGTTGGGCTAGGATTTCAAGTCATTATTAATGTTGTTAGCTCCAACTCTGATGTAGACATTTTGTTCATTTAATCACACTGAAAAAAGATTTTTTCCCCTTTAATTTCAGGGGATTTTCAGATCTGTTCTTCAGATGTACAATGTATGTATTAAAAAATGGTGGTCATTCTGCCTGCCAGGCGGACTCTGAAATGACCCTTGAACTGCTTTATGATTGTTGCATTGTTATTGCTGGATGTTATGATGATTATTTTTTTAAAAGGACTAAAGCAGTGAGCAGGAAGTTAGTTTGCACTATATTATAATTAATGCAGAATAAATCTGACTGTAATCAGGATGTTTTGATTGCAGTCTAGTGGGATTTTTGAATGTCCTTTTTAGCCATGACATCATGCAAACCTTATTTTGATACCATTAGAAGTAAGGAATCGAGACAGGAACTGAGGGTATTGGAAGTACTCATGTACAACTAAGCCCAGAGGAGAAGACTACTCAAACCCATTTGGTCCATTCTTGCTCACAGGCAGAGATCAAGTATCTGAGGAGACAGTTTAAGGGACAAATTTCCAGATTCTGATTCATAGTTATTGAATTTACATTCAGGGCTAAGACAAATTTTCCCTACCAGCATTTCCAGCAAAAAATTCTAAGGGATGTCAGTGCCAGAAATTTTTTTTAAGATTATGTAGAATGAGCCAAACCATCCTTTGCTGCCTTAAAATCTCCAAACTGTGTCCTCTCGTAAAGCTAACATAGAAGAGGTTGCTTTGGGATAGCTCTCATAATCCTTGTCATCAGTTCTTAACTGTTGCAAAGCAATGAAGGGTCCAAATTATCAGCAAAACTGTTTTGAAAGGGTATCAGTTTTGACATAAAAAAGCAGGCTAATTAATCAGTGCAGTGACAAGAAAAGATATGGTTGAGTTTTCATAGAAAAATATATCTGAGCATAAATCCAGACTGTTTATTCAGGCCCTGTCTTCAGTAATCTCTCCTCTCGCATCCTAAAAATGTCAGCAGGTTCTCCAAATCTCTGTTCCCAAAGCCTTTCAAAGGACTTTTCCCCTGACAGCCAACAAACATGCTGATGAAACACTAACTCTGCTTGCTCATTTACAACAAGTACTCTTGGCAGCTTAACGCGCGTACACATGTTTTCGCAATGCATCAAACAGCAAGATTTGGGACGTAGGAGAAATCTACATTGTTGGCACAGATTTGTTCCTGATGGATAACACAACAGCATTTGAATAATTTTCAATACAAAATATTTTCTAGCGGACTAACATAATTGTTCCATCTCACAGTCATAGCAGGTGCCCCCGCTATTCAAACGCAGCGGAGTTTAGCTCAGCTTAGCATTTGCATTGTCCCATATTCACCGTGTTCAGTCTTTCAACCAAATCCTGGCTGGTGGTCTGATGGAAATGAATTGGACAGAAGCTACGCAGTACTTCCTTTCCACTGAAATATTTAGAGACAAGAATACCACAGCTTTCCTCGGTGGTAAGAAGAAAATAGTTATATGTGGTATTTTGGGAGGGAAATGGCAGCTGGACCTTGGAGAATGGCTCATTCTTTCTCGAGGTGATGATTCCTTCTCAAAGTGTTGCTGAACTCCAGTAGTTCACAGTCTCTCCTTGTATCATAGGTTTAATATTATGAGCTATAAAGTAGAGGTCCAGGAGTAGCTCCCTGTGCACCACTGCTGCTCCAGCAACGCCTGAGAGTGGGGCAAGCATACAGTGGGGAGCTGCAACCATATGTTGAGTTTAATTTGTCAGTACTCATGAGCCAGTCTCCCCCCAACCTGATAACTGAAAGCAAATTAGCAAGCCAGCCATTTCCTGCGGCACAAAAATCACCGATATCTGTAGCAAAACCTGACAATTTCTGTTACTGTTTTTCTGCTGTCTGAAGAGAGGCGTTTTCCACAGGGCCAGAAAGAAGGATATTTCACATATAGCCTTCATCAATGACACCGATTCCTTGGTGATTTTTGTTTAGCCTTTGAAAGAGAAGGACCGCTGTGCTGACAGGGAATTCTTCCTTTTTATTGTGGCATCCGAGCATAAATGAGATATGACAGAACATCTTCAGGTTGCCTTTGGCATAGTTTTGTGTTAAATGCTGCTTTAAATCGAAGGTTTTCTGCATGGCAGTGGAAGGACACACCAGGTCTACTCTCCTTTTCTGTACAGAGAATTTTCTTTTTTTCCAATTTGGGTTGAATTTATTTCTAGGTGCCTTCTGTCCTATTTTATGGTGAAGTACTAAGCTAAATAAATAGGATTTAGATTATTAGAATCCCTAGATGCACATTTGAAGCATCTCACAAAGCCATTAAGGATGGATAAGAGCTTATTTGGGTTCTGATGAGGTCCTTATGGTATAGCCTATACAGCTTTGATAGCTTTGCTTTGATACCAGCACTCAGATGAGTGTGCTCATGTTCCTTGACCAAAGGCCACATGAGGTGAATCCATCTTTAGTGTCCTGGACTGCAGTCAAGTTTGCTTATTAAAGGAAATGCTTGGTGCCCCATCCCTACAGCAAAATGGGGGATTTGGCCTCCAAACTACACCTCTCACCAGACACAGCATCACAGTACAGAAAACTCTCAGTAATGCTATTATTCTGCATGCTTGATAACCTTGACATCTATATTTTTTTCATGTGTAGTCACTGTGAAAAGTATTAAAAATGCTGTACAAACCCCACATCATTTAAACAAGGCTTCTGGAGTACAATGCCTCTATTTAAAATCAAAGACAAGCATTGAGGCTAGAGCTAAGAAAAAGATCTGCAACTTCATGGCAATTAACAAAGACAATTACATTCTTATAATGAAAAGATTTTTTTTTTTTTTTAAACTCTGTGTTTCTAATTATAATTAGGCAGTCATACATACACATCCCTTGCAGGACACTGAATTGAATTTAACACTTGCAGTAACCTTTTTTGAATGCTTATGCACAAAAATGTGTGAAATTCTGTGCCCAAATAATGACAGAATTAATTTTCTTTGTCTGATTCAGTGAATTCTTTGTTGTGCAACAGACCCAGAATTTAAGGCTGAAACCAGACCTTTTTAAGAAAAAAAAAAGAGTTTCTGATTCAACCCCGTGCTGGAGAATCTGCTTGCGTTGGGGACTTGCGTAGTCCTTTGAGAGTTCATTCACAGGTTCAAGAGCTGCTCTGAATGAGAAATTTATGTAGGGTGCTCGTGGAGGTTGCTTTTTTGGGAATCATATCACAATTTCATATGGGGAGTGGCAAAGGAAAAGAACATTATGGTCACTGTTAACTCATTATCCACTTGTTTGAAAACATTATTTTAAATTAAATTTAGCTATTACAATCTGATTTAGATACAGTGTATTAAGAAAGGAAAACTCTGGAATACAGCATTTCCAGGAAAAGAGATCCTGCAGTTGCCTCAGTTGTGACCTCTTTATATACCCCTGACCCACACAGATGATAAACACGTAAAGGGGACTACAACTCCGCCTCCCCCAGGCTCTATGGTCTTCTGGCAAGTTTAAGTTCCAGTCTGGTCTCGGAGCATCCCATCTGGTAGTAGTTCTGTGCCTGGGCATATTCTTGGCCCAGCTTTCTTAGTGACAGTATCCAAACTGGTAGTGATTGTGGTGTGTTTCTGCAGACATCATTGCATAGAAGGATCCCCTGGAGAATCCCCAGGGAAAGGCTTTGGATTAACAGCAGAGGGAAGAAAGGGGGGCCTTGTGGCTGCAAAGCATGTCTCACTGTCATTCCTTCTGCTTGTTTATTCAAGGCCAGGGTCACTCACTGGGCTAGCTCTGTTCTTCACAGCTCCAGGCTGCTGGAGGGAAAAATAAATGATAACTGGTTTTACAGTCAGCTGCCAGAGCTGCTACATGGGCTGTGCAGCGAGAGAAGCCATGACCCTAGTGAACGTTTGACAGCAGGCAGCCTTGTGAAATCCTAGTCATCCTCCTCCAGTTGTCCCAGAAATGGAACAAGATTCATAGCATTGCTCATGTTAATAGGCACTTAGAAGTGACTATACTCCAAATGAGTAGGGAGACGGACAAACTGACTGACTTTTAAGTAGAAATGTGTATCAGTCATGAGTTATGACATACAGGATTTATAGCTCTGACCTCAATCACACTAGCATGTTAGCTTGCCTGTCACAACTCCTTGTGGTGATGATGCCTTCATCGCATTCCTTGAGAAGCATGCCAAGTGCCCAGCTGTTTCTTCTCTTTATAATATTTTCATCATGTCTCACCTAGAAGGTCCTTTATTTTCCTAGTATTGTTCTTTGCCAGGTGCTGACTCTGCACAGAGATTTGCTAATTGTAATTCAAATTATTCATTGCAGTGCAGATGAAGGCAACAAATTAATACATTAGAATGTGAAAGATCAAAGCATCTCATCCCTTCTTCGATCTGCAAGGGAAAGCAGCAACCCAGGCATCTCTCAGAGCATGAGTAAAAGGCAGCAAAAGCAGCAGATTGAGAATTGGAATTTTCCTGCCACAGGAAGCACCAATATTTTCTCCCTTGTTTGTACTTGGGTGAAGGATGAAAGTGGAAAATGTCAAAGGGCTTGCATTAAAAAGACCTTTTTGACACTACCACACAGAACACTTTCCATATTAGTCAGTTCAATTGTTTGTGTTTCCTTCTAGAATTGATACTCTGCATCTTATTCCCACTCATTCCTGACTTGAACCTGTGGTCTTCTTTGGACTGCATTACATCTGAAAAGAGAAGTACATGGTATCCATGCTGAATAACTGCTGGTAACTGCTTAGTTGAACATGCCAAGGCAGTGGTACCAGTAAGTGCCACCAGTAAGTGGTGGTAGGAATACAAACTGCTGGGAGCAGGTTGGTGTTGACAAAACCCTTCCAGCAGCCCAGAAAACTGCTATTTTATTAGAATAAAACAAGCCATTTAGCAGTGTGAGCCATTTTAGCATGGGCCACTGAAGCTCACAGCTACCAGTGACCGCTGATAAATGTCTACTTGCATGTGAGGAGTAGGAGGGCAAGTAGGAATTGGCTTTTGACAATATATTAAATTCAGTTTGTAGCAAGGCTGATGGTTTAACACCGTATGTGACTATGATCTATCTGTGGCCCAGCAGCTGCTTTGCTCTTAGCCTCTGAACTGATGGCAGCTGGCCTCAGGAAACCTTCTGAAAGGCAATAACTATTTCCTGGTGGATCAGAGAGTGGATAAGAGTTAGAGTAAGATATTTATTCCTTCTGTTTGCTTTCACTTGCTTTAATAAAAGTATAGCAATATTGCGGCTTTCAGTAATACAAGGGACTAATGAAAGATGCATGTGAAAATATCTGTCATTGAGGACTTTTACCACTATCCATCATAACATCTAAGCTGCTTCCATAGAAAATCAAGAGAAACATCTCCTGAACTAGCTTCTGTCATCTACCTTTCCTCAAATCAGTTTAGCTCTTTGTCTCCAACAGAAGACTAATTTCACTCTGCCAGACTCTTCTGGTCTAAGGTCAAGTCACCCTGGCTGAGGGCATGCAGTAGAAATGACGAAAGCCTGAAAGGCTGAAATTGTGAGCTTCAGGAGAAAACAAAATAAAGGAATGCATGCAATAATGCCAGTGTAAAGATGTTAGATTGGCCTTTCCTATTTATCCTTTGTGCTGCCAGGTGGAGTAGGAAGGCACTTCACCTGAAGGATCACTAGGAGACTCAAAAATGTGTTAGGCAAGTGTCTTTTAGTCACCTTTTGTTCTGAGGGTTGAGGTGTTTAAGGGCAAAAAGTGAAAAAATAGGCAAAACCCAACAGAACAAAAAAGATTAATACCTACCTGACTCTTGAGATCATCCAGATCTACACGGGCAGGCCCTGGTGCTTTTACAGCGATATCCATTCTTGTGCTTCCACTTAAATCCCACTCTGGTGATAAAAAAGCTTCATATACACCAGATAGTTCTTAGTCCACTGTCTTAATACACTCACACACCTACTCCATTTTTTTGTCCCTATCATTACAGCCATGGTACCAAAATTGTGGCTTCACCATGATCATCACCTCCCTGAAACGCTTTGGGAAGCTTTGCCTTGAATGATTCCTCAGCCGTAAATTCCCAGCGATGGGAAAGAACAGCTGATAAAGTGCATTTTTCTCATGGCCAACATTCAGACTGTCATTATGGTGCTGAACTTTCTTCCTGGTTGGCAGCTACCTCTGGGATGGAAACTTGCTTTGGTCATGACTTTGTGGCTGCAACATGCTAGAAGTGAGACAGACTCTGAGAGAGACACTGTACTTGTGTGTCTAGCTGGACACCCCGAGTTGACAATCTGTCTGTCTGACTTACTGCTATCTATCTGTGAAGGTCTTTCTCCCAGGAATGCCAATCATCATGGTAACTGGCTGCCAAAGCTAATGTTTTACTCTTTTCCTGCAGTTGTGACCAGGGAATAGCTCACATATCATGGCCTTGGAGGCCCCATGAGGACAGACGGACACACAGTAAGCTGCTGACTGTCCTTACACCTGTGGTAACACAATGCCTTTCCCTGCTTTTCCTCTATATTTCTTAAATTAAGACTTAGACCGTACAGAGCAACACGGATACATCTGGGCTTCTTTTCAGTGTCACCAAAAGCCATTGGTGTTCTTGGCCAATGATCTTCTTTTCTCTGAGGATAAGCCCAAGATACTGGAGGTGAGGAGGACTGGAGATAAGGATGTTGTACCCTTGTGAGCCTATCTGCCCTCTGTCACCATCACAGCTACATCCTGCTCCAACCTGGAATTGCTCAGCAAGCTGTTTACTGATGCCAGGCTCGCTGGGACAGGTTGCCTGATGTCTTTTAGCCATGGATAGTGGCAGGGGTGCAGGAGGGAAGAAAGGAGGTTGCTGGCTTCTTTGCTGTGGAAAAACTCACACTTCACATGCCATAAGGGAATGTACATCTCTGCTTGGCTGACTCATCTGTCATCCCAGTAAAACAGCTTGACAGCTTGCTGCTCACGCCTGTGTGCAGATGCGGTCACCAGATCAAGGCACAGAGGGTATACATTTAACAGAGGGAACTCCCAGTTGCTTGCTGCTTCTTTCAGCAGAGCCTCTCCAAAAGAGCTGTGATTTTTTTCTTGCCTCTCTGGATTTACTCGGAAGTTCTCTCCTCCTGGTAAAGGACATGGCAAAATGAACACACTGATGGTGCAGGCAACTGCAGACTTGCACCTTGGATGACTGGGGTGATGACTGAGAACTTGACAGTGGAGGAGAGAAAGAACAAGACCTAAGGGCCAGATACTTATCCCAGTTGCACCATTACAAATCTATTGTTGTTCCTTAGGTGT
This sequence comes from Haliaeetus leucocephalus, assembly GCF_000737465.1. Classification (NCBI taxonomy): domain Eukaryota; kingdom Metazoa; phylum Chordata; class Aves; order Accipitriformes; family Accipitridae; genus Haliaeetus; species Haliaeetus leucocephalus. Next base: position 1,615,939 of record NW_010972580.1, on the reverse strand, counting down.
CAAAGGATGTGCAATACATTTCTCAGAAAGCAAGTCAAGTGGACTGAAAGCTGCTACTCTAGCAGTGCTGAGACTGCATACCCAGGGAGCAAACAGTTTGCAAGCGAAAGAGCAGCAGAGAAGTGCCTGCTCTCTGCATCTCAGGTGGGCTTACAGGGGAGGTGGGTCCTCACCACCACACAGGATGGGAACTGGAAGAAAGCAAAGGTGACACTGTACTATTAGCCTTTTTTAAAAACATAGGCAAGGCCTGCTGAAGTGCGTTATCCCTAATACACCAAAGGTAATTGCATGCTAACTGATTTTGTCTAGCCAGACTTTTGATTAGTCTGTGTGTGACATATTGATCATGTAATTTCATCAGCCAACTAACCAGCTGGGGAGGGGAGAAAGAATAATAAAGTACTGCATTTTTCTGCCTGAAGGAAAGACAAGTCCATGACAAACCATGTCTCTAAGAGATGTTAATTACAGTGGTCCCTCTGGGGAAGACTCCTGTAGTGGCCAGCCTTGTCAGGGGCTTCAAATTAGTCTCTTCTTCCTCTTCCTGTCCATCATGCCAGTCTTTACCAGGTATTTAATTGGCTCTCTTGCAAAGTGAGAGGTGTCTCTCACACCGAGTCCAGCGTTTCCTATCATCAAGGGCCTTCGGACTGGGGATCACTGGAGCTAACCTTCCTTGGGTTTAGCTCAGCAGATTGACCGTCCAAAGAACAGCAATGAGTTGAGAAGCCCCAAATTCTCTGCTGCAGCCCCTTTAGCTCATGCTGTTCTAACATGGGATTTAAGAGGATTTAATTTAATTCCTGTAAAATTCTTACTGGGAGCACAATGTACCATCCTGATAATCTACCACCTCTATGCAGGGGACGGAGACCCCAAACCTACAAACTTATAACTGTGGATCAAGAGAACACCCTAACTGTAGGGTGTAATTTGGGAGCATTACTAGAATTTATCCTTGTTCCCACATGCCTGGCAGCAGGACCCCTTCCATGCTTCTGGACAAGTGAGTTGGTCAAAGCCATGTTAGTGGCACTTGTGTGAGCACCCTGTGTCTGCACGGGTGAATGTAATTCAGTAGGCACTTAATTCCACGTATACACACTAGTGTTCTTCAGGGACCTTTCTCACATGACACTCAGAAACTCCTTATTTGGCATGTCCTTAACAAGACTTAATCTCCTTTGTCGCACTCTTTTAACAAAGCTTCATTAGATACTATCTTGAGCTGTTTTCTCTGGTGGAAATGTAGTGCCTATCCAAGAGAGAAATCTTGCCGCAATGCAATTAGTTGAAAATTGCACATGCAACAAGTGTATAATTGAATTTTTATTAATACACTTTGCTTGCATTCTTAATTTCTTTGTGCAAAATGTTTAGCTGTATTTTCCTCTCCAAGAACTACAGCAACTTTTTTCAAAGGCAGTTATTGTCACACTTCTACTAGGAAGTTAAAACATAAAATTTTGCTACTATCTAATTAACTTTCTTTTGCTCTGTAGTTAAAAGGTAGTTAAACCCCTAAGCATTCATTCAACTTTAATGAGGATGGGAAAGTAATTGCATATGTATTTCTGTATAATTATGACTTAATTGCATTACCAGTAGATTTATCTTCTGCTTATTTAGCCAAGCTCAGAAAATAATGTATTAAGGATGAGTTGATGTTTGTTTGGACTGTTTCAAAGAACAACACGATTAGGAACAGAGTACTCTTACACATGAGTACATATAAGAAGCATAAGTAAACGATTTTTTTACAGCTTTTCCTAAAGACCAGCTTTAAATGCTTGTTATCAGCTGTGGAGATATCAAAACTCTTCAAAGATCAGCAGGCATTCAAATCTTTCTAGTGTCCATTTTTCTGACTGGTTCTGAACATCTCAAACACCTTTCAAAAAGGATCTTAACACTTCATTGTCACTTCTAACATAACTCAGGCATCAAGAAAGTCGATTTTGCTGGTCCAAGGAAAAACACTTCATGTTTGAAGGAGCTGTGAGCTGTTGGAAAATGCTATCTTCTTACTTTCATTCTCCTGTGTCACTGTGGTCCCATGTTGCTGTTGAACACGTGGATGTTCCCTAGGGCCCGGGAAGACATTCTGTCGTCTTTAACATGCAAGTCCAAAAGTCAGGGAAATGGGAATCATTGTGCTTTCCAAATGAATTTATAAACCACTATTATTTCAAGGTGAATAGAAGGAGCCGTTTTAGAGTGATGTTTCAAGGGGCAATAAAAGCTACTATCTGAGAAAATAAGGCTGTATCTATACTAGTAAATTCAAGAGACTCATAGAAATAAGATTGATTGTTACTAAACTCCTGTAACAGTCTCTGGAACAAATTTGTTCCATGTTAACTGATGCTCTCTCTCTCTTGTGTGCTCTTCTGGCAATGATATTGATATTTCCTAATGCTCTTCATTATAGTACCCAGCCTTCAGCTTCTTGGGAATGTGTTTGATTCTACATTTCAGCAAAGATTTTTCATGCTATATGTCTACTTCACATTATTTCTTTTCTTTCAGCAAGACCTGTATAGTATTTTTCCATCAAGAAACATAGAATACTGTGTTTAGGCAGTGTTAGAAAATACTCTGTGAAGGCCAACACAAAATGAACTTCTGATGGATCACATTTATCTTGTGAAATAATCAGGCATTTGTGGATTAAAGTTCAGTGCAAACCAAGTGCCTTCTACTATTGTACAAAACAATAAAAATAAAAAATTCTCAGAATGAAGTGTTGATCTAAAATATATACCACTTATGCTAATGAATATATGCAACATGTATACTCAGTATTCTTTCAGATCACATTTTTAACACCGGTTTCATTTTGGTCAGAAATGATACAGTCTCTTCCCAGATTCACAATCCTTTGTTAATGGCTTTTCCATTCTCCACAGAGCTTAAATATCTGTAACTTTTCCTGGAAAAAGCTCTCCTTAATCAGAACTTTGTTTCTGTTTCTGACCTCAAGAAAATAATGATAATGAAAACAGAAAACTGAAAACTTTAGCTGGAATCCATCGTTTTATTGCCATAGTTATGGAAAATGTAGATTTTCATTAAAAAACCAAATATTTCTCAATAGTTATCACACACAGAAGACCAACTCTGCAAAGCATTTAAATGCATAATTGTCATTGATTTTGAGTATGACTTAGATAAATTCGTCTTTTGGATCGATGCCTGAGTATTTGGGCCTTGAGAAAGGGTCACCTCCGAGTTCATTACAACAGAATCCTGCCTGATATTTCTTGGGAGAAGCAATAAATTAAAAAACCAGGAATGTGTGGGAAGGTCACCCACGCTCACTGCATACACCTAAGCTCTGTAACTCCTGCTGCAGTCAAAAGGGGACTGGAAGTCCAGGATAGCAGGAAGATTAAATCAGTACGTGCTGGAATTAGTCCGAAGTCGCTGGAAAATAGGATCTGGAAGGAGAGAGTCTGAGGGGGTGACAGTGGAGAGCCTGGGGGTCACAGTTGTTTATACCACACTGAGAAAGACCAGTTATGAATATGGTACCTGGTGGGCAAGGTGCTACATAGACCAACCCCAATACTGCCGTTGTTTCTGGAAAGAGGAGGAAGCTGTGGTGGGGATGGGATTGAGATGGTCAGTGTCTGCTGGCTGCAATGGGCTTTTCCTGCAAGGAAAAGAGCCCATAGGCTCTGATGATTAGAGTTGGGATCATAGTTACGGACTCCGTTTCTCCAGCCTGTTGTCTTATGTGCTATGCCCTAGTAGAAAATGAGCCAGAATAAGGAGGAGGTAGTAACCCCCAATATCAGCCTGGGGAGATCTGCAGTGCTTGTGAGTCACTGCCCTGTGGAGCCAGGGTTACAGTGAGCATTGGCCATGGCACTGACAGTGTCCAACACCACCGCGGGAAACAGTAAGTCTGTCCCCTTGGTTCCCAGCCACACATTCCCAGACTCTGTCTACCCCGTGTCCATGTGTGCCCCAGCACAGGGCAGGGACAGGCTGCGAACAAACACCCAGGTGGATGGAGAGGTCTGGGCAGCTTTTTTTGGCAGCAATGCTGTCTCAAAACCACTTCAAGAATCATAAAATGATGGTGTGTGGCAGGGCATTAGGTGTGAATGGAAATCACTGGCCTGGCCGAGAACGCCCTCAGAGATGGAGGGAGATTGAGTGTACTTGGGGAGATGAGAGCAATGCCTGATGAGCGGGTAATGAAGTGCAACGGAGTTGTTATGAAGTGGTTATTGATCATGTTTACACCTCTCCTTTCTCTCCTGCTTGACTGCAGCCATGTGAGGGCTGAAATCATCAAGCTTGTAGGGGAGACACAGTGCCCTGCCATTTAGTGAACACACAGGCGACGGTGCCCAGCCACCAAGCTCTACGAACGCATTGTGTGTACATCCTTGAGCAGAACCCTCCTCACTGCTGCAGAGAATTTCTAACTCAGGGAGAGCGCTTTCTTTGATCCTTGAGCCTGACACACTGTATGTGTTGACAAGGACCGATCAATACGTAAAAACTTTCGCAAACAGCCTGGCTTTCAAAGCCTCTGCAAATCAGTGCCTTTTTACAAGTGCCCTGAGTCCAAGCTATGCCAGGATCTGCACATGGAGTGAGTGTTTCAGACTGGCTAGGCTTTTTGGGTGAATAACAATGAGACCAGTGTCTGGAGAGATGCACTTGCATTGTTTTGTCTGTTAAGATCTCTAGTTTCCATTGTTGCTATCTATTTCACAGGCAAACACATTTCCCTTTTAAATAGGGTATCTCTTTAAATGGGGATTGAGATTCAGAATGCCTTTAGTGCTGTCTAAATCCTAGCCATAGCAGACTTTTGGCATCTGAGTTTAGGGTAATTAATTTTATCTGCTCTTATTCACCAGATGGCTCCCGGGAATACTTGAAACTAAACAGACGTCTCCACTTTGAATCACAAAGGTGACTGTTTCCTCTTTACCCCACAGTAGATTCTTGGCCTGTAGACTTCACAGAGCAACCTAAGAAACTCATGCCCACTTTGTGTTTTTATTATTCATTAACCCACAGCAGCAACCAAATGGTTTTATCAAAGAGAAGATGGCAGAATTTTCAGAAGAAAACAGCCATAATGCTATGAATTCTGAAATAAAAGCTTTGCAAGTATTTGTTCAAATTGCCCATTCTTTTTTTTTGTTTTGTTTGCATCTCATAAATTCTGTTGCCTTTCAGGTGGAAACTGCATCTTTGCACTGTTCCTCTCTGCATTTTCTCTGTACACATTTTAGTGTGCCAGACTGCTATGGTAAACCTCTCTAAGTGAAGAATTCACTCAGTGCCTTGTTTGGGGCAAGGTGTTCTGCTTTCCTGCAGCTTCACAGTGGTCACAGTTCTCAGAAGGGTCTCTAGCAAGAACTAAAGCTGGATGGACTCAAGGAACGCAATGTTGTTTGTAACCAGGGTAACCTGGTGGCTTGTGCCCCAGTCTAAAATCTACTCCTTAAACTGTAGATATAGGAGGGGAAAGTGTGCTGAAGTATCAGAAATCATCTTATGCAGCGTTTTTGCCTGAGGTAAGAAAGCAGACTCAATTTTACCTGTCAGCTTCCTTCTAATCTCTACCATGGCTCTGCTCTCCTAGAGAACAAATTGTCACCTGCAAGCTCGGAGTTTTACCCACTCAGTCAATTAAAGTAGGTAACCCAATCTACCAATCTGCCCCAGCACAGATGTCCCTGGCCCACTTCGTGTTCATTCATGCTCTACTGACTACAATGGGGAGCAGATTTGTGTCACCGAAGTCAACATCTACATTTGGTGAAACGCAGAACACCCAAACCCCATTTACTAGCTCTCCAGTAACTATAGAAAGGCTTCTGCATCTGGGCTGGTCCCCCAAGGCTGTGTAGGTTGAATTCCATCCTTTAACCTTTCTGCAGTCAGGGGAAGGCAACAGGCAGCTCCAGAAGAAAATTAATCCCACATATCTTAGGTGCCTTCACAAGGAGAGATGTATTTTCTATTTCCTTCTCCCACAAAAAACTATAAATAAAGTAGAAAAAGGTGGGGGGAGGGGAAAGTTGTGCAGATTTTCTTTGGAGAATAAATGTAAAGTTCTTCTATTTGCTTTCCAGTTGTCAGTCCTTCTTGGCACATTTGTGTGATATTTTCCTACTTCCTTTGCAATACAAAGCTACAAATACTGTTCTAAGTGCAAACTGAGATTCTCACACAGTTACATGATTCCAAGATCTGTGGCTGAAAAAAACCCGCACACTCTAAACATCATGATTCTTATTTAAAAAGTGAAGAGTGCTAGAGACATCAAGTCAACACAACTGAAATGTGAATACTGATTTTCAAACTATTTATAGAGTGAAAAAAGGAAAGAGAAAATAAAGCTGAATTCCAAATGCTTTTAAAGAGAGGTGCAGTTTGCACTTGGATTAATCCTGAGGAAAATAATGAAGAAATAAGCTACATTTGAGAAAAAAAATCTCTGTAAAGAATCATGTAACTTGGCTCTTAGAAAGTGAAATTCATCATCATGCTGAGAGCCAACACAAAGCCTATGTATCACAGAGTCTTCACACTAGGGGTGTTGGAGATCACACAGCTCTTGAGACAGATCCCCACAAGAGATGAATTTCACTTTTACTGAGCAGATGACTCCTGGCATCCTTTCATTTGTGAAATTTAACAATTTTTCCGATTATGGTTATCAGCCACCTATTTTTGCTGAAAATGGATACTGAAGTGTGACAGCAGTTATCAGCCTAGCTGAATAGCTGTTCACTCCCAGCTCTCTATAAATACAGAATTTCTGAAATAATCTCAAGCACATGTTGGTTAAAAATTCAAGGGCAGATGAATAATGAATATCAATGGACACTCCTGCATTAAAATTTAATACTAGCAAAGGAAAATGGAAACAGGACGTTTTCCAGGATTCTGCAGAACAATTACAAGCACTATTATTTCCCTCTAGAAGAGGTTTCCTCCACTGAGGTCTTCAGGGATTTTACTGAACACTCCTACAAACATGCAGGTAAAAGCAGACTTCTCAGTAGATAAAGGTGCAGAGCGCTTAGGGCAAAGCCATCTTTTCTTTATGAACTTCCTAACTGTGGAACGTGGAGTGAGTCAGTTTTAGAGAATTACATATTTTAAAGCTAGAAATGAACGTTAGAGGAATGCTGAATAAGACAGGTCAGCAAATGCCATTCCATTGCTCTCCTCTTATAGGCCACAGAGCTTTCAGAAAGACATTTAATCTTGATTTCATGACTTCATACAGTAACAGGCTGTAAGGTCAAGAGGGACTGGCTGATACTGGCTCTGAAAATTAGTGCTCTATTTTAAACAAGAATTAATTAAAGGAATTCCTTTGCCATGGGAAAATGCCTATGGGTCCACACAGCAGTATGACTTCCCATACAATTTGGCAAAAGTCTTGCTGTCCTTAAAAAACTTTCTGAGGCTCTCTTTGGAGGTAGTTGCAGGTTCACAGGAGTCTCCTGGAAATACATACATCTTTATAATAAGTAAAGCCCTAAGAAATGCATCACTAAGGGGTGTTCTCATCCCCGGCAGTGAGAGGGAATGAGTCAAATTTTGGGGTTAAACACAGTAAAATGTTAAAGTAGAGACATAGTCATTCCAGCTTAATATGCAAATGCACAAGTTAAGATTATGACAGGAGACAGCTTAATTCCCTTTTCAGTTCCTCTCTGCTGCCTGGCAGAGCAGTGGGAAGTCAGGTATTTCAACTGTACAGCTTGCTTGGAGAATTGCGTTTTTCCATTTACGGTCTTTTTTTCCTCCCTCTTTGCCTAAGCAGTTTGATTCCAGCTGCCACTCTGAGGTATTAATACTTTTAGCTGTGGATCCTAAGGAGTCTGAAGGTGCCTTAACGACATTAGCTGTTGTTTAGCAGAGTAGATCAAAGAAATGGCAGTAGCTGATTGAGGCTGAGTTGAATAATAATACAGAAATCTCCTATTTACAATAAATAGGCCTATTCCTTGTCTTCACTTTGTTACAGCCTCCTGATGGTTGCAGATGACTGCACTTAGTCACACACAGTTGATCTGTGATGGGATGTACAGGGTGAGTGTAAGAGTAATTACTTCCACTCACCAGATCAATTGGACACCGTTGATGATTTGTGTTTGGAGACAGTATATTTCACTATTTCCTTGGCCTATCACTTTCCAGCATCCTTTTGATATGCGATATGCTCTCTCCATGCCCTGTGCCAGCAGGGACTTTGGTTCACAGGTGAGTGATACAATTCCTGCACATGGATAAGGTCAGGTCCTAAGAACCTCGCTAAGTACTTAATGGGTCCTCAGTCTGGGTTTTGATGCATTAATTAGGAGAAATACAATCCTGTTGTCAGTTTAGCCCATCACTTCCCTTCAGAACTTCCACCACTATTGCAAGGGAAGTTGATCTTGTGAGACAGGCACTGAACCCCGCAATGTTTGGTTCAGTACTGAGGTTATTTTTCTTTAATGTTCTGGACTGTTGTTTAGACAGATCAGCTATGAAGTGGGAGCCAGAATGATGAATGGATTTAGTCCACCAGAAGATATATGTAGGTGTCTGGGGTGGTGATATTTGCAAAGGTTCAAGGCTGGAGCTAGACTCCTACTGCCTTTCAGTAAGAGCTAGGTGTTTGTTCTGCTGAAGTGTCACTGGGTAAAGCTAGTAAGATTTTTTTTTTTTTCCCTAGAACAGCATTGGAGTTTTAGGACTTCCCACTGTGGCAAAGGGAAAATGCATTATACGGAAAGGTTTGATTTGGTTAAAGTCCTTGTGTAACCCTGAGTTTTGGCAGCACTTGTGTGGTTTGCGGTTACCTGTCTCTGGTTGTTTAGCAGCCTGCCTCCCTGGGGCTGCCCACTTCTGCAGTTTGTTGCATCTTTGGGGTACCCAGAGCCAGGGATTCAAAGACAGATGAAGCTCTCATGAGGCAGAGGTGTCTTTGCAGCATTCAAAAAAAGACTGTAGCAGCACAAGTGCCCACTCATCTCAAAAGGAGGAATTCACAATTGTGCTGTGCTGTGTCAAAGAGTAAGAGATGTGAGAGACTTAACAGTGCACGGTGCTGAGGCATGGCATCAGCTGGGTATGAGGAAAAAACAGGATTCTGGGCCCCATTAACTCAATGACTCCTGCAGCATCCTCTCCACATCAACAAGCTGATACAGAAATCCAAGGGGGGAGAAAAAGCCCTGCTTGAACTCAGCAGCAGTTTGTTTTGCTAGCAAAATATTTTCAAGTGATTGTGGTTGCTAAATGACATGTAGATTGGGGAGGGTGGAAAATGAAGTATTTCAGCAATTATACACATGAAGCCAGAGACTGGCTGGATATACTGCAACACAGTCCAGCTGCCTGACTGTGTAATTAAACTCCAGCCTGTCTGGTTGAAATGCAGGAGGCATTTCTGCAGTGAGGTTAAATTAAGAGTTGGTGATGGCAAGCAGACATTATGGAAATGTCAAAATTAGCATGTACTGAACGAGAACGCTGGATAGCCCTAGCTACAGTCCAGAGGCTCAGAAGGAGCAAGGAAAGGAAAGTCTGAGGAAGGGAAATAATCTCCTCACTGTGGCTGCTCCTACCTTCTCTCTGCAGAGCAGTTACTCCACCATATGGACAATTTTTGCCAGAGCTGGTACTTTTTCAAGAGATGTAACATGAGAAGAGAAAGACCAAAAGTGGGGTCCTGCTCTGAACTGCCTGTGGCAGTGTCGTCCCTCCATTAACTGATAGGGGGAGCAACGTCTCCTCCACAAAGGGTAGGCTTTACAGTTAACAAAAGATGAAGGTTCCCACACTCATTTCCAGAGTTCCTGGGTTCCCCCACGGCAGGGAATGCTCCTTTGTGTTCAGTCTCACTGCTTCCCAACCAGCTGTTGACTTACCATTTTCATTTTTACCATGCCTATATTGTGTTTAAAATAAAATTAACAAAACAACTCACAACTGGAACAGGCATGATATTTTGTAAACTTTAGAGCTGGTCAAGGAGTCCTTCCCAAAACTCTGGGCGGCTTATTGTTTGTACAAAATGTAGTTCTGGAGAAACTTTGTGGAAATGTTTCAGCCAAGCTCTTTGGCTGAGGAATGAGGAATACACTTAGGCTAATGCATAGCCTTTCTGATAGGAAGCACTGCTTCAGATCTCTTGGGATTTGAATGTGTCTTCAGCATGACAGACAGGAATGTCTGTAAACTGTTGATATGTTAACTAAGATGGGGGAAAAGGGAAGGACTGTTTGTGCTTGCTTGCTTGAGTTGTCCTCCGCCTAGCAATGCTTCTGGAAATAGAGCTGTTATCTCCGCTGTCTTGCCAGGCGCACCAACACAGACTTGTTCAAACCACATTAGGGAGCTGTAGAGAGCACCACCGTGAAGCCAAACCTCTCTTGCAGACCTCTGGTTGCAGTTATACGCAGTCAAAGGGAAAGGCCCCACTTGTGATCCCTCCGTTTCTCCAAGAATGCCTCTTTAATGCTGAAACAGCCAAAGTAAATACAAAGGGAGAAAAAGTCCTTTTTCTAAGAAAGTTAAAAGTGTGTCTGGCTCACAGAAATTGCAATTATTATCTGAAAATAAAGGAATAGGCTAAACTGTGTGCAGATGCATATATTGCCTTAATTCTGCATTGTATTAGTTTGCTTGCTACCTGATACCACGGGCACAGGTTAAAGCAGAGGAAGCCAGACTTAAGCCTGTGGGAGAGAGATCATTAAGCTTTGAGTGAACACTAGCTTGTGTTCCAAACACAAACTGCCTTATTATCTCTGGGTTCTGCCACCTCTTGTGTTAAGGTGGCGGGCAGGAGAAGATACAGGAAGAACACACCTTCTCCATTTGTCAGGAGGAGATACTCCACTAAGCTAATCCAAATTCAAGACTGAAGTAGGAAAGGGATAAGCAAGGGATACAGCTAATTTGCCTGATGAAGCACTAAAGGGGTGAAAGGGACTTTTTTTCTGTTACTTTCCCCCACTTTCCTTGAATCTGGATTAGCATCATTAATTTCTTTACACAGCTACGTTTACCTCATGGGACTAAAAAAGGAAGCATAGTTCTCCTCCTCCATGGTTCACTAGGGAGGGGCTGGGAAATTAATTCCTGCATGCTGCAAATTCTGAACCTTGCTGGAGGCAGGGAAGGAAAAAGGAGAGGGAGAGATTAGTCTTCTAGGAAGCCCAGCATGAGGATCTGCTTCTTGATATTATTAGGGAAGTCACCAAGCATTTCTTAATAAGATTTTTTTTAACAAACTAATCAGCAATATTGGATTTTCAAGGATTTCAGAGGGAATTCTTGCTAATTGAGGTTTTTTTTTCATTAGCAGCTCCCAGCAGGAGCCTTGAACACAGGTGGAAGAGCATCACGTATTTTGTAAAATCAATAGTGCAGCCAATTAAAAAAAAGCACAATTAGTGTGGCTGATTCAAATTAGAATTGCAAATTCCTAATGGATCCAGATGTCAAGGCTAGGCAAAGATGTAGGAGTCCAGTGTGTTTAAATTCAGTGGAAAGATTGGCACGCTCTGTGCAATGACGTGAATTCCCACTCCATTCCCCACAACAAAGCAGCCCCATGTTCCCTGAAAGAGTCACTCACGCTCCTGTATTTCAGAACATTTCAAGTGGATTTAACAACAGCCCAGTTCCCTGCACTGCTGATAATACAATTCTCTCTCACAGATGAAGAGAATAGTCAAATGTGGTTTTGTGTTCTTCCCTGAGCCCAATAAAATGGTAATTTGTAACTGAAAATCCAGTCCCCTCAGCTCAGTGGTGTTTATACCAACCCTCCGAGCTTCAGTGACGCTATCCTTCCCTCCCCAAGCTGTTCTTTGGTGTGTAATAAGAAGATTTGATCTCTCAGGAGGGCAGGGCTTGTAGGGCTGGGTTTTCCTAAGTGAAAAAGAACGAAAACAGAGCAGGACCATGTCCGTTAGTGTTTGAAACCTTTGGGCCACAAGCTGTTAACTTGGCCACACTCCTTCATGCCCAGCCAGAAAATGCAAGTGCATTTGGAGCATAAATTCAGGAAAGCATTGCTGGAAGAAATCGTATGAATCATAGGGAACAGGGAGGGGCATCGAGAGGTGGTCTGCTGTGGTACACAGGTAGTTACAAGAGGCAGGAAGAGAAATCTCCATTGGCTTTATGCAGTTGTACAAGGACCATGTTTATGCTACAAGTCTCTTGCTGGCCTGACAAATCTTCCTTGCAGAGAAAGTAAGTGACTTTTTATATCATGACTGTGAACAAACCGTTCATGCTATTCCTCAGTTAAAATGACCAACACTATTATTTCTAATACTTCTTACATGTCTGGGCAACAATTACAGTTATATACATCTGGTCATGCTTGATTTTATCTGTATCATTCACCACGCATAAAACTTGTAGCACTTTGAAAATGGGCTCCAGTCTATACCACTTTACTACTGTTACCAGGGCTGTAGCAGAAGTATTCTTAAATGTAGAGTTCAACCCTTTTGGGCATCATCAGTTGCTCCTGTGAGGATCTAGCACTGTGAGGGTTTGATTACAGGTTGAATGGCTCGGTGTTGAGCTTGGAGATCTGGCCCTGGATTTTCAAGCAATGTTTTGGGTGGCAGCAAGACAGAAGTGTCACTGCTGTGATTTTTACGGTAGGTTAAAATTTGCCACTGTTACTACCTGTCCCTGTGGATGGGCTGCAATGAAATAGTTGTAGAAGTAGAAAATAGAGACTGTCATTTTGTGATGGCCACAGCCTGGTCATGTACTCTCTTTCTGAGAGTTTGGAAGCACAACAGAAGTTGAAGCAATGTAAAGACGCTGTACCTCTTTATTCTATATGTTTATACTATTTATTCTATACACGAAAGATGAGCCCCCAGTATGGCTTAGTCATAAGATCCCTCTCTTCAACACTGCATTAATTATTGTTGTCAGAGGTGCCTGGAAAGGACACTGACAGAATGTCTTTCTCTTAGCACATACAGATTCATTTAAATCAAATCATTTCATGAGAACACATTAGTTTTTTCATAACCATTTGTTAAAGGAAAAATCAGTACAAATCATTCCAAATTTTATCTTGACTTCACAGTATCCAAGTGTTCTCTTTAAAGAGTAAAATTATTTCACGTCATTCATCTAGTTTTTGATTTGACTTTCACCCTGTATACAAATATTTTAACTTTTAGATTAATTTTGCAGAAAAATACTGTTGTTAGGTTATTTTTTTATTTTAACAGTGCATCCTCGAGTTTTCCATGGCCACATGACTCCAAAAACTGGAGCTTTCTGACAAAGTTGCTCTTGGGATAATTGTTTGCTGTTGGGAGGGTACAGATGCAGACTCCGGCTAGGCAGCCCTGCTCACTGGCAAGCACCAGAAACGCAGCAGATGTAGCTCTAAATTCCTCTTTCTCTCACTGGTGATATTTAATCCCTTAGATTTGCAAGTAGGGTTCCTGCAAGAAGGGATGTTTTAAGTTGCTGGTCTGGAAATGACAGATAACCCAAAATCAGAGCATGGAGGATGAACAGAGCTAGGTACCAGACTTACTCTGCATGAATGCAGGGTGATGTTGCATTAAGGTGTTTTTCAGCTTCTACAAAACAACAATACACATTTTCTGCAGGCAGGCAGAGATGGCACCAGAGCAGCTCTGCTGGCAGGTATGAGCAAACACATTCCCCTTCCAGCAAGGGAGTCAGAATTGAAGAGATGAGCTCCTGTTTGTTTTCCTAATCTACTCGCTGGGCTACCTGGCTCCCTCTCTGCTCACTAAGCTGCTGAATCTGTCAGCCCAGGCTGCCCATTGACAGCCCTGGGGGTGCTGTGGGTCAGCCTTCCAGTCACTCCTGCTGCAAGAAGTCAACCCGAAGCCTCTAGGAGTTGGGGGTTATGTCACTTGAAGCAGCCTCTCTCTTTCCTGGGACAAGGTGCTGGAATTCAGATCCTTCAGCACTTCTCCAAAAGCCATGGGCATCCATCACTTTTCCTCTTTCCCCTCTCGATTCTTTTTGCTTCCTCCATCCCATTTTCTCTGCTCAAGTCCCCTTTCCTCTTCTGCTCTTTTTCAATTCCTGTGGTGTTTCTCAAGCTGTTTTTCAAGTGGCAGCAGCCTACTTATACCCACACTGCTCAATACAGGGGCTCTTTCAGATCAAATGACAACCACACTTTCTAAACACATAGGAGGGACAAGGGACCTTTATCTTTTTGAAGAGGTACACAGCATTCAGATAGTCTTAGGAGGATGAGAACTGCTGGTTAAAACTGTGCTATAAACTCCTCCTTAGAAGCTCATTTGAAAGTCCCCCATGCAATTAATTCTATCTTGTCACTGTAATAATTTGGGACTGTGTGACCAGGAAAATATCCATGCTACAAACTTGGGTCTGATTTCAAGAATTCAAAGGAGAAAACTTGGACTGAAGTGGGAGCTGATGAGAAGTAGGGAAGGGGCTTTCTTCCCTAATCTTCTTTTCTTTAATGGTCCTTATTGCACTGGGGTCTTCTTGGAGTTGCATGTGAATAAACAAGTAATGATGCAGTAAAAGGACTGAATGGAGCCCATTGCTAATGTCATCCTTGCAGCTGCTGAAGCAGTTGGGTTGGGAGACTGATGCTGCAGTTTGCCTGGCTAGTGTTGTCCAGTGTGCAGTTGTTTTAGCTTTCTCTCCCTATTCCTCCAAGAAAAGAAAGGACAAGCCTGACAGAGCTAGGTAATGGGAGTCATGTTCTAATGAGTGGAATAGCTAAGGTTTGCAATAGCAAAACAAGGCAATAAAGCCTTGCCTTTTTTATTTTTGCTCTGGAAGAGGGGCTTGTGCCTTGTCACACTGATCCTACCATGCTTCCACGCTCTCCTTTTTCAGAAATGCTTTCTGTTTCCTGCCCAAAGGATCACTCCCACTGCATCCAAAGAAAGCTTACCTATGAATTTCTCATTGAAAGAACAGCCTTTCATAAAATTCTGTTTTGTTATTCTCCCTCTTCCTCCAACTGCAGGAAGTTTAGTTGAAAGAAGTTTTTCTACCAGCACGCACTTTTACTCACAACTTCTTCGCTCACCAGGTCTGCAGAATTAAATGCAGCATTTTCTCTCTCCTCTATAGAGAGCTGCAGAGCCTGTTAATTGCATTTTAAATGATGCCCTGCAATGTCTGGCAGTCACCGATGGTGCTCACAGCTTCCCTGAGTCCTGCCAGATCAGAGGTGTGAGACTGGCTACATAGCAAACTTTCAGGGCACGCCAGAGCTGTTTAAAGCTGCGTAGTGAAAGGAAAAATGCCAGTCCATTCCCAGAGATACACATGCTCAAAGACCTTTTTTTCAGGGTGGGATCTAAATGGTTTTCAGCAGTATTACTGTGACCAGGCCAGTCCCTTTAGGTACCTCGTTCAAACACAGCTCAGGCAGAGTTCCTGAAAAGATGCTCATAACATCATTTGCCCCATGTCCACAGCCACAAACCCATACCTATCAACTGAATTTGCTGCCATCCCTTACTGCCTTCATGTTTGAGGGTGCACTGAAGGTCAGTCACAGGGTAGGCTTTGAATTTGGGTCTGATTACTGTATAAATCCCCATGACACATTTTCATGGGGTGCTGCATTGGCACCACATTGCACCTTACAGAGTAACAGGTCCTCAGTCACTTTTACAGCAAATCTCAAAGCAGACTCTAGCAGATGGGGATCCAGGAAGGGACCTTAGGTCTGGCTATCCAAGGGCAGTCTGTATATGGCCATGGGCCCACCTTCTTGTAGGCTTAGAGTGCTTAGAATATCCTGGTACAGGAAGGTACTACGTAACCTCTCCGTCTTTTCCTATCTCTCATATCTCACTATGTTAGACATTTAGGGTGTGATGAAATGACCTCTGGATCTTCCTCTCCCAAGAAGCACATCTGGCCAGCTTAGACTAAACTAGACTCCTAGCTTTTAGATAGCCAAAATCAAGCAAGATCATTACCACCATAATAGCAGGTTTCCTTACGATTGCCTGTCTTCCCATGAAGTGGGGGTCACAGCATTGCTCTGCTGCAAGGCTGAAAGGATACATGAAACAATGAGCTCCAGGACCTTGAGTAACAGTTGCCCGATCAAACAAGCATGGCATGGCCTGTGTTTGACAGTCTTTTAGTACCAATGCCAGGAACAGTTTTGTAATCTGATTTCCTCTTTCTCTCATAAATTCCTGTTTAAAAAAAATATCATTAACCTGTGTGCCAATTATTTTGGCCAGGTAATAGGCTAATCTGATACATTGCCTGAAATAGACAAGAGAACCTTAGGGCACAGTTTCCTCAGAAAACGATTTAACACAAAGCTGTACATAAGAAAATTCTTACAGTAACCATCTATTAAGAATGTTACAGCGGTCTTGGGCCTGTGTCCTCAACCAGCAAAAGAAATGACCCAGGATTAAAGCAAGTGTCTGCTTCTGAATCTGAGTTTATGCTGTGTGCTCCTGGAATATCTGATTATCTATGGAGATGGGGCTCCTGCAGTGTGTGCATGGGTAAGCCATTAGTGTAAGTAGGAGGGAGTTAGTGAGTCATATACACAGATTTATTTTAGGCAACATTACCCTGAGTTATACAGATGTGGTATTGTGCACTACAAAGATTTCATTTATTTGAATTCAGAGGCTTTGGGGCATTCATCTTGTAAAAGCCTCCTTTGGTGGCATTACATATTTACTTAGACTTCTGACACTTCGGGCTACAGATTGCTATAGACAGATCTATTCTCTTTATGCCTTTGGGCTTTATGCAAAAGCTGCAAAGGAAAAAGGAAACTTTCTACTAAATATAGAACCACACTCACTGTTTCAAATTCTTTTCACACATGCTGATTTTCAGCTTTTTGCTAGCTGATTTAATTGCATTCACAAGCTGTCCCCCCTTTTCACTTATCACTAAGATAAAATACAACACCTGGGTTCTTTCTCCTGTGTGCTGTCTCTTCGTCTCTTTTTTTTTTTTCCTGTTGTTTTTGTTTTGTTTTGTTTTTGCACAGCACATAGAAGAGCGATGACCAGAAGAGAAGCTTTAAAAAGTGTGTTCAGTATTTATTTTCAGTTTGCCAAGAAACACAAACCAATTGATTGAGCTGAGTCAGGTTACAAGAGTTTTTCTGTCTCTTTGTTTAAACAGCAAATAGCTAAGGTGCCAGAAAAATGTATTTAGCGAATGCAACTGTTCTTGAGGCTTTAAAAGAACCGAAAACATCCTTCTTTTTTTTTTTAATTTTTTGTTGTTGTTGTTGTTGTACTACAAGTGACTTCTTTGCAGCTCTTTACATCGACTCTCAGCAAGTCCTAGGGGTGGGGGAATAGCACTTGGGTCTGACCCAGATGTGCTTGGATCTAGCGTTCAGCTCCTCCTTCACAACAGGCATATATGGTACCATTTTTTACTAAGAGCCAAATTTCCTTGAAGTTACCAGTGACTGCTAGGATAATTGTCACCAGTATATTTGTTTAGTTTAATATTAGCTTGTGAATGGTAGATCACTGCATTTGGGAATAAATGAGGAATGACCATGACCAATTTCTGTTTCTGAAATGGAAGCCTAGTGGGTCTGAAATGCACAGTTCCCTTCTGTGGTGTTTATGCCTGGTTCCCTGATGGAGTGTTGCTGATAAGTGGAAGAGCATGAAGTATGGATGAATCTCTGAGAGCAGTGTTTGCACGGAAGAGAGGATTAGATACTTTAGATGTGATTCTGAATTCAAGGAACTGATATTTGCAGCCAAATTCGGCTGGTGCAACTACATTAGCTAAGAAACGTTTAAAAAAAAAAAAAAAATCAACCTGCCGATGCCAGCAAAACTCCCAGCATGGATGGTGCTATACTGGCAAACAGACCACTTTTGTCAGCTCAACTCACGGCACTTGGGGGCACTGTAGAATGAAGCTGGCAACGGCCGTACACTGAGTCTACACGAGGACAGTCTGTTGGTGTAGTTATGCCAGAGAGGATCTCTGTGGAGAATTTGGCCTCTGGTTTCCTCTGCAGCTGCTGGAGCAGCACAAGGCAGCAAGCTCATTATGAATTTCACCCTCTGCAAATCCACCCACAGGACTGGTGTTGATCCAAAGCAGCACATGCATGTCAGAGGGTGTGAGTGCGCAGCCCCATAACTTGGCATTTCCAGGCTGTGGAGTGACTCATTGGAGCTGTAACCACTTAAGACTAAATTAAAAGGGCCAAGGCTATTTTTAGTTTCTGGATGATGTTGGTGTTGGGGAATACATGGAGGCAGCATTCCCAGTAGTAGCCAACACTGCTCGCAGAGTCTTAGGCAGGTCTCCTTTGTGTTCCCTGTGAATATCAGAGTTCATGCCACTAGCTTCAGTCCTTCCTATTGAAGCTACAGGAGGTAGAGTAGCAAACATTAGTCTGTCCTCCTTGAGGAGGCCCTAGAAGAGACTTTCTCCACACTGCAATTCCTGCTAATTCTCTGCAAAGTCTCCTGTGAACTCCCTGCTCAGTATCAGTGTGTAGTAACTGATGGTGACTGCTCACATTTATGGTTCATTTTGCAGTTAGTTGCCATAACTTTTAATGCTTGCAGAGAGTCACCCATGGGAACATATATCTCTCCATTTTTGCCCAGTAATTAATTGCTTAAGCAATTAGATGTCCCAGCAGTTCCTCTATAATGACTCTTAGTGCAGGGATGCTGACAATTAACCTGCAACCTGTGATAATACTGACTTCATTCTGCAGCCATATTAAGGACAGGAATAATGATTCAGCAGTTCTGTAATTACACTTTTTACATGCATCTACGCTCTCGCTATATGGAATCTTTTATACAGATGAATAGCACCATGCCTGGAAACAAATAATCACAGCTCTTCAACATGAATAGTGTGTCTGAAACGTTGTCACCCTTATCAGATGTTTAACAACTGTGGTTTCAGCAAGAGCTACTGTGTTCATGGAGTTTTTCCAGGCACTTCCACTAGTGCAGAGCTCAGCAGCCACTTCATTCATGTCTCACCTAAGTCTGGCAGCGACCACGCCAGCTCCTTTCAGAGACAATCTAGAGTCTGAAGGAATCACCTGTCCCATGAGCACTTCTCATACTGATGTGTTTACAGCTTAAGGGTTTTTTTAAAGTTTTTTTTCTCCTACTTTTTCTTTTGTTCACCAAGACCCCTGATCCTTTCCTGAAGAGCTGCTTCCTGGTCAGCCCCCAGCCTGTACAGCTGCACAGGGTTATTCCTCCCCTGATACAAGATCTTGCACTTGCTCTTGTTAAACTTCACGAGGCTGTTTCTCCAGCCTGCCCAGGCCCCTCTGAATAACAACCCTGCCCTCTGGCGCACTGATCCGCTTCCCGCAGCGTGCTGTCACCCACTTAAACTTGAAAAGGTGGTGACAGGGGACAACCTCCGTGCAGTCCCGAGCAGAAAGCCTAGCCCCCCGCCTCTGTGACAGCAGCTACCTGCCTATCCGCCGGTGTCTGCCTCAGCCTCCTCAGCAGCGCCCCAGCCCTGAGGCGAACTGAGGGCAGAGCCCCGAGCTGCCGCGTGCGCGGAGAGACCGCCAGTACGGGCCCCGCTAATCGCCGCGCGCCTGTTTGAAGGGCCCCGCCAATCGCCGCGCGCCTATTTGAACCGCCCCGCCAATCGCCGCGCGCCTATTTGAACCGCCCCGCCTAACGGTCGCCGGCCAGCCGTTAGAGCGTTCCCACCGCTCCGTTCTGTGGCGGTCCCTGAGGAGAGCTGCTTCAGCGAGTGGGAGCTATGCCCAGAGCCAGCCGTGCCGGGACCGGGCCGGTCCCCGCAGCCGACCCTGCTGCCGACCCTGCTGCCTCAGCACTCAAGAAACTGCAAGCCCAGTCACGGGTCTCCTCAGCATAGCATCGATGTTGGTGCCCGCTCTGCCCTCGCGGAGAGCACGTAAAGTTTGCTTGTGTGAAATCTCTCTGTTGGGCTTTTCTCTCTGAGCCTTTTTGGTTTTTTTGTTGTTGAATGAAAGTGCAGCTCCAGGCTGAGTGTGGTCTTAGAGTTGTAAAAGGCCTCTCAAAGACCAGTAAATTCTTCCTCAGCCCTTGTAAAATACCTATGGATGGAAAGTTTCCTTTGCCTGACTCCTGTGAGGTGCTCCTGTCACCCTTAAAAGAGGATTTTCCAGCTAATTGACATAACCAAAAGGACATTTGTCTTTGCTCAGCATTGCCTCCCTTATGCCGAATGATCTCTCTCAAAAAATGTGATTATCTTTCCCCTTATAGCTTCACAATGGACAGACAGTTAACAATACTTGTTACAAGTGCCTGATCTGCTTAAATGCTGAAAAACTCCAGCAAGTATCTGATATTTCTGAGTAGAAACAAATCTGTAACCCTGCTGCCAGCTATGCAGAGAAGCAGCTGGCTAATAGCAGATGAAGGGGCCATGTCGGAAGGAGATGCCAATGTTTGAAGTATGCTGGCATCGCATCTTTCACTACAGCTCTCCCCCAGAGCTACTGAGAAGATGTAATGAACTTTGGTCAGACTTATTTTCTAATATGCTTAATTTATCAATCATGGCATGATGGCCAGAAATTGTTGGGAATCTGAGACAAGATGTGTAGATCAGAGAGTGTTCGAAGGTCAAAATATATTGGTTTCTCTGTTTTAAGTGGGCTGTGCAATTGTTCTGGAAATCTGGTGTTGCAGAAATGTATGGGGGACAGTTTTATATTAAAAGCCTCAAGGAATGGGAGCAGGCTAGCTATAGCAAGAAGGAGCAAGCCCCAGGCTGGAGCTTTGATAATGCACAGCTTCTAGACTGAATGTGAACACATAGAAGACTCCAGAAAAAGCCATTGTGTGCCACAACTGGTACAAAATTAGAGCAAACAAATGGAAAGCTTGCTTGGGTATCCCCACTGCAGTCTGCATTGGAGATGTGCCCTGGATACACAGAGCTCTGCAGAAAAACAGGCTTCCTCCCCCACGGAGTAGTTTCCAGGCTGAAGGCTGGAGTAACTCACTTGGGAGCACTGGGGCTACATTCTCCGTGCTGTCTCTGCCAAGAATCGGGGTCTTTGCATCCTCTTGCGTGAAGAACTCTGTTTAACAAGGCAAATTGTATTATGGACATTTTCCACAACATTTCTAAAACCAGTGTCTCCAATGTGTAAGCTAATCTCCTGTATGTTTAAAGTGCTCAGCAGTGATTTAAGAGGGCAGCAATTACTTGACACATCTCTCTGAAGGCTGAATAGCGCAATATGTTGGTGTTTTAAGTCTGATCCAGAGTGCATCATTTCATATAAATAGCAGGAAACCTAGTTTTGAAGGCTACCAGCTGCAGAAGGCGCCTCAGGACCAGTTAAAGCTGCAGGCTGTAACGTATATTCATCCAGCCACTGGCTATTCGTGTAAGGGCTTGAAGTTGATGGAGGAGGGCGGCTGGATTACTGGTTAGTATTCATTGTGTAGAGTGAGTGAAAAGGTGGAGGAGGGGGGAGTGAGGGAACAGTTCTGGGTATGGAGCTCTTCTGGTGTAAGTATTTCTCCTGTGTATAGTTTGCAAGCACTGGTGTTGGGGGATTGCGCTTTCCCAATTTATGCCTACATCTATGCTATCACATTGGAGATTCAGTTTGGGGCTTGAGAAATTGTTATTCAAAGAGGCAATTATGTTAAACCTTTATGAGACTTTTCCAAACAGCACAGCTGTTTTGGCAAATCTATTCAGACAACGAAAGTCCTTCTGAAGCCTGACAACTTCATTTACCCTTATAACCATAAGTACTGGTAGAAAGTACCAGATGGGCAAGTTGGATAACTAAGGGGTTGGAAGGAGGTTTGTTGAAAGGAGAACAATGTCTTGAGGTTGAAACACTGATGGGCTTGGTGATTTGGCTGCAGTGTGTGTCTGTGAAAAGTTTCTGCGTGACCTTTGATAAATGACTTAGAATCCCAAGTGCCTGAGGTCTCTGCCAAATTAGTTATACCCAAAGAGCTGAAATAGTGTAACCCTTTTTCCCGTATGGTCAATGGAGAGAGTCAGATGTTTCCAAAATGCGATCTAAAAAGTACATATTCTGTGAAGGTTTCTAATCTCTCCTGATGTGGCCAACAGCAATGTTATTGTCATAAGCTCCAAATTCCTGTTGCTACTAGTAGAGCAAGAATCCAGCCAGAGCTCTTGCATGAATGAAGGTACATTCAAGGGTGCTTTTTTTTCTTTGAATTTGCAAATAAGGAAAAAATGAACTGAGATGTAGTGGGGCTGATTTAATCTGGCTAGTGAACAATGTACTCAGGGTAGAAATTTTATCTAGAAGGGGTATAGCCTGGTGTTCAGCTGTGGATCTTTAGGACTTCCATGAAAACAGCATCCCAACTACATCATCTTGTTGCGTACAGGTCTGATGCCTGCTTTGGAAAACACTGCCATTATAGGCATGGTTCGTTCTTCCTAAAGTGATGTTCTGGTTATAGAGAAATTCCTTATGTACAGTCATTTAGCTCATGCTCTGCAGGTAGCTGTAACAAGCCCTGCTAATCTCACTGACCACCAGTTTCTGCTTTTACGTACTGCTTTCCTGGCAGCTTGCATTTTGGAGCTGTTAAGTTTGCCAGGTTTTATTTGACATTTGGATAAAACTAATAAAAACAAAATCCTCATTTTGGCATCTTTTGCTTGCTCCTGTGCATCACATAAGGTCGGGGGCACCTACCTGAATCTCCCAGTAGAGTGCTCAGTCCCGGAGCAAGCTAATCTCCCTCTTACACACATTTTGGAACCACCTAGCTCTGAACAGTAAACCCGTGGTGGAACTAATCCTTCCAAAGATGTTGTTCTTGGAAAAGGGGAAAGCTGCAGGGAGCACAGAGTAAGTGAAAAAGCAATGTCTTGAACAGATCCCTCCTCAGTAAGCTTTGTAGTGGACCTAGAATGAAAATGGAGGCATAAGGTAATTCTTTGCTAATAGGAGGAGAAATGTTTTAGGTGAAGATTACAACTCTCCCACCCCTCCCAAAATGCTATCTTGAGGAGGCTGGTGGTGAGCCCAAACCAGCATACACAGCCCCAGCTCTGCTGTTGGTGTTGGGAAACCACTCTGCTAGTTGTATTTCCATTTCCTTCTGCCTTGCACATGGATCACTTCTGCTTTCTCTTCTCATTTTACCTTGATTGTGTTCTAGGATCCTTACCATTCAGGGTCATATGGAGCATAGCCAGAAGTTCTTTCCTCACATGGCCTGCTATAATTACTCTGCTAATTATTAGTTGCTTTTCATCAGCCTGTTGCTTCTATCTAGTTTCTACATGTGCAAGGTATATTGCTTTGGTAGTAGAAGCAGCCAAAGCACTGGTGGTGGAATTTGCCTTCCTAGGGCTGGGAATACCTGGGTCAGTTATCTAGGGTATTTTCCAGACCTATTTTTGACATCTAGACACTGAGAACTGAGCTTACGTTTGATATCTACCTCAGAATGAGGTAAGTTGTGTCCAGGAATTACTCATGCCAAAGACTTCTGAGTGTAATCAGCGTACCAAAAGAAATTCACTTTCATAGATCTGAAATAGGTGGTAGGCCTGAATTCTGCCTAATCCTTCTAAGTCAATTGCTTGGCTCAAAAGGGGTCTCTGGGTATTTATATGTGATCTATGAGAATTATGGTTGGAGCCACGAAGCCCTATTCTTGGTGGCAGATCCTGGAAGTTTAGCAACCTCCATAGGCATCCCAGGCACCACAAGAGGAGGACAGAGACCCACTGATATGAGGCAGATGATCACAACAGTTCCAGAGGAGTGGCAAACTTGATCTGTTGCCCCATTGTGTTCCTCTCCAAAGCCATCTGTGTTTGCAACCCTTTTAAGGACATGCACTGCAATGAAACCATATGTGTTTTCATTTGGTAAGACAGCTTGTGGTGAAAATAGACGGGTTGTTAACAAGACAGGCAGATGGCAAATTTGCTGCAATATCATGATTACTGTACTTCAAAGAGATAATCAATAATCAGGCAATTAGGTTCTTGTTAAATCAGAAGCAGACTCTGAGACATTTAGAAGGATGCATTTTCAAAGCATCCTTCTGATATTCAGGGATGGAGCTTCTGTGTAGCAGAAAAAATTTCTGCATGAACCTCCTACAGATTACTTAATAATACATACCTCTTAATCACAACTAATTGTTCACAGAAGTAGCTGATGGGCAATATGTTAACATTTTATGAACTATAACTTTATTACGTTTCAAAGTGAATGTCTCAACTTCCTCTGATTTCTTTCCTCTTATTGTCTTCCTTCTTTTCTTTTTTTGTAAGATTCCTTATTTTGTGTTTTTAATTTTTAGAGTCCTTTTGGAGAATTTTGACCAAGGTCTAAAATAAATTATAATTTCTGACTTCAAGATATAATTTAAAAATAAGAGACGAAGCTTGGCTGAAAAGAGAGAATCCTGTTCTTGATCATCAAACATGCCTTTCTGGTATATTTTATATGTGGATTCAAAGAGTTTAGAAAAAGAGAACATTACTGGATGTGGCTGGTAATAGTTTGGTGTGCCAACTTCCACTTAATAAAGTGAATTCATTGAAACCAATATGGTTTCAGTCTAACCAAGTAGTTAGTCTAGTAGTCTGATTAACTTCCTTCTCAACACAGGAAAAAAAAAGATGAAGAGGGGAGTTTGAAATTGTTAAAATGTGGATGTTTTTTACTGGCCAGGCTCGATTTGTCCTTTTTGAAGCTAGTGTTAGAATTTTATTTTTTGCTACATGAAAAATAGTTGAATATGAACCACAACATTTCTAAATTATTAAAAGTAAATATTTAGACTGAACCAAAACAGTATTTTCTTGGCTTTTCAGCTGATGAAAATGATCAAGATTTCAACTTCTCATCTGTGTTACACGAGCTGATACATAGCTATATAGCTATCATGCCCTGGAGAGCCAGCTCTTCCTCCACTAGTGGCCAAACTGGAAGAAATGAACTACCTCTACAGCAGTTAAAACATTAAATTATCAGTGCTGAAATACACTCCAGGTGGCCCATCTGACTCTGGTGATAAGACACAGCAAAAGTGCTGATATCCTTCTCAGCAATTTACATATGGCCATGCTGCCTTTAGCCCTGTGTGTGTATAAATATAGATATCTATCTATATAAAAATGTATATATATATATACACACACACATGCACAGACATGCATACATATGCACACTTGTCACACAGCTGCATGCAGGTTTGTGTTGGAGCAGTCTTTGAGAAACTTGTCAGTGCATACAATCAAAGAGAAATGGCCATGGGAAATTTTGCACTGGTTGTGTTTAGTTGTGCTCTTACTTAAACCTTTGGAGCAGAACTTGAGTCATAAGCCTAAACCATGCTTGGGTGTCTTATAAAGACCACTCAAATAAATTATAAGAGCACAGATGATTTTACTTTTTTTTATACTAATGTGATATAGCTTTATTTTATTTTATTTTTTCCCAAAGTGATGGACTGGTTTATAATTACTTTGTGATGCAGAGCAGTGAAAATTGATTGAAGTTTCAAAAATGTTTTTGATGGCATTACTTAATACTGACTTCAGCTTTCTGAGATCAGACTAAGCTTTATGCAATCTTAAGTAGGGTCGTTATTTTGCTTTACTAGTGCCCTGTAATTAAGAGGAGAGATTAAGTACCTTCTGGGAGTTTATATGATGGAGATAGCTTGGTTTTAGAGCACTGTCTTTATTGCTCCTGATGTAATTGAACATAGGGAATTATTTGCTGTGTGTACTTATATTGTCTTTCCTGAGAAACAAAGACAGGAGATTGGGCTTTTGCTCCCATTGCAGGAAGACTCAGCACCTTGGTAACTTTAAGAACAAACCTATTCGTGCCACTTTCCTTCCTGATGCGACACCTGCCTGAGAAAAGAATGATTTGTATTTATTGATCTCTTCAGATAGCTTTAGTCCTTTCTAGGAATTTCTATTAAAACTGCAGCTTAATCAAAGCTCAGTTATCTGATGTTTGCAGCTTCTGTTGTTTGTATAGTCATCATGGGATTCTTGGGTAATGATAAAACATTAGGTGGAATCGGAGGAATATGGAAACTTCCTTGCTTGGCACAGCCAGATTGTCCTCACTGGGGTACTGCTCATCACTGGTCAGGCTCTTAAGGGGTATCACAAGCCAATTAAGCTGTTCTCTAAGACCAGTTGCACATGGATGTGGTTGCACTGCTTTCCAGCTGGATAAGGAATGCAGGTACTCCTTAACAGCCTAGAAGCAGAAGGAGCAACTTTAGGATGTGAGAGTATCACCATGACGGAAGGGAACCTTAAAACCAAAAGTGAAAAAAATCTTTAAGGGGTGTTAAGTGATGCAAGCAAAAAATGGACAATATGCCTAGGCTGGAGCAGGCCAATTGTGGAAAATTAAACAAATGAATATATTTGGGTATGGAGGACTCTGCTTTATGGAGTCCTGCATTTTGCTTGTGTATTCAGTAACTGAGACGCAGGGGACTACAGTCATGCCTG
This sequence comes from Haliaeetus leucocephalus, assembly GCF_000737465.1. Taxonomy (NCBI): domain Eukaryota; kingdom Metazoa; phylum Chordata; class Aves; order Accipitriformes; family Accipitridae; genus Haliaeetus; species Haliaeetus leucocephalus. The sequence continues at coordinate 1,589,410 of NW_010972580.1, read as the reverse complement.
GCTTAGCATCGTGGAATGGGACTAGTTGATGTTAGCAAAGAGTCAGTTGCATTGTCACTTCAAGAAAATTACTTGTAAGAATAGTTCATGTTCACCATTTCTTTGTCTTCTCCTGGGAGCTTGTGAATGTTTGCAGTAGAGAAATATGATCTTTCGAAAGGGAGTGTTGATTACAAAGGGACTGTTCTAAATGTCTCCCAAAGTTAGACTCTGAGTCTATTAAAGGGTGGGAGACAGTCTCCCCTCCCATCCCCCCCCCA